>NW_017731427.1:642630-682325 GCF_001890085.2 Hipposideros armiger
AAAATATCAGCTAATAAAGACAATAATGCAGCATTGAGGGACAAAAAAGGCTATTAAGCTAATGGAAAACTAACTGCACAATGAAAGAAGTTGTTCCTTATCAGTAATTACTTTAAATGTAAATGGGTTAAACTCTTAGTCAAGGAAAGAGATTGGAAAAGGATAAAAACACATGATCCAAACATATGTCGTCTGTAAGAGGCTCACTTTAGCTCCAGAGATGTTCAAAGTGAAAGGATGGAGAAAGACATTCCACACAAAACACTATGGCAGTTTCTCCATAAAATAAAATTTTAAAAAATTATTATATAACCTAGCAATTAATTCCCCTTCTGGACATATACCCAAAAGAAGTAAAAGCAGAGCCTCAAAGAGGTATCTGTACCCCCATAATCACAGCAATATTCACAATAGCCAAAATCTGGAAACAACCCAAGTGTCAACTGACAGATGAATGGATAAAAAAATGTGGTATACACATACAACAGAATATTGTTCAACCTTAGAAAGGAAGGAAATCGTGTACTATGTGACAACATGAGTGAACCTTGAAGACATCACGCTGAGTGAAATAAGCCGGTCATAGAAAGGTAAACACTGTGTGATTCCACTTACATGAGGCTATTAGAATAGTCAAAATCATAAGGACAGAAAATAGAATGGTGGTGGCCAGGGGCTGGGAAGAGGGGAGAGTAAAGAGTTATTTTTCAGTGGGTATAGAGTTACTGTTCTATAAAATGAAGAGGTTCTGGATATGATGGTGCTGATGATTGCAAAAAAACATAAATGTACTTAATACCACTGAACTGTACACTTAAAATGGTTAAGATGTTAAATTTTATGTGTATTTTAATACAATAACAAAAAATATAATTTCAAAAAGAAAACCATTTATTAACCTTAAAAAAAGACGTATTTTAACGCTACTGTAATCAAGACAGTGTGGTATTCACGTAAGAATAGACAAATAGGTCAATGGAACAGAATAAAGAATCCTGAAATAGGCCCCCATTAACACAGTCAACTGCAACAAGGATGCAAAGTCAATACAACGGAGCAAAGAAACTCTCCTCAACGAACGGTTCTGGGACAATGGGGCATCCACGTGCAAAAACATGAACTAGACACAGACCTCACACCTCCACAAAATTAATTCACAAACCTAAATGTAGAAGCCATAGAACTTCTGGAAGGCAACGTAGGAGGAAAGCTAGATGACCCTGGAGATGCAGAGGACGTTTTAGATATGACACCAAAGACGTGGTCCATGAAAAAAGAATCAATTAATTGGACCTCCTTGAAATTAAAAACTCTGTTCTGTGAAAGACAATATCTGAATGAGAAGGTAAGCCACAGACTGAGAAAATATTTGCAAAAGACACATCTGAAAAGGACTGTAATCCAAAATATACAAAGAACTCTTAAAATTCAAGAAGAAAACAGCACATAAAAAATAGGCCAAAGAACTAAACAAGAAGATACATAGATGCCAAGTAAGCCATACGTCCTCAGGGAAATGCAAGTTCCATCAACAAGGAGTCACTGCTGCAAGTCTATTAGAATCTACACGTCTAACCCAGAACAGATGACGCCCAGTGCTGACGAGGACATGGAGCCACAGGAACTCGCAGTCACTGTGTGTGTGTGTGTGGGGGGGGGGGGGGGGGAGATGCAGAGGGCGCCATCCTGGAGGACAGCTGGGTGGTTTCTTACAAAACTAACACGCTCTCCCCATATGACCCAGCGATCGCGCTCCTTAGCACTTACCCAAAGGAGCTGGGAACGTTTGTCCACAGTCCCCTGCACACGGATGTTATACTGGCTTTACTCACAATCGCCAACACTTACTAGCAACCAACACATCCTTCAGTAGGTACATGAATCACTGTGCTCCATACAATGCAGAATTATTCAGCACTAAAAAAAAGTGAGCCATCAAGCCGTGGAAAGACATGGAGGAAACATTAATGCACGTCACTGAGAGAAGCCACACACTGTGTGACCCAATTATACAAATTCTGGAAAAGACAAAACCATGGAGCCAAGCCTCAGTGTTTCCAGGGATGGAGTAGAGTGGAGAGATAAACTGGCAGGGCGCAGAGGAGTTTCAGGGCCATGAAAGTCCTCTGTGTGACTTGGTGATGGTGGATACCTGTCATTATCCATCTGTCCAAACCCACAGACTGTAGGACCCCAGAGTGACACGAGTGGAAACCATAGGCTGCACGGCATCACACGTGTCAGGGCAGGTCCATCCACTGTGACAAACGTTTCAGTCTGGTGGGGGGTGCTGATAATGAGGTAAGCTATGCCATGGGAGGGCAGGGGGTGCGTGGGAAATCTCTGCCTCCTTCTCATGGTTTTTGTAAAACTAAAGTGCTCTAAAAAACAGTGTAAAATTTAAAAAGTTTTAAACATATTCACACAGAAAAGATCAACCAAAAGTATTATACAAACATTTGCTCTCTGCAATAAAGAGAAACACTGCAAAAAAAAACCCAGTACACTAGAGAAACGCAGTTAATTGGGATGCCTGCCGAGCGGAGACGACTTCCGCTGTATTTTCTCATACCCGCTACCAGGGCTGGCGCCTGCCCATTACCCTCCTGGAGGGCTGCCGGCCCACGCACACCTGGCCGCCCACGCTGGTGCAGACGCTGCGCAGCTCCTGGCAGGCCCCTGCCCATGTCTCCAGCTCTTTTCATCAATAACCAGCTCATGGCCTTTCCCTTTTCCCCAGAAGACATGGCCTTCTGCCAGGTCAGCTTTCACCAGTGATCACCACAGCCACACACATCCAGTACAAGGCTTTACACTACTGTGAAGTAGTTCTTTACCAGTGCTGACACGGGGCTGAACTTTACAGGGAGATACACAAATCCTACGATTACTGTTAGGGGGGAAACAGGTGAACACCCTCACCAAGCCCACAGCTGCCGATGGCTGCAGTCACCTAGTAACAACAGTGCCCAAAACCTCAAATTGTGGGTTCTTCCCACAGAAACAATATCGGTTAAGTTTTTTTATATCTAATGAATCTTCATGTTCAAGATCATGTATCCACAAAGCAGCTGACATAAAATGGTTATTTAACAGTTAAATGGTAAAAATAATTTTAAACGGGTAACAATACTATAAAAGATTATCATCAAAACAAACAAAGATAAAACTGAATAGTGGTGGGGAAGGTTGTAAATGATACCTTACAAAAAGGAGATGTGCTTTCATCTTTAAAACAGTAAATGAAGATGATAAAGGTTTTACAGGAAATGTCCAGACATGTTCAGGAAGAGCAGCCCGTCCACTTCTCAGTCAGCTCACACGGCACGGCCGAGCTTTCCTCAACGCAGCTGTGCAGGGGACATCACTCCTACCAGGTACCAACACTCACCAAACTAAGCACCCACGAGACCGAAAGCACGATCCCGGGTACAAGGGTGCCTACTGACTGTGGTAAAGACAGACAAGTAAGTAAAAATCAGAGGGGAAAGGAGCAGCCCTGGGAGCAGCCCAGCCTGAGTGCTGAAACCGAGCATAGCTGGACCGCCCACGGCACACGGGTCTTGTCCTGGAAATGCCCGAGGGGGCTGCCGGGAAACGGCTAAGGCACAGGCACAGGTGAGTGAGAGCAGACCCACGACCACACGACCAGCCTAGAAAGTGTCCCAAGGTAAGCAGGACAGCACTTTCAAACCACAGCCGGGAAACGTGTGCAGGTGGCCTGTAAGTTAATGTGATTTTCAGTGCGCAGGCGGCCAGCAGCCCAGCACCGGCGGTGCTCAAGGGTCAGCCGTGCTCGCTGTCAGCAGATAGTCTTCTCTGCCATGACTGGGATCCTTCGGAACCTCAAGGTCAGAGCACAATAAGAGAGACCAACGAGAGCCGGGCAGGAGGGTCAGGATGGGCTACAGGGACAGGAAGGACAACTCTGGGACGTGGAGGGGACTTAACACAAGTACACTTCTCCAGGGCCTCGCTCATTTAGAAAATACCTTCCAAAGAAACTAACATAAACCTCCGAATTACGGAAGTAGTTATGGCCTCTACTCTCTGGATCAGAAACTGTCCCACAGCTGTCCCCTCGAAAAGCGTACGAAGCTGAATGCATATTCACTTATATAGACGCCCATTAGAAAGTGACCCTTTCCCCTTAGAAAAGGTTCCCAGCATTCACAGAGCCTCGAAGTGCCAGTGCTGGCCTACACATGACATTTGCTGTCCTAGGAGGCAGGGGGTGGGAAACAGTGTCCCGAGGGGCCACCAGGAGTGCAGGACCAGAGTGCCGTCACGAGGCCCAACGCAGCCGCTGCTGTGTGTGCAGTGACGGGAACGGGCCGTGGCTGACCGCCAATCGCACTTCTATCTGCGTTACACACAAGCCAGCAGCTGCATCTGGGTGCTGGTGGCTGTCTGGTCATCTGCTGACCTTGCAGTGACCTGGCTGGCCGAACTCTGGGAGCCTGTTTCCCTGGCAGTGTGCACCCCTAAGCCCTGCTCACATTGCCCTTGCTTCCCAGGGGCTGCTCCGGGCTCCGCACCGCCTCTTAGTGGTCCAAGGCGGTGCCTGAATTTGAACTTGCTCGGTCGGCCAGGCTGCGTGCGTGCAGTGGGAGGCCACTCTCAGGCTGGAAGTGCAGTCAGGGACGACAGCTGGGAGGTTCTCTGTCCACTCCTGGGACGTCAGCCGTGGGCACACGGATGATCCTGCAGACCAGCGAACCCAGAGAGTGTGCCAGCAAGGCTCTGCATGCTGAGGGGTCTGTGTGTCCTGAGAGCCTCCCCAGCGGGCCTTGAGCCCCACTCCAACGAGCCCTGAGCCGAGGAGCCCAGCACCACACGCCGAGGAGCGGGAGCCTCCCCTTTCCTGGGCTCTGGCAGGGCTTCTACGCTCTTGGTTGGAGTGTCTCATGGACCCTCCTGCCTCCTTTTGAACTGCTGGCCACCAAGCTCTCCACTGTTTCCAACAACGTGCGTGGGCATCTCCAGCAAGCTCTGGTCCCCACCGAGTCCCCAGCAAAAGCTGCAGAGCCTCTGGGCCGGGGATGGGACAGCAGCCAGCTTTGTCGGCATGACACCTTGCGCATACCTGGGTGCTGGGATGGCGAGGAGCTGCGGTGGCCTCTTCTGCCCTACAAGCTAGCTGGTGGGGGCCCTCGCTGGGGCCCCAGTAGCCTGGCTGGTCAAGGCCGGCAGAGCTCTTTCCTGAGTGGGAGCTGGGCAGCCCTCCCGAGGTGAGGCCTGGGCGCGGCAGGGCAGGGAGCCAGCCTGACTTCCTGGCTGCAGTGGCGGAGCTGAGGTCCGTCAGGGGTCCGATGGCACAGAACCAACCTCTTTCTTACTCAGGAAGACGGGCGCTGAAGGGTATTACAATAGTTACTCTCAAAAGACATGAAACTGGAGATTTCACCTTTATCTCAGGGATTCTCTTCCATGGAAAAAAGGCCTCTGGTGCTTTTCAGCCCGGGGCAATTTTGCCCACCCCCCAGGAGACACGTGGACACTTCTGGAGATGCTAGTTTTCACAACTGTGTGTGTGTGTGGGGGTGCGGCATCCAGTGCATTGAGGCCAAAAGCCCTGCTCATCACCCTCCTGTGAATAACAGACCATCACAGCCCAGAGCCACCTGGCTAGGTGTCCCCAGGCCTGGGTGCTAGCTCTAACTCTGGGATGCTCCCTGTCAGTTACTGCACCTGACCAAGTATTCCATCTGCAGAGTAGAATATTAAACTGGCTTTGGAGATGTGTTGTCAAATCTAGAGAGAAATCTATTCGCTGCCAGTGAACAGGGAACTTGAGTACGTATTTAGCTAACTCTTTTGCACACTTGGGGAAATAGTTATAGTAGCTACAGAGAAATGTATCTTGACACAGCTTAGTCCAGGACACCCTTCACACACTGTCCTAAAACAAAAACAGGTCCACACCCATCCACCCCGATACGAGCTCAGGTCCCTTTCAGCCCCAGAGGCAATGCCTCCTGCACCCTGGGGGGCATCGTCTTGTCCCCTTACGCTGCAAAACCACTAATCCTTTCCTCTGCCAGCCAAGGTACTCTCCACTGACCATGACCGCCAGCAGCTCAGGACCAAAAATGTGCCCAGTTGTACTGCCACCCTTTTAACCGCCCCAGGCCATGGGCGTTCCTACTGCTGACAGGACCAAGGAGACGCACCGAGGTGACTCACCGTCTAAGGCCTGCCAGGGCATAGCTGTGGAAAGGTGTTCCAATCGTCTAGTTTCTCAACTGAAGACACACCTGTGAGATCGTCACCTGAACACATGCATGACTATACACCCGTGTGTGCGCATGTGTGTTCTGATGTGAAATATACAAGCGGCTTCACAGGGACTGCATTCTAGATTCTGTCCGACATGCACTTTGCAACGTGAATGCTGCCGCTCCATTTTAGGTTCGCTTTCTAATGTACAAAATAAGAAAAGGTAAGAATCTCTATGGTGTTAACCTTCAAACATTTTGTGTTTCTAAAAGTGAAAGCTTCTCTTATCCAGACTTCTGTAAACTCGTTAAACACTGGAAATATAGTGGCCTTTCTTTAAAGAAAAAGGGCGTGCTTCATGTTAAATTATTATATGCTATTTTGAAAATTTACAGGAAATTGACGTTATTTATCTTCAACTACAGTTAACATTGCTAGCGTCGTAGTAACCGATATGATTTAAGAAGAGAGAGAGAACAAACTGTAGCAAAATCTGAAGTGTGCCCGACGTGACTTGTCTTCCACGGACTGCGGCTAATAATTTCACAGTGAGCACTGGTTACAGCCGATGCCGGTGAAGGCTCTGCAAAAATGAATTATTAAATCGGTCTGCTTATATCCTATTACAGACTTCTTATGAATACTTGATTTTATTTTGTATAATTGACACGAGTTGACAGGAAAGGACAGGTTTAATGACAATCAAATTAAGATCAACTAGTATATGTGTCACACAGGAGAGCCGCATCAAGTGGTGATAGAGTAGCTGACGGGACACTGTGAGACAGAGCTCGAGTCTGTCATATAGCATAATAAGTTACCCTGTAATATTAGCAGACTGCTTGCAACAGCTCATGAATCCAATGGCTCTGGAAGAAACGGGCCACAGTATACGCCCAACAAGAGAAAAACAGACATTGACATCGCATATATAATCTCCGATCATTTGCCATCAAACTTAATTTCTAAATCATTTATATGACTTAATGACTCTGCATGAAAATTTTAAGCTGGTGGCAAGATGAACAGCACCAGAGAGAGTGTAGATGAGTACAGCATCATTTACCTACCCCTCGCCCTACTAACAAGTGACAGCTGAGCTATTGTAATATGTCCCAAACACTTAAACTATCATGTCATCACTTAGGAGACAAGTGAAAAAGATATTGGCATTTATAAGAGATTGATGAAAATTAGTTCTCAAGCATTAATTTCTGTTAATACCACTAAAAGAATAGTGTGCATTCAGGAGATATTTGATCTGAATTAAGAAACTGATGAAGCAATTGATTAATTGGAATTTAAGCCATCAGTCACCAGATCCATCACCAGCTTCATTTACATTCTAAACAATTAGCTGACAGCCCAATAGAATACCCTGTATTAATACACAGTCAATATGATGCCACCAAGAGACGCGCCGTGCTGTATTGACAAGCGCACAGCGGCTATTGTCCAGGCTCAGATGAGCTGCATAGATTTAGGACTTTTATGGTGGCGAGGGCTAACCGATTCTTATTAAAACAGACAATGGACTATCAGGTTTTTCTGAACTAAAACTGAAAAGTAATAAAATAATATTAACAGTGTTAGTAGATACACAAAGAATTCTGAATATGTGTACTTTTGAAGATGAGGCAATTAAAACAATTACTGAAAGCCCTAAGAACAGAATTGGCAAAGCTAAGACTCCTTGACTGAAAGCAATATCATGACACAAATTTTATACAACTGGGAAGCTATTTGCTGCATTTTACAAAGAAAAGAAAAATAGCTGACATTTTCATGTCTGCATATAAGTAATTAGTAATTGTTTTAACAATTAAAAATATTTTTTCTATTATAGTTGACATTCAATATTATCAGGTTGTTGGAAAAGTCATGACGTATTTTTCTATGTTTTTCGTTGCAAAAATGCATCATGACTTTTCCAACAACCCAATATTTTATATTAGTTTCAGGTATACGGCTTAGTGGTCAGACATTTATATAATTTATGAAGTGATCCCCCGATTAGTCTAGTCCCCATGTGACACCATACATAGTTATTACAATATTATTGACTATATTCCCCATCCTGTACTTTACACCCCCGTGACTATTTTGTAACTACCTATTTGTACTTAATTCCCTCACCTTTTTCACCCAGTCCCCCAACCCCCCTCTCATCTGGTAACGATCAGTTTTAACAATTTATATTTGATAGAAAAAATAAAACTGAGGAATATAATAGAACCACAGACTAAAACAGACTCCATACAGTAAGGTCCTAAATTTGGACCCATTAATAACCTTCCAAAAACACATCAAACAATCACATTTAGCATACATGTATACTGTGTACATTTTGGGGGAACAAGGTGATGAAACTGAAGATTCTGAAAGGCAGCCATGACCTGCAAAATATTAAGTATCATTACACTACAACGTAATGGTCCCTACAACATGGAATGCAAAGCAAAATCAGAGAAAAAGAAAAGGAAACGTTTCTGAAACATCACCAATTTGGATACAGGGTTACGAATCTGGAGTTAACACAAACGAGTGTCTCATTTGCCCATGCTGATATTTCACATGCTTTGCTGTCTACTAGCAAAACAATGATACAGTGACACAGTGAAAAGATCACGAAGGGCTGAAGCAGAATGTCCAAAACTGCTTTTAGTCATATAATCTTCAGCAAGGCATCTACGTTCTCCAGCCCTCAGATTCCTCCTCTGAAAAATGGACATTTCTAAGTATCTTACAGCTTTAAATGCTGAATTTTCTTCATCTTTTATCTCCTAATCTATATAATTTATTTCTTTTAAGTTAATTACCAAAAACTATTTCCATGTTAAGAATAGTATTCTTAATCTTACATATATTTCTCTCACAATCATTAAAAGGGCAATTAATACAAAAGCATCTTCCAAATGGAAAGATTTTTGTTATTCATTATACTGAATATATTTAGAAACAAAGACAAATCGTAAGTAGGTGATGTCAGCAGGGATGGTGGTGTTAAAATCTCTGAAAATCATGTCTCCATCACTATAATGAGAACATTAGTAAAAGCTGTCAAAAGCAACTTATTCAGAACTCTGGAAAATGCTCAAAGGTTTGCAACAATCCCAAGTGCGCTGATGCAGGAAACGCAGCTAGCTCAGGCTACGATGTTCTGACTGGCCCATTCCCAACACGCCACCCCACCCCATGGCTCCACGGTGCTGAGCAAACGCAGGGGACCAAACCCCATGACCAGAGAAGTGTGACCACCTGACAGGGAGGGCTGGCTGCACCTGAGGGATGCAGGGCTCATTCACTGAGACCAGCGTTTTCCCTGGGATGTTGGCCAAAAACCACCACTGGCAACTGTCTATTTAACATCACAGCTCCCTCGGGTGGTCCCAGAGCTGGAGTAAACAGCAAGTTAACAGACTCTGTAAAGAAGAGCTGGCCCAGCAGATGGCGGAAGGGGCTCTGCAAAGCCCTGACCTGTTCCTGGGAGGCTCAAGGCCACCTCATGCCCAGGGAAACCTGGGCAGCCGGGGCCCCCGAAGCCCCCGACCGGGAGGCTCCTCTGTCCAAGCGGGAGTGGAGGGGACACTGCCCACCGCTGGCTGCAGCGGGCAGGTGAAGGGCACACTCGCCCTCTAACAGCTCAGCCTTGCAGCTTGGGAGCTGAAAGGACCCTCCTCTCTCGCACGGAGTCCAGCTGGTCGTAGAGGGAAGGGAGGTGGGCTCTGCTCCACACAGTCACTCAGGAACCCAAGCTGAGCGGCACTCCGCCCAGGTGACCCTAGGCGTGGATTTGTCACGGGCCCAGCTGGCACAGGGAAGAGCAGGTGGCTGTAGAAGAGGTTAAGGCCAGGGCTGGAAGCGGCTCAGCCTCCTGTGGCCCTGCCCTGACTGCACAGGAAAAGGAGTCGAGCTGTATTTCCGAGAGGAGAGGGAAATGGACCAGAAACGTAGCTCTCTGCCCCACCCGGGAGTACGCAGCCCCCCATTAAACATCACACAGTAAAGGAAATGCATCGAGCGTGCAGAGGCCGCTTGAGTATTACGTGCAGCCGAACTCTCCTGATAACGGCAGCCTCAACCGTACAGTGTGAATAATCAAAACCACAGTTGGTAAAAGGAGAAAACATTTTTCTTCTTTCCCACAATTTAAAATGTCACTTTGAAAAATGCTGTTTATAAATGGAAAACAACGTAAAACAACTTTAAAATGTAACTTTGTCCTTTCTAGAGTTTTCATGCTACAAAAAATAATATATATGTTGAGTTTCCAATAAAAACAATACTATGCCTAGGTTTCTATAAAAATATTGTTCATTTATTCAACAAGTGAGAAATGTAAGGCAGAAAGAACTTTGGCTATCACCTGACAAACCTCCCGTCATTTTGGAGACAATGAACGTGACTGACCACGAGACTGGGTCCTATAATTAGGGCCTGGCTCACGGAGACTAGGTTTTAGGCTTCCCGATTCCAACACACGCATCCTCCTTGACCACGTGAGGCATTCTTCTCGTTCTCTTGTAGTTACCCCTTTTCCACCCTCTTCTAACTGTTGAAAGCTTCGGTCATGTAGATATTTTTCTGTGAAGCCGCCCACTTCAACTCCGCTAGGCAAACCGTCTGGTCCCTCCCTGTTACCCCACAAGTGTTTTCACTCTTATAGTATCTACACAATCAGCCACAACAACTGTCATGCATGTACTTGTACAAATCAGTAGACCACGAATGAGTTCTGTGAAGGGGTGACTTGGTTTTGCTCCCTTTCGTATCAAGCATTGCCTGGCACATAGTAAGGGGTAAATAAATGTTTGCTGAATTAATACAATTGCAAATGTAGAACAGCAATCAAATTTCAAGTAACATCATTGAATTATTTAGATTTCATATGGATTTGAATGGAAACACTCATTTGATATATAGGTTCTGAAAGGATTATATTTTTAAACAAACATAGAGTGAAATCATTGTTTTAAATATCAACAGTTAAATGTAATTTAGAAATTAATAAATTCAATTATCATTCAAAGAAAAATCGTTATAAGAATAACTTTAAACTTTCAAAATGAAAATGAAACTCTCAAAACACCAAGCCATCAGCAAATGTAAATAAAAACAAAAATACCTGCTTTTTCTGAAGTCCTAAGAAATACCATGTCCGATGGAACTCTTTGATTCTGTAGAGAGTAATATAAAATATTAATTATCTATATGCAGGTTTATAAATGAACACAATTCCATTCCAAAGTAGAAATAGCTAATAAAAACAACCAGCTAAAATGTTATAATTAAAATTTATGTTGAAGCAATTAACATTTATAATTTGTATTTAAAAAATGAATATTTTGATTCATATTTTAGTTGGACTGCTAAGATTTTTTTCCCCATTAATGAACCATATAAATGGTATTTAGTAATGACTTGAAAACTGCTCCGTTGCTGGAAAATGTTACATATTGCCATTTCTGTGGCCTATTTGGACCTTAACTCATACACACAAAATAGCAGTGACTGCCTTGTAAAAAATAACATCCTTCCTATCAGACAAAAATGACCCTGGAAAGAGAGGATACCATTCTTCCAATGCCTACTACAAAACAGAGCATATCATAAATAAAACTTTTAATAAAAATTCTGAATGAATGAAAAATATATGACTGAGCAAACAAATTCCACAAATTTGAGGAGATATTCTTTTATGAAGCATAAGAAAAAAACCTCAAAGGTATTGTATAGCATATAAAAACTTACAAGTCACTATTGATACATTTATTTCATCATTATTATTAATAATTCTATCAGTTTGGAAAGGTGTATCATACTAACGAATATAATTAGAATAAGAATACTTCACATAATTTCATGATTTATATTTTTGAGACCTAATAAAGATTCATCTACATGAAATAAGAAATGGAGTATTTGTCAGTCAGTATGCAGTAAAAAAAAAAAGTAAGTTGTTAAAGCTGAAAAAAATATGCTGTAGGATAGAGCTACTTCTTTCTATCATGAAGAAAGAAGGGCAATTATTAAGAAGTAAAGAACTCCCAGGTCAAGGAAAAAAATCACAATGTAAATTGGAAAATACTTTTAACTGAACAGTAATAAAAACTCAACACATCAATTATGTGGAACACAGTCAAAGTCAGGAAAATGTTAAGGGGAAAGTAAACACAACTAAGAGAACACATGAGAAAAGGGAGGCTAAAAACACACATTCAAAGAGCTAAATATCCATTTGAAAGCAGAACAAAAACCCAGCCAATGAACTCCAAAGAAAGTACAAGGATGTAAGCATATAAGAACAAAAATTAATGACACAGAAAACAAATATATATACGGGTGAATATAGAAAGAGATACCAGTGACAAACATGAAGAATGTAAATAATTTTTCAAATATGCCCATTTCAGTAATAAGAAAAAATAACTGAATAAAACTAATAAAAGATGGGCAAGATACCTCTAAAAAAAACTATAAAACATTACTGAAATGAAATAAGACCTAAATAAATAAAACATGTCATGTTCTGAAATTAGAATGCACGTATTGCAAAGATGTCAAGTGTCCATATATTGATTTACATATAACATACGCCCAACCCAAACCTCACCATGTTTCTTGGTGGTCATTGACGAGAGAGTGCCCAAGAGCCCCGTGAGGGCTGAGTGTGCACCCAACTGAGAGATGGGCTAGTGTGGCTAAGACAAGCCAGGGCCCCACCGAGACAGACCCCTGCAGCGCTGTGAAAGCAGGGATTCCTGACGCAGGCCCACACGGGACGACACTAGACCCACGCGGAAGACGGGCCTGCAGACCAAGGAGCAAGCAAAGGGAAAGACATCTGCAACGTAAAGGCAGGACCTGTCCGGGACGCACTGAGGCCTACAAACCGATAAGACAGGAAGGGCTACTCAGAAGAAAACTGGCAGGAGATTTTTAACAAGCTCTCCCCAAATAAGAAAGAGGTCCAAAATCACATGAAAAGGTATCCAGCTTCACTGGCCTTCAGGGAAACGCACGTGGAAACCACAGCTACGACACACACATTGGAAGCGCTAACTGAAAGACTGACAATGCCACGCGCTGGCAAACGTGTGAGCCATGGGCAGCTCACACCACTGACCAGCGTACAGTCTGCAACATCCCTTTAACAGACCGTGGGCAGTAGCTGCGCAAGTGGACCACACGCGCAGCTCAAGCCCAGCCATCTCGCCCAGGCGGCAGGTGCCCACGGAGCCGGAGGCGTGGCATCACAGAGGCAGCACTCCCAACAGGCAAAGTTCAGGGGCAGCCCAATACCCATCCACAGGAGCAGGGGTGAAAGGCACGGCACGTAAGGACAAAACGAATGAATGGCAGTGACACACAACAAAATGCACGGATCTCATCCACACTGCATGGTAAAAAAAAAAGCACCCGCCCAAATACAGCCCCATTCCACTCATTTTTCTAGGCAACCCTGTCAAAAATCAATGAGCCATGAATTTAAGGCTTAATTTCTGAACTCTCAACTGTAAATTTATGCCAGTTCCTCACTGTCTTGATGACCATAACTCTGTATAACGTTTTGAAATGGAGAAGTACAAATACTCCAATGTTGTTCACCTTTCTCAAAACTGCACTGGCTATTCTTGGGTCCCCTGTATTTCCATATGAATTTTACAATCGGCTGGTCAGTTTCTGCAAAGAAGTCAGCTGGAATGTCGACATGACAGCACGGAGTCAGCAGACTGATTTGGGGAACACTGCCCCCTAACACTATCAATCCATCTAATCCACGAACACAGCGTGTCTTCCCACTTATTTAGGTCTTCTTCGATGTTTCTTTCAACAATGTTTTACAGTTTTCAAAGTAAGTTTTACACTTCTTTTGTTGTTTATTCTTAAAAATAACTTTTGAAGTTTTTTATTCTTTTTGATGCTACTGTAAGTGGAATTTTTAAAATTTCATATTCAAACCATTACACATTATTCCCTTATCTTGTTTTATTTTCCATGAGGCACTCATAAACTAGATAACTTCAAATTATTGAATACTTTTTATTTTTCCCTCCCCTCAAGCCTATGAACATAAGAAGGCCTGTGTCTTCTAAACAGGTTGCATCATGGTATGGCGCACAAGTTTCTCTGATTGTCACCAGTCAGGGTATCTGGACTGTTTTCAGATTTGGGGCTATTATGAATAATGCAGGTGTAAACATTCACATACAGGCTTTTGTGTCAACTTAAACATTTCTCTGTGACTCACTCAGGTCCCAATTGCTGAGTCACATAATATTTGCATATTTAGTTTTTAAAGAAACTCTAACGATTTTCCAGAATAACATTTCATATTCCCACAAGAAACGTTATGAGTGACCCTCCTTCTTCACATCACTTCTAGCACTTGGTGGTGTCACCATTTCCACTGCAGCCATGCTGTTGTGTGTGTAGGGGTATTCCACTGTGTTTAATTTGCATTTCCAAACGATCAACAGTCAGAATATATTTTCATGAGCTTATTTTCTATCCGTATATCTTCTTTGGTAAAATTCTCTTTGTATTTTTTGCCCATTTTCTAATTTGATTTTTTTTTACTGTTGATCTTTTAATAGTTTTTACATTTTCTGGATACAAATCTTTGTCAGGTGTGTGGTTTACAAATATTTTCTCCAAGCTTGTAGCTTGTTTTTTGTTGTTGTTGTTGTTTTTAATCATATTGACATGTTCTTTCCCAAAGCAATTTTTAATTTTAATCAGATGCAATTTATCACTTTTTTTTTAACCTTTTATGTGTTGTGCTTTTGGTGTCAAGTCTAAGAGCAATTTTCCTACCCTAGATTCTGAATATTTTCTCCAATGTGTTTTCCTAAAAGTTTTACAGTTAGTTCTACATTTTACATGAAATTCCCTGCTCTATTTTGATTTGATATTTGTATAAAGTGTGATATTTAGATTAAGGTTCATTTTTTTACCCATGGGTGTCCAAATCGCTCCAGCCCCATTTGTTGAAAAGGCTATCCTTTCTCCATTTTAATTGCTTTTGCACTTCGTCAGAAATCACATGAGCGTATTTGGGTGAGTCTGTCTGGATTCTCTGTAAGGCTCATTGATGGATCTTACGTCTATCCTTCCATGCTCTGTTGGTTACTGTATCTAGGTAGCATGCCTTCACTCTTCTAACTTATTCTCCTTGTAAGACTCTTAGCTATTTTAGGGCCCAATTAGTTTTAAAACAAGTTTATTTTGTCTTAAAAAAAAAAGGTTTTGATAGGAATTGTATTAAACCTATGGCTCAGTTTTCGGGAAACTGAAAGGTCCCAGTCTGAGCCCATAATGTATCTATCACATTTACTTGGATCTTTGACTCCGTTCATGAACACACTGCTATCACCAGCATGCCTAAGATTTTGTTTTCACAGCAGTGACTGTCACAGCACTGCATTCTGAGTTTCAGCTTCCACGTGCTCATTGGTAGTATATAAAAACGGGACTGTCATTTGAGTGACACCTTGCTGAACTCACTTATTAGTTCCAAGGGGTTTTATAGATCACAAGGGATTTTCTGTATACACAATCATGTCCTCTGTGAATAGGGCTATTTTTATTTCTTCCTGTCCAACCTGAATTCCATGTATTTCCTTTACTTGCCTCTGCAGTGGCTAGAATGCCAGTTGAGTAAGAGCGGTAAGAACAAACACCTTGCCTGATTCCCAGGCTGTTTCTCCATTAAGTATGATGTCAGCTGTAGGTTTCTTACAGGTAGTTTTCTAACAAGATTAAAGTGACTCCCTGTAATCTAACCTGTTGAGTTTTTACCACGAGTGGGTACTGGCATTAACCAGGTGCTTTCCTTGGATCGACTGATATGATCACATGATTTTCTGTAGTCTGTTAACAGGGTAGGTAAAGTTGGCAGATTTTTGAATGCTGAGCCAGCCTCTGGCACCTAGAATGACCTCCACTGGGTCATGATGTGGATGGAGGGCATGACCCTACATGCTGCTATCAACTGGCAAGCGGTTTCGTAAGGAATTTTGTGTCTGCGTGCATGAGGGGTATTTGTTTGGAGTTTTCTTTTGTTCTACTGTCGTTTTCAGATTTTGGTATTGACTCCTAAAATGACCCGGGTAGTGTTCCATTCTCAACTATTTTCTGGAAACTTCTGTGTAAGAATGATGCTAAGTCTTTTTTAAAGGTTTCAAGGAATTCTTTAATGAAAACATCTGGACCTGGGTATTTCCTTCTCTGAACTTTTAAATTACTATTCAATTTCTTTACTGGTTTTTTCTTTACTGGCTAGTCATATTATCTATGTAATTTTGGTAGTTTTGATAGTTTGTGGTTTCAGAAGAATTGGTCCATCTCATGTAAGTTGGTGCATTTATGAGTGTAAGGGTGTTTGTGGCATTCTGTCACTTCCTCTTAGTGGCTGCAGCATCTACAGTGACAGACCTGTCTCATGACTGATGCTGGCGTTTGTGTCATCACTCCGTCTTTTCGCCGGTCTTGCTCAGGGTTTATCCATTTTATTCACTTATTTAGGGGAACTAGCTTTTACTGCCACGATTTTCTAGCTTGGCTTCCTGTTTTCAGTCTCACGGGCTTCCGCTCTGCTCTCTAGTCCTTCCTCCCTTCTGCCTGCACTGGTTTGTTTGCTCTTCTTCTCCAAGTTCCTGAGGCAGAAATTCAGGCTGCTGATTTGAGAGCTTCACTTCTTTCTAATGTGGGTACTCAGTGTTATAAACTCCCTCTCAGCACGCCTCGCCTGCATTCCACATGTTTTGATGCTGTATGTTCACTTTCACACAGTTACATGTATTTTATTTCCTTTAAACTCTCTACTTACCCCATAAAGTAAAGTGCACTACTTTCCACGTTTCACAGTTCTCTACTATCTTTTTGTTGCTGATTATTTCCAATTTGGTTCTACTACGGTAACGCAGTGATCTGTACATGTCAATTATATGTTGATTCAGTGAAGGTCTGCTATACCATTGCTCGTTTTCTGTTTAGTACTTCCGTCTCACACTGAGGGAATGGTACTGAAGTATCCCCTATAACTGTGGATTTGTCGGGGGTTTTTTGAGCTTCCAGTTTTTGATTCATGTATTTTGTGGCTCTGTTATCTGGTGAATATGAATTTAAGATTACGGTCTTCCTGATGGATTAATCCCATCAGAATGTAATGCCTCCCTTTGTGTCTAGTGATTTTCTTCACTCTGAAGTGCACCTTATTGGATATTAATATAGCCCCTCCTACTTTTGATTAATTTATGTGGTCTATCGCTCTCTATTCTTTTACTTCCATCCTCCCTGTCACTGGACTTGAATTTCTTTTTTTTTTTTAAGATTTTTATTGGGGAATTGGGGGATGGGAACAGTGCTGGGGAATTGGGGGAATGGAAACAGACAAGTCGCTGTCGTTTTGTTCTTCAATCTAGTTGTGGAGGATGCTGCTTCACTGGCCCAAGTTGGCACCATCATTGCGCTCTTCCCTGAGGCAGATCAGTCGCTGGCTTCTGGATGGCCGCTCACTGCGGCTGCTGGCTGCTCACGCTGGCTGCTGGCTGCTCACGCTGGCTGCTGGCTACATACGGTAGCCCATGGCAACCCACTGCCACAGGGACTGCAGCCTACGCTGTCGCCGGAGATTCACGGCAGTTCAGCTCCAGGTTGAGCTGTTGTTCAGCATCTTAGCTGTAGAGGGCAGCGTCACTGGCCCTCATATGTGGGATCCGAACCGAGGCCCTCTGACATCCCAAGCGAGTTCTTAACCATCGCGCCACTCGGCCGGCCCCTTGAATTTCTTGTAAACAACAGATTGCTGGTTCTCGTTTCTTTATCCACTCTGCTTCTCTCCTGATTAGTGTATTTAGGCTGTTTACAATAAAGGCAATTATTGATATGTCAGAGTACAAGTCTGCATTTTGTTATTTGTTCTCTGTTGGTTTCCTCAGGTACTTATTTTTCAGTTTCTAGTATCTTGCCTCCTTGTGTGTTACCTGAACCTTTTTTAGGATTCCATTTCAGTTTATTTACAGCATCTAGAGTGCATCTCTTGGCGTATTTTTTGCAGTGTTTGTTCTCCTGGGTATTAAAATACACATTGTAATGCTTATTAAATTGCTTAAAATACTTTAGTAAAGTGCATTACCTCAGAAAACAGGATATTAAAAAAGCAGAATTCCTTTTGGCTGAACTTAGTTCCCTGGAGCAGTGAGTGAAGGAAGGCTCACAACAGTGTCAGTTTAAATCCTGTTTGCTTCTGTGCCAAGGAGCCTTTGCAAACGGGGACTTCAGAGACTGGGGCTGCGACCTGGGAGACGTAACCTTCAACTTCTACGAGTTTCTTGTTCTCAGTAGTTACCCTGCTGGATGTGTTCCTCAAGTAATGATATTTAAATAGATATGTTAGTCTAGAAATGTAGGTGCTTCTTAGGATTCCGTGTTAAGCTGGGAGACAGTTTTTGCAATTGCTTTCTTTGCCCTGCATGCACAAAGGTGGACTCTACCCGTGACTCTGAACATTTACAGGCTACCAGTTTCCAAGTCCATGTCGAGCAGATTCTGGTCCTAGGTTGAGTTTGAAGCTGGAGAACAAGGAATTTAAACCCAAGTCCGTCTCACACTGAAGCCTCCCAGCCTGCACTGTCCCCAGCTGGGGCTTCCCCGTCATTCTACAGCTGCCGACACCCTCAACACTGGTCCCACTGGGTCAGCACTTTTCTTCTAAATATCCAAAAAATGGATATCAATATACTAACTTTAATTCCACATGAAGATTACAGAATTAGAGGAACTATCCTACAACATAAAACCCAGCATGGAAATAGCCAAACATTAATTTCTAAATAGTAATATGGTCAAATAAAAGAGAAATAACTTTCCAGGCTAGTGATAAGTGTTGCCAGAATTCGTAAATAAATGTAAAAGGACAAAGCCATTTGCTACAAATCGTTGCTATTCTCTCAGTTATATCAATCAGCAAGATAAAATTTTTTATTACTACAAAGCCCACAAAATTGGTTTAACAAATACCATTAAATCACTAAAAATTTATCACTTCACAGTAATTGTTGGAAATTATGTCTAAAATTTCTGAATATTCAAGTTTTTAAGTAAAATATGTAGGAAATTTTTATAGGAAAATGGATGTAAAATTGGCAATATGAAAAGCAGACCAGGTAAAGGGCGCTCCCTATTTTTAGTGTGCAGCCCTCCAGTAGCTCTGCTTCCAGGTCCTGAAACGCCAGCGCCAGGCGGGCACAGCAGTTCTCACCCTGCACATAACACTGATCTAACTCTGGAGTGTTGTCAGCATGTGCGAGCCACTGGAGCACCGACATGACAGCAAAACGAAGGCCTGCAAGTGCTTCTCCACGGAAGGAAAACCTCCAGTCGATGTTGGCATCAGCCCCTTTCTTTTTTTTTTAGCTGAGCCATCCTGCCACCTGTTGGCAGCTCAGCGGCAGTTCAGCTCGGGCCGGGAATCGAACCGGCGACCCTGTTGCTCAGAGCTCACACTGAGCCAGTCGGCCGGCCCTCAGCCCCTTCCTTACTGAGGGGAGGGCGCTGTCAGTGCTGCCACAGACCCAGATCTCTGCGTTCCCATCCGTCTGCCTTCACGCCATAGCATGAGGCAGAGACCAGCCACTTACAGCGTGGCCAGAAAGATTCAAGTTACTCAGGGAAATGGGAGGAAGAGAGGAGAATGAGACGGTGAGCGCATCGCTCCATCAAACTAAACGGCAAAGACAAGGAGAGCTAGTGAGCAGGAGGGAAAAGAGGGAAACGACGCAAGAACGAAAGGCCCACCGGCACTCACTTAATTCACAGCCCTCACACTCCATACAAACGCCAGGCAGTCTCCTAAAAGTCACAGGAACAGGAGGTCACTGGCTGCTCTGTGGAGACCAGGGCTCCGAGCCTGGTCCGCTCTGCGGGCACTCTCACTTTCCCTTCCGCCTTCCCACGGGCAGGCCGGGGTCAGCTGCCCTGTGCAGAGGTCCCTGCCTGGGCCAAGGCTCCTGGACCCGAGGCCCGAATCCAACGAGGCCCCAGGCCCTGCCAGCAGCCCCAGGAGTGGGCCTAAAGGTGACGGTGCCTGGCTGATGCCTGAACTGCAGTCTTGAGCGGGGCCAGAAAACCCAGCCGAGCTGCACCCAGGTTCCTGACCACAGAAGCCATGAGGCAATCAACGGTGGTGTGTAAACAAACAGCATCAAAATCTATGTGACAAATGCTCTCTTGTCGGCATCGTGCAAAGATAATCATTGTAGCATTTTACAATAGAAATCACTTGAAAATCTAATAATTGATCCAAAGTTAGTAACTTATAATATCCATACAAATGAATACTATGTAAATGAGTTGCAAATCATTAAGTTTAGTTTTATCCAACTTTGTAAAATCCAGCAAACGTACTCCAAACCACTGTCTGTCCACATTAACAAGATGCAGACCCCTTTTGTCTCGAGGAGGAAGACTTCCGTGTCCCAGTACCTCCTCCAGAGGCTGGCTCAGGCTGGGGGTGTTCCCAGGTGGCCTGGGTGCCAGCTGCCTCCAAGGGCTCAAACTAGTCTGTAAGAGGCCTTTTGAAAACTTATCATTTAATATTTTTTCAAAGTTGTTCTAGAGCCTTTATAACTAAAAAAAAGGACTATCCCTTCAGTGTCTGTGCCTGCGGACACAGTTCTCACACTCAGTCACACTGTAGGCCACAAGCACCTGATGAGCCTAAGGATTAATATCCAATAATTACACATAATATATCCACCCGTCAAAGGAAACTCTAGAAACTGAAATGTGTTCTATTATAAACAGGCTCTAACACAATTCTTTGGTCACATGAAATAATTCTGATAATGCAACATTAAGCACTTAACATGTCTTATTTTAAGCAAAATATGACGTGACACACTGAAATGTACTTTCGCAAAACAGATACACACAAAATCTAAGCTTTTCTTTACATACGGCAAATCTTACACAAAGATGTTAAGGTTTAAAATAAATGTTTCAAACAATTTCCTTCATATTCAAAAGTTATTTGCAGTCAGGCTAAATGTTAATAAGTGGCATATACATGTCTAAAATATATTAAAAATGCATCAACCTTTTCCACTATGATGAGGTCTCCAACTTGTATGTCTGAACTCTTAACTTGCGCTTTACCTTAAAAAGAAGGAGAAACATTATCAACTCAAGGAAACAACAGCACACCAGAGTTAAGCTTTCAATTGATACGTAACACTTCACAAATGTATCTATACCTAGGCTTTAGAAATAAGTGTATTTCAGACAGACAGTCACTGTTAACTTCTCTCCACCGGCCCCAAATACAATCAACTGTCCCCCGGAAAGCCATGTGGGCATGGCCCCACTTGGGACGGTCTTCCCAGACCCACCATTGTTCCAGGGGTGGTCGAGGCACCGATGATCAGGAACATCACTAAATAAACAATTTGATGAATAAAGCTGAATCACGTGGACATGTAAAGTCCTGACAGTAACACTCTGAATGGTACTGACTGGTACATAACTAACCGAAAAAGAGAGACAGAAAATTATAGAATATCACCCTCCATTAGTAGCTTTACAGACACAAGTGAGGGTTGAAAACTGAGGTCTAAAGCTTTATTCTAAAAAGTGATTCTTAGGGCCGGCCGAGTGACTCAGTTGGTTAAGAGCTCGCTCAAGAGTGCACGCTCTGGGCAACAGGATCGCCGGTTGGATGCCCGGCCCGAGCTGAGCTGCCACTGAGCTGCCAACAGGTGGCAGGATGGCTCAGCTAAAAAAAAAAAGTGATTCTTCTCCATGACATCTGTGTGTAAATTCTTAAAATACGTATATACTATGTAGTGTACAATAATCATGCATAAAATTTATATACAGTATCTACATAATATGATGTCAACATCATGTGGAGTAGATGAAGCTTCACAGAGGCATCTGAGACGTCAAGCTTCTCTCAGTGCCCTGGTCTCGGGGCACGCCCTCACGCCCTCCCTCCCTCCCCCCTTCCCCTCCCTCCCCGTCTCAGGGGTCTTCTCCCTGTGGGTCTCCCTTTTAGGACTAAGAACAGCCTTGTGGGTCTCCTTACATTTTTGTAACTATTTTAAAATGGGAAAAGGTCCAATTCTTTTCTGTTCAGTTTATTCTGAAAGCTAACAGAGCAACAGTAAGTTCATGTTACATTATCAAAACCTAACATTAACAGTCATTCATTGACTTTTAGACCACATTCAACTTATTATAAACCTTATTTCCTAAATACCTCTTAAAGCAAAGTTTCAATAGTACCAAACAAGTTCCTAAAAATGTGTCTGGAGGCTATTAATAAGCTTTATAAATGTTGTATTTTTCATGTTCCTCAATTATATATTAAACACATAAGGGATGGAGCTACTTTTCATTCATATTATAAAGTAGCAAGGTTCTTTAGAATTACGAGGTGTGATCACAAAACACAGTGAATGTTTAAACAAAAAAAATGTATTATAGTAAAAGACACATTGCCATTAATCCCCCTCATAAAACTCCCCCTCGCTTCTAACACACGTATCCCATCGTTCTTGCCACTTTCTGAGGCAGTTCTGGAAGCCCTCTTTCGTGAGTGTCTTTAGTTGCGCTGTCGTGGCTGCCTCCATGTCCTGAATCGATTCAAAATGTTTACCTTTCATGGTAATTTTGACTTTGGGGAAGAGCCAGAAGTCACACGGTGCCAGATCCCATGAATAAGGTGGGTGAGGACACACCGAATTGTTTTTATTTGACAGAAATTGCCGTACAAGAAGTGATGTGTGACATGAAGCCTTTCTGTTGTGATCACAGACTACAGTAAATGCTGCCGCTGCGTGCCATCCAACGGAAAGGCAGGGATCTTCAACATGGGAAGAGGAAATGTCAAACCTTAGGAACAGTGTGTGACAAGTTTCAACCTGTTTGGTGCAGTCAGTCGGGTGTGAGCTACGGTTGAGAGAAGGTGTTTTAAAGTGTGCCGTAAATCATCCACCATCATGACAATGCTCCGTGTCACACATCGCTTCTGGTACAGCAATTTCTGTCAAATAAAAATATTACGGTGTGTCCTCATCTACCTTATTCATCAGATCAGGCACCATACAACTTCTGGCTCTTCCCCAAAGTCAAAACGACCATCAAGGTAAACATTTTGAATCGATTCAGCATATCGAGGCAGCCACGACAGCGCAACTAAAGACATTCAGCAAAGAGGACTTCCAGAACTGCTTCAGAAAGTGGCACGAACGATGGGATGAGTGTGTTGTGAAACGAGGGGGATTAATGGCAATGTGTCTTTTACTGTAATAAATGGTTTTTAATTTAAACATTCACCGTGTTGTTTGATCACACCTCGTACATGTACAACAAACCTTAAGCTATCTCCACAGCTGATAAGTATATGTGTAGTCACAGCCAGGAAATAGCCACAAAAGAAAGTCCATTTTAATGATTTCTTCCTCAGTCACTTCAAGCTCCATGTCTGCACCCCACTATTCCGTTTATGGCTAAGCACCAGGCAGTGAAGGCACCTCACTGATCTCATGCTCCCCGAGCTCACGCAGCAGAAGCCCCGTCTTATCATTTAACGTTATCCCTTCTCCCACCACCCACTCTTTTGCCTTTGTGTACTCTCTGTCATGCACACATTCAAAACGGAGAGAAAGAAACACTGTTGCCATCAGATGTAATAAACCAGGAACTGATTTTTTAATATTTTGAAACATAGAAGACATATCCTTTTTCTGACTCCTTAATCAAGATTTTACATATCTGAGAAAGTTATTACTCCATCGCATAACAGACAGAATTTATATTTAAAAGCCTTTAATTTTTAGGCATTATCTAACAATCGTTATTCATGTCAATGGAACTTACTTGCAATGACATGTTTAAGGGAATAGTTTTTGTTAAAAGCAGTGTAGAAAGTTCTCTAATGTTAATAATATTACAATATGGACAGAGTATGAGAAGGCTGAGCAGTACAGTGTCAAACCAGTGTGACAACAGGACACCCTGAAGTCCTGGGTAGGCCCACTGCTCTCTGCATAATCTGATTCCTGTAGCTAGATAAACTTCTTAAATATTTACCAAAGGCTACGGTACAACATACTGGTACTGTGGGTGGCTGTCAGTTAACAAGTTCTAAGCCTCTCAGTCGCTAAAATGAGAAGATGTACAGAGCAGCGGCCTCTCTCCCTCACGGGCCCGCAAATGCGGCAAATGCCCAGGGCCCAGCGGGGAGGGAGTGACGGCCGTGGCAGTCCTGACAGAGGGGACGAGCCACAGGCAGCGGCCATCTGACCCAGGCCCGTCTCCTCTGCGTGCTCACTGGCCCACACCACGGTGGCTTAGTCCTCAACGATCCCGAGTGTGCAGGCTGGTGTCAGCTGCTGCTGGAAGAGTGAGGAAACCGATGCATGGAGGCTGCCAGGCTGCGGAGTGGCTGTGACCAAGGCTTCACGAGCAGAGGGGACATTTCCCAGTGACCTTATATGTATTTAGTGTCTCATGTTTCCTGTCTGGGGAAGGGAAGCGGGAGGGGAGGCTTCCCAAGCCACTAGGCTGTACCATAAAGGCACACTGGTTACAGCCGGCATGGAGCAGAGCAGAACGCAGAGGCAGGGCCCAGCGAATCTACATGTTGCTCCAAGGCCTGAGACAAGAACTTCCGTAACTTTAATGACTGGTTTCAAAGTAACTAACTGACTATTTGGGGAACAAAAGAAAAGGTAGATTCCTTCTCCATGTAACACACACTTTAAACATAAAATTGCAAATGGAGTAACTCAAACCACTAAAAAATGAAAACACATACCTACTGTAAGGAAATTAAAATACACTAACTGGGATGCACGGACTCTCTAAGATTAAAGTAAATCGACAAAGGAAAAGATCAGAAAAACTATAAATTTATCTACATCTAAAAAATGCTAAAAAAATTAGTCATATAAGATAAAAATATCTGCCACACGTGATAAATTTCTCTTAGTATAGAAACTATAATAAGGTAACAAAGGAAATAGGAAAAAAAGGTGAGTAAACTTCTATAAAAGATCAAAACCAGACAATGAAATGTTAAAACTAACAAGCTAAACACAATGAGAGCACTTTGCTCCAATCAAGTTGGCAAGTTAGAAAACGTTCCATGTACAGAGGGCGGGGATGGTGGGGGAGGGGTGTGTGTGGCATTCGCTCTGCAAACTCTGCAACCTTCCCGGCAGCTTGCTGACAGCACCTATCGGGCTTGAAACTTCATATTTGACCTGGACAGTCCTCACTGTGTTCGCTGTCCCACTTTCCCGCCGTGTGCCGTGTGCCAGTCAGTCTGCCCAGCCTGGGGGTGGGGATACGGGTGGGGATGCACTCACGGAAGGCAATCACAGAGAAAGACAGTTACCAGAGGGAAGTTCAGGCGCTATCAGACACACATACACACAGCTCCTCCATGTTGAGAAAGGACCCCATATGAGCCAGCAAGTGTCTCACGCTTCCTGCATCCCAGGCCCTCATCCCCCAACAATGTAATAAAAACAGCAGCATGTGAGCATCCTGAAGAGATGAATTCACAGGCCATCTCAGGGGCGTCGAGGAAACACATCGGCCATGCGGGTGATGGGCAGACATGTGTACTCCTGCGTCCGGGTATCTGTCCTGAGTGTGTGTGTCCACGTGTCCACCTCGGTGCAGCCAGAGCACTAGACCAACGTGATCATACAGCTGAAGTGTGTGTTGTGCCGGAAATACACCACAGACCGCCACATATCACTGTGCAGAAGCAATGTGGTGATGCGTGCTGAACATTCTTGAATAACTATGGGAGTGGGTTCATTTCAAATGCTGCTCAGATCACAGACAAGAAAGATGATTTATATCTACTTCACAAAAAGGGACTCTGAGATGAATCTGTGAAAAGCTGAGTGTGTCTGTCCAAGAACTGCTCTGACTACACGAATCAAGCACACAGAACCAATTCCCACATGCCTGGTGGTGCACTTCATCTGTACTGTCACAAACGTGGACGAACGAGAGGTGACACCACATAAACAAATAAGGAAAGTCATCAGCACTTCTCTGAATATTGGACTGCAGCAATCAACTCTGATTACTTCCAGGTGTATCAGCTGCTAAGCAATTTCTGATGCGAATTCAGCTAACACTTCAGTATACTATTTTAAAAACTATCTTACCATATGACGGTCACAAAAGGAAATCCTTCTTGCCAAGTAGAAAATATAGTAACTCATAAAACCAACTGCATTCTATAATTTCCCTGTGAAAGTGCATATAATGAATAGACAATACATAAAAGACACTACTAAAAAGGGATTTAAAAATCTCTGTATCTTTAAAGGAATAATTGCTTCTCACAAACAAAGTGAATGTCACTAAAGGATGGCAAACTTTCATTGAGATCTTTCATGAATTTCTTAAATGTAAAAACCAGAATGAGTTTTACAAGCACGAACCACAGTGCTCGTAATATGAATCAAAGATACGAAAACTTGTAGGAATAAGGAAGACGGTCTCCTTTTGTTCTCTACATGAATAGGTTTCTTTTTGGCAAGGAAAGCGGAAAACCAGAAACATGTAAATATGCAAATGTTCTCTTACATTCTCTCTCTTACACACATGATTTACATAAGGTTCAAAGACAGCAGGCTTTCTCTCTCGCATATGTCTGAATACCTGAAAACAAGTTCAACAACAAAATGCCAGGACTATTAAAAGAAATATCTAAGACAGACTGGAAAATAATCACAAGCTGTATGAAACCGTAGTGCAGAGCTAATTCAAGCTCCATTTCAACATATAAAGTTTCACATTCACTTTAGGTTTAAGGTTGGAAACTACGCTAACAGTGGTTGATATGACTTAGCCCTGCTGAGATCTGGTGGCTGATTAAAACAAAAACAAAGACCTCTGAGTTTATCCTGTCTGCTAGAATGCTGCATGAGCTCTTTGAAAGGCATCGGACTGACTCATGTTTGAATCTCATGAGGTTATCACAGTGCCGAACACATAGTGAGTGCTTAGTAAATATTTGTAGAATTGAATTGTGAACTAGCCAACTGGGTAATTACAACCACGGCACACGATGTGCACACCTCTCCCAGCAACAGCAAGAAAATACAACCCTGATTCCAAGAACCCGAAGGTAGAGTGGCCCACAGTTCCCACTCCCCTTCATCAGGAATTCTGCGAGAGCTTCCAACAAGTAGGGGAGTCTATCTTACATTGTCCTCCGTTAAGAGATAATAATGAAGGATAAAAGCAGTCATAACCAAGGAGAAAGGAAGGAAAGGAAAACTCCCACATAAGAAGAGGAGCTTCTCAGGCAACAAAACAAAGAGCTAACTAAGAATCATCAGTGTTGACTGAGATCATCTACCAGTTAGAATATGCTCTGCTCCCAGACAAAGCACCTTTAAGATATTAGCATACTTAAAAGTGGAAGGGGCTTTCCTTAAAAAAAAAAAAAGAGAGAGAGAGAACATTTCCCAGTATATTTCTACAAGAATGTGCTGAAGAACTCCAAATATTAAAAGTTCTAATGTTGTAAATGATACAACAAACCACAGTAAATCACACAAGTAGTCCTCATGCCATTCAAATAGTGACTGTGAAATATCAGAAATTAAGGAGACGGGCGGCAAATATTCTCGACAACAAAATACATTTTAAACTATGCCCAACACTAAGCATAACCATGTATTTCTTATGCCCTAGATTTTACTCATCAGGCATTTGCATCAGAACAACTAGCCACAAAGCAAAGCGCCAGGTGAAAGAACACTGGGGGTCAGAGCGGTCAGAACGGTCCAGGTTCAGATGGGAACTCTACCGAACACCTGACTCAGGCAGGTTATTCAGCTGGACCTCAGGTTTCGCATCTGTAACCTGGAGATAATACCACCCCACCATGGACGGAGGAATATGGTGAATGTCATCTGCCACACAGGAAGTCAGAAAATAGCAGCTGTCGTTACACCATGTCCATTTCATAAATCACCAGCAAGGATGACCAATTTTTTTAGAGGTAAGTTTCCTTCAGTATGAAATACACCTACTAAAAATTATTTTTAAAGTATTTTGACTTCAAATATCATAGAAGTATAAGACAATATTAGTATGTCTTCCTCAACATTTTGCACTACTTTTAGGTGAAAGTGACAACATAAAATCAGCCATTTTAAAGTGGACAATTCTGTGGCACAGAGGACATTCACAGTGTTGTATGACCAACCCCATCAAGTTCCAAAACACTCCCATCCCCACATGAAGCAGTTGCCCCCATGCCCTACGTCCCCAGGCCATGCCACCACAATCTGCATTCTATCCCAATTACTTTACGTGTCTGCGTATTTCGCGTAAATGACATTATACAGCATATGCTCTTCTGTGTCCAGCTTCCTTTACACAGCGTGATGTTTTCAAGATTCATCCACATTACACCGTCTATCAGTATTGCATTAAATTTTATGGTTAGGTAATGCTGCGGTGTATGAATACGGCATGGTTTTGTTTATTCAGACATCCATCCCTGATGGACATTTGGGTCATCACCTTTTGGCGACTGTAAACAATGCTGCAATGAACAAGGGCATTATGTGTATTTGCTAGAGTCCCTGCTTTCAACTCTAAACTTATCTGAGATTGTCACAATTTCTCCTTCGTGTTTGAATGATACTTTTACTAAATATAGAATTCTTGATTGACAGTTTTTCTTTTACCATTTTTTAAATGCCACTCCACTGCGTTCCTCCTGCTGGTTTCTCACCACCTGAATAGAGACCCCTTACATGTGACGGGTGGCTGCTCTCTGGCTGATCTCAGGATGTTCCCCTGGTCCCTGGGTTTCAACAGTCTGACTATATGTCTCAGTATGGCTCTTTCTGCATTTATCCTCCCAGGGGTTCACTGAACAACCTGAACCTATAGGCTGATGTCTTTCATCAAGTTGGGGAAGTAAATGGTTATTCCTTCAAATAGCTCTCTTCCCTTTCTCTCTCTTCTCCTCCTAGGATCCCATTATGTGTATATTAGTACACTTGATGCTATCCCACAAGTCTCCTAGGATCTATTTATTTTTCTTCATTCTTCTTTCTGCTCCTCAGACTGGATAATTTCATGTGACCTAGTTCAAGTTCACTGCTTGTTTCTTCTGCCTATTCTAATTTCATAGGGAAACACTCTGATTTTTTTCCTTTCTGTGGAAGAACGGACATGTGGAGCTGCCTACTCTGCCATTTTCGCTGGTATCACCACACCATTTATTTTTAAATGATACCATTAATGCACAGAAACAAATTTCTATTCTGGACAAATACCACAATTAAAACAATTTTAAAAACAAGCCAGGATCTATAGTGTATTCTAAAAAAAAAGACCAACCACAGTTACACCTAATTTACCTGGCCATTCTGGGGTCTCCTTTTTGCAAAACTAAAGCAAACCTTCTTGTCTACAACACACCTTTCCTCTAGCATGCCAGATTTTAAGCATCAAAGCTTTTTATTAAGTTTTCAATTCAATCAAGAATAAACTTTTCAACAAATGGTACAGGGACAACTTGATAATCACATGCAAAAGAATGTGGACTGACCATACACAAAATATGAAATGAAAATGAATCATAAACCTGATTATAAGAACCCAATATAAAACTCCTATAAGAAAATATAGAAGTAAATCGTTGTACTCTTGGGTTGGCAAAATGTTTCTTAGATAAAACTCCCAAAGCATAAGCAACAGAAGAAAAAATAGATGAGGTGGACTTCATTAAAATTAAAAACTTCTGTGCGGCAGAGGACACCATCAAGAAAAAGAAAAAACAACCCAAATATGATATAAAATATTTCCAAATCATGTATCTGACAGAGGACTTAAAGCCAGAATATATAAAGAATTCTTACAACTCAATAATAGAAAAACAAATAACCCAGTTAAAAAGTAGACGAAGAATCTGAATACACATTTCTCCCAAAGAAGATTTCCAAATGGCCAGGAAGCACATGAAAAGATGCCCCACATCATTAGGCTTTAGGGAGAAGCAACTCAAAACCTCAGTGAGATCCCACCTCATATGCATGAGGGTGGCTACAACCAAAATGAGACAGTAACAAGTGTTGGTGAGGATGTGAAGAAACTAGAACACTCATACGCAGCTGGTGAGAATGCAAATGATGCAGCCAATTAGGAAAACAGTTTGGCAGGTCATCAAAAACATAGTTACCACATAAACTGGCAATCTCACTCTTACAAATGTGTACAAAAACAAAAACAATGTTTACACAAAAACTTGTACACAAATGTTCATAACAGCATTATTTATAGCCTAAAAGTGGAAACCCAAATGTCCATCCACTAATAAATGGGTAAACAAAACGTGATATATCATACAGTGGAATATTATCTGGCAACAAATGAAATAAAGTACTGACACACGCCATAACTTGGAACCTTGGAAATATTTTGCCAGGTGAAAGCAGCCAGTGACAGAAGACCACACACTGATGATCCCACTTATGTGCAATGTTCAGAAGAGGCAAATTTGGAGATACAAAGTAGATTAGGGGTTGCTGGGGCTGGAGGAGGGTAGGGAAGGGGCAGGAATGGAGGGGGACTGTTAATATATGCATATTTTCTTCCTAGAATGTTAAAAATGTTCTAAAATTATGGTGGTGATAGTTTCAGAACTCTGAATATACCCAAAACCACTGAACTGCATACTTTAAATGGATGAATTTTATATTATATGAAATATATCCCAATAAGCTGTAAAAAGAATTTTTTTGGGACAGGACTATTTCAAATAATTCATTATACAAATGTCCATATACTCGTACAAACAGAAGCCACTCTGAACTTCCTATTAAACAGACTCCAAGGTTATTATGAATGCCCACTTGGTTTTGCAATGTCTTCCCTCATTGCCAAGGTGTCATTGTCACTTATACACTGTCACAATGCCTATTTGTAATAGCTCCCCCCATTCCCTTTCTAAAACATTGCTTCTTTTGTACCACTAGGACTAAACACCGAGGGCTAAGCCCTGGAGGAAGGTAAAGGAGAAACCGGCACACACCAGTTACCACCTGGGATCAGGACATTTATTTTAGGCACTCAACGTCCTTTAGTTAAGCATAGCCCTGGTATTAGATGTCTAACTTTATAATCATGTACAAAATATAGTGCAAAGAATGATTTAAATAAGGCGATACTACGATTCACAGGAAATGTGTGTACCCCAGTTGGGTACTACGTGTGTCTAAGTACACAAGCATTATATACAAATTGTAACAGAGCACACTACATAATTACTAACCTATGTGTATATGTGTGTATGTGTGTGTGTATAGTCACACACACATATATCCAAGCATCTAGAGAATGAATACAAACCTACTCTGAAACTGTATGTATGTTAAGACACTTAATTAGATACCACATGCACTCACATAATACTATTTCCAGTAACAGAATTAAGACACGTTTTCTTTCATTTATGTCAAGGCTAAAATGATGATTACATCGAACAAACGATAAGCTGGATTAAAAGTGTCTTGCTAACTAACCTCTTACTGTAAGCTTGCTGTACAGTTGTGAATTCACTTCCTTGTCTCGCTGAAAACGCCGAAATTCATCAATTGCTTCCCTCGTGATAGTAACAGCCAAGACAAATCCCTATAAAACAAAATAAAATCAAATATTTAAGAAAACTTGACTTTAACAAAAAAGGGAAACTTCTTTTTCTATTTAGTTTTATCTTTATTCCCCTCAATTTACAGTTGACCCTTGAACAATACGGGTATGACCTATGCAGAGTCCACTTATACACAGATTTTTTTTCAATAAATACCTGTACCGTTTTTGGTTTCTGATTGGGAGTTAGTCCACGGATGCAGGGGACTGACTGTCACTGACACGGTATAACTGTGTGCCACATTATACAGGGGACTTGAACATCTGTGGATTTTGGTATCTTCAGGGGGTCCTGGAACCCATCCCCCACAGATGCCCAGGAAGTAAGTTTTGGGGGAATCAAAAGTTATATGCGGATTTTTTACTGTGTGGGGCCCTAACTTCCATGCTGTTCAGGAGTCAACTGTATATTATTTCTAAAACATAAAATAAATGAAAACAAAGAAAAAAGATGAAACGTAACAATGAAATAGTATAAAAGGAATATGATACATAGAAAAAGATTTACAATTTTTACTATACCTAAGCCCATTTTAAAAATTCACATCTCAGGAACTTAGGGAGAAAGCCCTGTTGATGAATACTTCCTTTGTTTAAAAGAACATGGGGGCCGGCCGAGTGGCGCGATGGTTGGGAGCTGGCTTGGGATGCTGGAGGGCCCCGGTTCGGATCCCACATGTGGGGGCCGGTGACACTGCCCTCCACAGCTAAGATGCTGAACGGTGGCTCAACCTGGAGCTGGGCTGCCGTGAGTCGCCGGCGACGGCTGGGCTGCAGCCCCTGCTGCAGTGGGTTGCCATGGGCTACAGTGTGTGGCCGGCGGCCAACAGCCAGCATGAGCGGCCAGCAGCCGCAGTGAGAGGCCGTCCAGAGGCCAGCGACTGATCTGTCTCCCTGGGGAAGAGTGCAATGATGGTGCCAACTTGGGCCAGTGGGGCAACGTCCTCCACAACTGGACTGAGGAACAGGGTGACAGCAGCTTGTCTGTTCCCCTTCCCCCAATTCCCCAATAAAAATCTTTAAAAAAAAGAACATGGAAAAGGGCCGGCCAAGCGGTGCATTGGTTAGGAGTTGGCTTGGGGCACCAGCTCTGAGCAGCAGGGCCCCAGTTCAGATCCCACATGAGGGCCAGTGATGCTGCACCCTCTACAGCTAAGATGGTGAACAACAGCTCGACCTGGAGCTGGGCTGCTGTGAGTTGCCGGCAACGGCGTAGGCTGCAGTGGGGCTGGCCGGCAGCAGGAGTCAGCTACTGTGAGCAGCCGTCCAATGGCCAGTGAGCGACTGCCTCACCCAGGAAGAGCGCAATGATAATACCAACATGGGCCAGTGAAGCGATGTCCTCCACAACTAGACTGAAGAACAAAAGGACAGCAACTTGTCTGTTCCCCTAAAGCTGTTTCCCTCCCCCAATTCCCCAATAAAAATCTTTAAAAAAAAAAAAAAAAGAACAGCGCTTTAAAATGAGGCTTCCAGGGCACACAAAGCCTTTGGCAGTTCTGGCCCACGTGCACAGGAACGTGCATTCAGACTGGTCATTACAGCCAAGTCTGTGATTATGAAAAACTAGAAACTACCTAAAAGTCTCCTTTCCCAGGATGATGGACCAATATTTGTGCTGGTCATAAAAAGGAACACTTTGGAGATGTGAAAGACGAATGAACTAGGTACATGTGTCAACGTGGATCAGTTTTATAAGCCCATGTTAAGCTAAAAAAGATTGTTGCAAAAAAGATGGAGGGCCGGCCGAGTAGCTCAGTTGGTTAAGAGCTCGCTCAAGAGCGCAAGCTCTGAGCAACAGGGTTTGAGTCCAGGCCTGAGCTGAGCTGCCGCCGAGCTGCCAACAGGTGGCAGGATGGCTCAGCTAAAAAAAAAACAAAAACAAACAACAAAAAGATGTAGAGTAGGATACCCTTTATCTAAAATTGTTAATCATGGAAAACAATACTGTAGTTTAATGATACAAACAGTACTGAAATGATTAAGAGCTGCATGGCGATGAGAACCTCAGCTTCAGAACAGAGGTCCCTCCAGTGGGAAGAAACTGAGAGAAAAGAAGGAAGAAAGTGGCGGGTGGCTTTCACACAGACTCTCCAACTGCGCTGGAAGCATCAGTGCTCCTCGTGGGCGCAGCAGCACGGACGCAAACGCACAGCCCCTATGCGCTCACGGCGAAAGCCGCGAGCCCTGGGGCAGCTGACCCAGCCGCGCTCCCACCTCCTTTCCACGCACAGTCCCCACGTCCCCACACGGTGGCCCATGCCAAGTGTCCTGCAGGCCTAAGGGCTTCAGCGACTGCTGCTCCCGGGCCTGCCATCCTGTTTCCCTGCTCTTTACGGGGCTCAGCCCCGCCCTCCCATCACTCAGACGTCATTCAAATGCCACCCGCCCCCTCAGAGGGGCCTTCCTTGGCCACACTGTTAAAATTTCCTTCTCGATCCCCTATCCTACTTTGTATTTCTTCCTCAGCATGTGGACCTGTTCAAATTCTCTCTCTCCGCCAGACCTGAGCTGTCAGGACGGCACCGTCCGTCTCATTTGCTGCTGTATCGACATGGCTTAGACGAGCTGGACACAGGCTCACTCACTCCCGGCTGATCAAAGAGTGTGTATGTCATTCTTTCCATATTTTAACGCACTTTCCCACTTATTTTAACATATGTACCTTTAATGTTGTTAAATACATCTTGTAAACATCATTTTAAAGCTACTCAGTAACACAGTATTCCAACATACACATGGCATGCAGCACAGTTAAACAATCCACTGTTGGACATCTGAAACTTTAAATAATTTTTTCATCAAAAATAATAGACATTCTTTAGACTTTGTAACCAATCATTCCTTCTTTGGGATAAAGCCCTCAAATAAAAACGCTGCACCATTCTAATGCCTTTGGTACCTACGACCCAAGTCGCCTGCGGCCTGGCCAGATGGGCGTTTCCACTACCACCACGTCACACTGCCAGCACAAGGTCTCTTTCGGTCTTACTAACCTAGTAAGTGGAAACGGTTTCTTTATTTGGCACTTGGGGTTCTGTTCCCCGAGTCACACCCCCGCTGCCCCGGCCTATGGGATGAGCCAGCAGGCCGCTCAGATTCGGGCTGTGAAGGCAGCACCTCGGTGGGAGCCGGAGCCTGCCCTGCGCTCCCCGAAGGGCTTCCCTCACTGCCCACAGTCCCTGGCCATGTCACTTGGGAGTCTGCCCCACAGGGCTAAAGGAAGCGGTCCATTTTTCTAGGTGAAGGAAGAAAGTGCATTTGTATCTATAAGATGGAACTTATTAAAACTATCAGCGAACAGCAAAAACTACCAAGACAACAAGTGTCTGAAGTGGAAACATCCAATGATAAGTACCATCTGCCTTTCCAAAAGTTTTATACACTGAGCTGTCAGGCAGACACTGTCTAGACTTCACGGAGATACTTAGCACTGTCACCATCAGCCTGGGGTGAAAACTGTCCATCTGTCAGGATGTCACACAGTACCGAGCAGACCCCATGGTGCCCTTCCCAGCCACTCTGTGGGCCCAGGAGGGAGCTGGCGGGGGGCTGTTCCAGCCCGTGCGCTGCTCCAGGGCTGCCAAGTACCCAAGCAACAGAACTCTGTCAAATCTTTTAACAAAAATGCAATGATACACAGCAACAATATCACGTTTGTAAAATCTGATCAATTTATCTATTACCCATCTCAACTCTTACAACTATATTCTAAATATTTAACAATTTAACTTAATTTCAAAAATCTTTTCTTTTACCAGAGGAGCCCAGTAGGTGTAGAGATAGCCTATTTTCAATGCTGGCACAAACTGTGAGCAGGAGACTACCAGAAAATAGAGATTCAAGAAAAACTTGAATTGTTCATATAAAACCTAAAAAAGGAAAAGAAAAAATTAACACAGTCTCTCCAAGGAAAATCTTTAACACCTCAGTTAAATAATTAAAATTAGCACAGTACCTAATTTCCATTAAACAATACACATATGCCGATTTACAGTAAATTTAGCAATTTGACATTAACTTCCCAATAACCAAGTCATATATAGCAATTAGGTTACCCCAAATTATATTTAAAATAAACTGAAAAAAAGATAGAATGCTCAATGATGTTAAAAGTGACCTCTAAGAGCTTTGGATTTTCTTGTATGCGATCTTCAGTCTTCCACACTCATTTTCTATTCTATGAATGAATCTTTACATTCACGTCAAAGCAAATGCGATAAAGACTTCCCAATGTTAACAAGTCAGTAAAAATACAAACAAATGTGTATCTTGATAACGACTCAGAAAATCTCACAAGGGAAAAGTCGTGTTAACATTATAGTTATGAAATGGTAAAAAACAAAACATGATAGTCACATTTTCTGAATGTGGATATCTGGGTAGCTTTACAAAGACTGAGTGAACAAGTGAAACATAAACAGGTGTGACTTCCCCCAAAAAACTGCCTTGACCTCCTGTAAGTACTTACTTCCCTCAAAATGTAAGAAATGATAAGATATAGAGAAATGGAAGTTACGTAGCTATTTTCAGGAAGACAGCTAGCTACCTATACATTCTTTATAGTTCTTTAGTAGTTGACCTTCAAAAATATTTTCAAATATAAAATAAATATCATCATTCAATAAAATTTTAGGAATGCAAATCCTGCAACTTTTGGGTTTTGCCTTTTAATTCAAATAGAATTATCTTTAAGGAAGAAAGCCACAATCTAGTATATGAATAGACTTCCATTTACAAATTCTCAAATCAACAAATTGAAAATCAAAATGGAACAACAGTTATGTTGATAGATGAGAATAATTCACATAGCACACTACAATTACAATGAAACTTATTACAAACTTGCGACTTGCAAATCAAAATCCCCTTGGATGCCGTTTTTTTATGCAACTTGGAAGGTATGGCCGTTTTAACAGAGCAGGGCAGTGGGTTAAGTGCTTATTGTCGATTTAAAGAGTGAGGAACCACAGCTTTTATAGAATGAAGTTATCTGCCTCATATACAGTTGTGTATGTGCGACTGGAAAACCGGTCACACTGATACAACGTTTATATTCATAATTGTGCAACTGCTCTCTAAAAACGTTTGAATCATTTCATAAATTAATCTCAGCAGGAGAGAAAACTCTCTTTCTCCTCAGTGATTTCTGAAAAATCTCAGTTAGCATAAATTATATCTATTAGCAATTCAGAAATTGCCATTCGTGCTAACAATGGCATAGAAATCCTACTGTGCAATTACCAAATGTTTCTCAAATACTACATTTTAGATGAAAAGACTAATTTAAGAGCCAATCTAAGAAAAACCATCATTCACATGGTAATAGCTGTGGAGACACATCAGCAGGTATTTTCAGGATACAGCCCAGGTTGTCAGGCCGTGGGAATTCACTGATCAAAGGTAGGCTGCACTGCTGGCTTTCAACCCCTCTAATCAATACTGTCTACTGAACGAACTCTGTGACCTTTAGGAAAACGTGCAATGCTCAGCCAATCTGGGAGTATTTAATAATTTAAACCTAAAAAGAAAACAGTAGCTTCATTCAATAAACATGAGAATAGTTAGCTGCCTACAACAGTTTACATTTTATTGTCCCAACAAAAGATCAGTCTTTTCACTGGAGCCATTGGTTTTGTGTGTTTTAATAAAGGATCATATTCACAGCAAGCCCTTGCCAACTACTGGCTGGATGGGATGGGACGGGATGGGGGGCAATCAATGCCCAATATAAAGTCAGCATGATTATTTAAATAAAAACAGGAAGATAAAGCAGACCCCATGTCACATAATCAAGAGATTTTTTTTTTGTAAAATATACTTAGTTTTGTAATTTTAGCCAGATATACCACTAGCAACAAAAAAAGTAATACAATATTTAAACCTCAGTATTTAAACTTAGGACAAAACCTAATTAAAGATAACTAATGATACAACAAGGTGTGAAATTTGTAACAAACAAAACCTAGTTAAAGGTAACTAATGATATAACAAGGTATGAAATTTATAATGTCTTAAAGACACATAAATGCTAGGACATATTTTGTTACTGAGTTATGTTTGTGTAAAAAATTATTATTTTAATTGTGAAGTTCCTTGGCAGGCTTTAAACATGTCTTTCCATTTTTCCCTCCACACAAATTCCCAGCCAAACAAATTTTATGACTCATTTTCTAATAATTTTACTTAGCTTTACTTGATTATTTCTACAATAATATAAATATAATGTTTATCTAGAACTAAAGGCAATAAACTGTAAATTTTCTTCAGTTAAACTCTGACATACCTATTAAAATGCTATGAATTATTTAATGATAATTTGAAACAGATGATTCAAAAGCAAAAGGATGTTGATTTGGTTATGACACAATTAACAAGGGAAAAATTAAAAATTTAAAGAAAAAAACAATGAAAACAAAGGAAGCTAACAATCTCTGCTATGCAACCATTTTCAAGAATTTAATAGTCTTACCCCAGGTATAAAGGTAAACACATTGTATTTTTGATTTTTGATTGAATTTCTGGGATGTTTTTCTTCACACTTCTCAGGATGTCCAAGCCACACTATACGAGCTCTCAGCTCTCTCTTTCTCTGGCAAATATTTATCAGCCAATCACAGCAGCTGCATGAAACAAAAGATACATATCGTATGCTTCTGGCTCAGTTTTTAAATTAATTCTACATATTTATAGCCAACAATGATTGCTTCCGTATTTATCAGACACCGATAGCGTATCTAATGTGACTCCGTAGTTTTCTTAAAATTGTTGTTATACTAATTCAGATTTGACATGGGATACTGAGAGAGACTTGTGTAACTATGTAATGACTTCTAGAACCTCAGGGAAATTAATCTTCCCTGTTCAGACCCTCTTCTTGGAAAAAATAAAGCCATTAACATTCTGAAGCAGTCAATGCTTCATATGCTGAGAAAAGGATTGCTCTGTTACTGGTAATTCTCAACATACCACCCAGTGATTCGATGTGACCGCCTCTCTCTAATGCAATCACTTTTTTCCCCTCTTAAAGAGATGACTTTTCTAGTAGCATTAATATAAAATTAAAATGTATGGCTCAATTTAGTATGTTAAAAGTACACTACTGTCCAATGGGGTGGTCTAATGATAACAAAAGCTTAACTGTATTTCCTTATCGCTGTCTTCATTGGTGTGACATAGTTTAATCTGAAATCTGTGCTTGCTCCAGTCGTGTCAGGAGCAAGCTTTGAAATCCGTGCTTTGTCCAGTAATTCAGCACAAACTCTCCCCCTTCCTGGATATCCAAACTGTTATTTCTGGGTGAAGAGCAGAATATTTCCAGTAGAATAACTTTTCTTAACATACCAGTTCTGACAATTAAGTTTGAGAACTTGCTGCAACAATGTTGCTAACCTTTTTTGATATCAGAGCGATTATTCATTATGAATTTGTGCCAACTGGACAGTTAACCAAATTTACTATTTGGAGGTGCTGAAAAGGCTGTGTGAAAAAATTACACAACCTGAACTTTTCGCCAATAATTCATGGCTATTGCATCACGACAATGCACCAGCTCACACGGCACTGTCTGTGAAGTAGTTTTTAGCCAGTAAACAAATAACTGTATTGGAATATCCTCCCTACTCACCTGATCTGGCCCCCAATGACTTCTTTCTTTACCCAAAGTTAAAGGAAATATTGAAAGGAAGACATTTTGATGACATTCAGGACATCAAGGGTAATACAACGACAGCTCCGATGGCCATTCCAGAAAAAGAGTTCCAAAA
>NW_017731427.1:682680-691265 GCF_001890085.2 Hipposideros armiger
TCTATCCCTGAGGCCATATTACAATTACCAATTTGTATTGTCTCATCCCTTCCCCTCTCCTTCATCCCCACCCCCTCCCAACTAACAACCCTCAGCCAAGAGGAGCACTTTGAAGGTGACCGTAGTGATTCAGCAATGTTGTACGTAGCACTTTTTCTAGGATCAGTTTGCAAACTTTAACTGTCATACTGCGAACTTAATTTTCATCATTCAGAAAATGATGAAAAGGTAACAAATTCATCTCTATTCAGAATAAAATAATAAGGAATTTAAACTTCAGTAGTGACAATTCGATTTAACTCAAATTTCCACAACATAAAGACTCAGAAGAGTTTATTAAGGGATGTTGTCCAACCTCCTCTTCTAAATGCCAGGGTTGGAACAGCAAGCAGCAGGATAGGACAGAAGTTGGACACTTCACTAGTGACAAAGGAAACTTCAAAAGCTAACGTGAAATTTGCATGGCAATGACAGCCTTAGAAGGTGTGACTGATTATAACTGAGGTTGACACATAGGGTGGGTATCTTAAAGTCACTGCAAGTCGCCCTAGCAGGCACCACGTCTTCACTTCAGTCCCACTGACATCATTCTTTCGAATAAGAGGCTGAAAACCTAGAAGCATCCTGCTAGAGGTCTTCATGGTGGCACCCCCTACAGGAGGGACTACACGTGTGCTTACCCTGAAGTCAGTGTCTCCCTACTGGCAGTCACAGCCTAGAACATCCACCCGCCTTGTTCTTGGCTGTGCTCAGGCAATCTCCAGTCTGGAAGGACAGGGCTCGTCCGCCCGCCGGAGCCCAGCTCTCTTCATGGGCTTCCTGCGCTGCTGGGCCAGTGAAGGCCAAGGGCCCAGCACAGTCCGCTCTCAAATCCCCCTGCCCCTTCCTGCTTCACCTGGAGCAGACAAGGGAAGACCCAACTCTGCAAGCACAGACCTCTCTTATCCCTGCCTGCCATCACTCTGCAGAAGTGAATCAGGACAGAGAGCATCTCCACACATAAAGCGAACTTACGAATCACCAACAGTTACATATCAGCTGGCCAAAATAAGTGTCCCCACCTTTACTGTTTTTTGGTGGGAGGGGACTACTGGTAATATTTATCTCATTTATGCTTGAGTTAAATAAAGCTTCACAGGCAAGAGGCTTTAAATGAGCATGTCTCACCTTCTGGCTTTTACTGGATGGCCCAGATCCCGCACAAGGATTCTTCCCCTGTGGCCCAACACACCTTAGCACACCCAGGCCAAACCCTCCTGCTTACTAGCGTCCTGTCCCACATCATGACCCCACAGGAAGGGTCAGCACTGCTCCTTCCTGGTTTTTCCCAGCAGCAGCTCTAAAGGGCCAACTTATCATCTAGTTACAGCATGTCCTCCTGGGGCACACAAACCCTACCATCTACATGTCACATGAGCTATACGTACATGTCACACTAGATTGCTGAGTGAAACAGCAATCTAGTTTCATTCTTTTGCACATGGCTTTCCAATTCTCCCAGCACCATTTTCTCCATTGTATATTTTTGGTTTCTTTGTAGAAAATTATATGTCCATATTTATGTGGGTTTATTTCTGGGTTCTCAATTCTATTCCATTGGTCTGTGTGTCTGTTTTTCTGCCAACACCTCACTAATCATCAGAGAAATGCAAATAAAAACCACAATGAAATATCACCTCACACTAGTTACAATGGCTGTCCTCAACAAGACAATAACAAGTGTTGGAGAGGCTGTGGAAAAAAAGTAACTCTAATACAGTTGGTGGGAATGCAGGCTGGTACACCCACTGTGGAAGGCAGTGTGGAGGTTCCTCAAAAAATTAAGAATAGAATTCCCATATGACCCAGCAATCCCTCTCCTGGGTATCTACCAAAAAAACTCTGAAAACATGTATTTGTAAAGACATATGTACTCTGATGCTCACTGCAGCTTTATTTACAGTGGCCAAGACATGGAAATAACCAAAGTGCCCTTCGATAGGTGACTGGATAAAGAAAGTGTGGTATATATACACAATGGAATACTACTCTGCCATAAGAAAAGATGAAATACTGCCATTTGGGACAACATGAATGGATCTTGAGATTATTATGCTAAGCGAAATAAGTCAGACGAAAAAGCTGACAACCAAATGATTTCAATGATATGTGATATACAAAACTGAAAACAACGAAGGAACAAGACATATGAAGAAACAAAACCTCATAGACACAGACAATAATTTAGTGGTTACCAGAGGTAAGTGGGGAATGGGGTGGTAGATGAGGGTAAAGGGATCAAATATATGGTGATGGAACGAGAACTGGCTCTGGGTGGTGAACACACAATGTGATGTATAGATGATGAATTACAGAAAGTATACCTGAAACCTATGTAACTTTACTAACCATTGTCACCCCAATAAACATTAAAAAAAAAAAATAAGCATTTCCCGTGCTTCTGCACCAAAAATGGGTTGCAAATTAACTGAAAGTTGCAGGGACCACTTAGAACCAGCACTAACCCCAGCACTGACTCTACATGCCCCCTTCACATGGAAATGCCACGTGGGACTCTGCCTTCCTAGGGACAGAGGGGTTTTTGATAAGAGTGAAATGTACATCTTGTGAGAAAGACACCCCCACCCCCACCAGAGAACGATTCGTAGTGATGTGCACCCCAGAAGGACATTCAGAGTTTCAGAAGACAGATGACAGAAAAAGGTTTTCATGTGTCAGAGTTGGAATTTTTCCAAATAGTGAGAAAGCATTTCTTAAACCAGAAGAAATGAAAGCCTACTCACTCCCTGAAGAATTTTAAAGTAAGCCTTACTACTCACAGAATTCACAAATAGAGATACACTGAAATAGTTACAACTCACTAATTATGCTATCTACTTTCATTCCAATGTTCACCAACATTTTCCTCCTACAACTAAACTAATTAATTTTATGTATCTTTATCTTCTCTTTGATTTTTCACCTAATAATGGTAGTGACACCAAATTGTATAATGCCTGGTATCTAGGATATTAAAAAGCAGCAAATATTCAAAACTGAAAATTTGTCAAGAAAAAAAAAGAAAAGAAGACCAATCTAAGTTGCTAAATGTACAATTTACTCTGTAAGGTCCAGTTTTTAATTTCATAACCACTTCTCAGGGTAGCAGGTGCCTCCCGAACAAGAAGAGTGTGATGATATCCCAGGTCACTTCTCATTCCATTTGCCAGAAGACATTCCTGCAGGCCATACAGGCTGATCACACCTGCCCCAGTGGTTCAGTTGGCTTCTCCACAGGATCACAACTTATTAAGACTTTATTCACACGTCTAGTATATTTGATTGAGCTGTTTTAACGTCCCACCCGAAATGCCTGCTTTCGCTAACATCTATATTTTCAAATATATTCTTAATATTTTCCTTAAGAAAAGGAATAGATTGCCAGTGAAATCCAAAATATACCTATGTTCCATTTGGTAAAAACAAAATCCTATCAAAGACCAAAGGCACAATCCTCAAAAGAAAAAAGCAATTAAGTGGACTTCATCAAGACGAAAGACCTTAGATCTGTGAAAAACTCTTCGAGAGGATGAAAGGTAAGCTACAGTACGGAAGAAAATACTTGGAAACTACCTGCCTGACAGAGGACTTAAAGGCAAAACATATGAAGAGTTTTCAAAACTCAACAGAGAAAAACAATCAATTAAAAATTAGAATGGACATGAAGAGATATTTACTGAAGAATACACGTGAGTGTCAAATAAGATGTTTAATCTTGTGATCATTTGGAAATGCCAATTAAGACCACAGCAAGCCATGACTGCACTTACTATATTAATAATAACAGCTACAATTAAAAAAATACTGACAAGGATGAGGAGATACTGGCTTTCATACACTCCTGGTGGGAATGTAAAATGGTGCAGCTACCCTAGGAACTAGCTTGGCAGTTTCTTAAAAAACTAAACATATACTTATCATACAACCAGCAACTGTGCTGGCCATTGAGCCCAGAGAAATCAAAGCGTGTCCACACAAAAAATCCGTACATCATGGTACACAGCGACTTCACTGGTGACATCCAGAGCTGGAAACCCCCTAAACATCCTGCAACAGGCAAACAGTAACATTCACTCCCATAATGGAATACCAGCCAGCAATAAAAAGGAACAAACTATTGATACAACTTGAATGGATCTCAAGGACACTGTTGAATGAAATAGGCCAATATCAAAAAATCACGTATGGAACGGTTTCAGTTACATGGCATTCTCTAGATTAAAATACAGAGATAGGAGCTGACGAGTGGGTGCCGGGTCAGCGACCGGGTAGGGAGAGAACAGGACTACAAGCAGCAGCATGAAGGAGGTCCTTGTGGTGACGGCACAGTTCTGTGTCTCAATGACAATGGTGGTTCCGCAAATCTACACGTGATGAATGAAGGTAAACTACAAAAAACTTCATACCAACATCAACTTCCTGGTCTGATATTACACTACAGTTATTTAAGAGGTAACCACTGGGGGAAACTGGGCAAAAGACTCTGAACTATCTTTGCAATGCCCTGTGACTCTATAATTATTTCAAAACGATAGTTCTTAAAAATAAGAGGATGGGGCCGGCCAAGTGGCGCACTGGTTGGGAATTGGCTTGGGACGTTGGCTCTGAGCAGCAGGGCCCTGGTTCGGATTCCACGTGAGGGCCGGTGACACTGCGCCCTCTGCAACTAGGATGGTGGACAGTGGCTCGACCTGGAGCTGGGCTGCCGTGAGTCGCCGGCGATGGCATAGGCTGCAGCCCCTGCTGCAGTGGGCTGCCATAAGCTACCGTGTGTGGCTGGCAGCCGGCGTGAGCTGCCATGGGCCGCCGTGGGTGGCCGTCCAATGGCCGGTGGGCGACTGTCTCACCCAGGAAGAGCGCAATGATGATGCCAACATGGGCCAGTGAGGCGACGTCCTCCACAGCTGGACTGAAGAGCAAAGGGACAGCAACTTGTCTGTTCCCCTTCCCTGATGCCCCAATAAAATCTTTAAACAAACAAACAAAAAATAAGAGGATGAAAATGATATACCATGCAAACACTAACCAAAGAAAGCAGGTATCATTTTAGTGAATTTAGACATCATAAGCCTTCACAGAAGAAATATTATTAGAGCTAAAGACAGACGTTAAATGACAATAAAAAGCTAACCCAATAGGGAGTTAATCATCCTAAATTTGCATCATCTAATAATATCCTGTAAAAATATACAAAGAAAAAACTGACATAATTTAAAGGAGACACATCCACAATAATGTTTGGAGATTTGTGAGTCTCTCAATAACTGATAAAATAAAGACGCAAACTCTGAACATGGACACAGATGATTACAGCTGGACAAGGAACAAGTGTGACTCATTGACACACAGAGCAATACACTCGACAGCCAAACTACAAATCATTTTCAAACACACAGAGAAAACTTACTACTGTTGTCCATATGATAAATCATAAAGCAAGTCTCAATACATTACAAAGACTGACATTTAAAAAGTTATAAGTATGCTCTCTGGCCACAGTGCAATTATAAATAAAAATCAATTATGAAAAGATAACTAGGAAAATCCCCAACTATTTGGAAATTAAGCAGCATAGTTCTAAATTGAATATGGACTAAAGCAGGAATGACAAAGGAAATTAGAAAGTATTCTGAGCTGAGCAATAATGAAAATATCATGTATCAAAACTTACATGCATCTGTTTTTAAAAAGGAAAAGAGTACAATACTGGCGATTCAGGATTCATCTTAGGAAGCAAGAAAAAGAACAGCAAATTAAACCCAGAGAACGTATGAGAGGAACTAAAAGGAAGGCCCGAAGTCAGTGAGGCAGGAAGCAAACATCCTAGAACAGCGTCGCTCACACGCTTTTTCCCAGAGGGTTTCGCCGAATCCAATCCAAGGAAACATCACACAAACCAGCACTGGAAACGTGTATAAAATACCTGTCTGCTGACCTCAAAAACATCCATGAGATGAAGGACAAAGTAATGCTAAGAGAGAGTCCAGGTTAAAGGAGGCACAACAGGCTGCTCCCAGACACCCCGCCTCTGAACCACAAGCAGCACTAGACAGAGCACAGGTGCTACGAGGATGTGAGGATGCGGCCGGGACAACAAGCGGAGCTGGAATGTGGGCTTGGAGCAGGTGGGAAGGGGGCGCCGATGTTAAAGGAGTCCTGATGTCGGTCACTCTAGGATGGTTATGCAAGAAAGCACCTTCCCTAAGAAATACACACTCAAGTATTAAGATGCAAAGGGGAATGAAGTAAGCAATCTAGTCTGAAGTGACTCAAAATATTAATAAGATATAAAAAGAATGATAATATGTGGCAAAATATTAAAAATTGGTGAATCTGGGTAAACCCATATATGAATTCTCTATACTATTCTTGCAACTTCCCTGTGAGTTGGAATTTATTTTAGATAAAAGTGAACTTATTTCAAGATAAGAGTTTAAAATTTCAAAAGCAAAGACAGCACCAAAAGTTCTAAAAGAGTGAAACTGACAATTTCCTATTAAGATTAATGAAGAAAAGGGAGAGAGACAAATGACCGGTATCAGGAATATAAAAGGTGATGTCCTTACAGAGCCTCACACATTAGCTACATCGCAGGAAGTTAAATATAAATTTGAAAATAGATAAAGGCCTTGAAAAGCACTAAGCAGCACCAGAAAAACAAAACTAACAAGTCTGCATGACCTTCCCTCTACTGAAGAAATTAACCCTAACATCGAGTGTGTACCCACAAGGAACCCGCCAAGAATACTGGCTATTTAACCTAGAAAACCTGTTTTTAAAAGCCACGGACACTTATTACTAAACTAGTATCACAGGTCAGTGATTTCTAAAATGCTGTTTTAGACATGAAATCCCTCCTTCACGTGAAAAGCTTGCAACACACAAGTGAGGCAGAGACCGCACTGACTGGACACTGAAAGGCGGTGACAGCCTAAACCCTGCTTACCTCCCCACCGGGTCTTATGCTACCTACACCCAAGGGACCCCTCAGAGTCCCTGGGAGTCTCCGGGGTACAGTTTGAACACCACTTCATGAGCTGACCCCGAGGTCAAATTAGTTATGAAAACATCTTTTGGCCAACTTCTAGCGGAGTAACAAGAAGGATGGTGAACAGGTATTTTCCTACAATTATTTACATTCCTTTATGGACAAAGGGATGTAAGTTCATGATAGTAACAAAGGAACTGACCACAAACCTTGGACAACAGACAGACTGCAAAAGCTGTAACTTATTTGACATGCTCCGCTCGAGTCCTGAAGGCACTGGTTGGCTGCCATCCTGTCCTGCCTATCCCTGGAGCTAGCAGGACAGTCAGTGGCAAAGTGTCCTGGATGTACCGCGGGCTTTCACATACCAAACTCTCATGTCACAGGTGAACAGATCTAATACACAGCACACACATCAGTTTAGCTCAACCACTAGCGAACTTATTTAAAATACAAGAAGTTCTTATCTTCATTTCTTCCTGGTTAAATTAACAGAAAATCTTATTCCAAGACAAAGTATGAAAGTCAACTAATACACAGAGCTACAGGGTAATTAAATTGCATTTTACAGGTCCATTTTGATCTTTTGGGATGAGAGTACAATTGTTGATGGAAGAGAAAGGAACACAGTTTATAAATGTTGATATGGGGGCCAGAATTAATTTTACCATGCATTAATTACAAAATCACAAGTTCTGTCCATCTTTTTTTTTTCTGTCCATCTTTCAAACATTAAAATGTCTCAAAGAAAAGTGAATTTGGTTTTCTGTCCCTTTCAGATTAGCACTGCTTGGTTTTGACTCGTGTTATTAATACTCTCCATATATCATTTAGAGTACCTTCTTTAGTTTGATATAAAAATAAATGTTAGTGGCTAAGCTTGTGAGTAGCTTAACGATGGAACCTCAGTGTGCAGGAAATCGGGCCACAGTGGGTGACAGACCTGGTACAGAGGAACTTCCACCCTCCGCAGACGAACCACTCCAGCCCGCGCCTTCTCCGCGTGATCCTAGCTCGTGGTAATGTGTGGTAATCACTTTCTTCGTTCTCAAAGCCTTCTTCAGACATCATTAGTGGCATTTCATCCAAATGGGCAGACTCATCTTCCAGCTGGTACCTGGTTAAAGGTAAGAACAGAGCAGAGAATAACCTGTGAAGCTGCACCAAGAGCCTTGTTTGGTAATGTAGGTAAACTTTAACCGCAGGTTCCAACTATCCCATGAAAATTTAAAATGTATATGAGATTTATCTACAAAGATGATCATTACTGTGTTGTGCTCTGTAAAAGCACACTCAAAAAGCATGGAAAACATGACGCGGCTGGGCGAATACCATACTGTCACTAAAAATCGTTAAGGTAGAAGACCTTTTGCTGTAAATAAGTCTGCCAGGAGAAGCGGCAGTGACTTGCTTTCACCCCTCTTTTGAACACCTTACTCCATCCATCAAAACAGCACTCATTTGGGCCGGCTGAGTGGTACGTTGGTTAAGAACTGGCTTGGGATGCCAGAGGGCCCCGGTTCGGATCCCACATATGAGGGCCAGTGACACTGCCCTC
>NW_017731427.1:692147-717692 GCF_001890085.2 Hipposideros armiger
TGAAGAACAAAACGACAGCAACTTGTCTGTTCCCCTTCCCCCAATTCCCCAGCACTGTTCCCATCCCCCCAATTCCCCAATAAAAAAATCTTTTAAAAAAAAATTAAAAAAAAAAATCCTTTTTTCTTATTCTCTGTATAACATCACTTCTTTAAAAACAGTCAACTAGAAAATGAATATTTTTACAAAATGCAATTAAAATTCAAAACATCACAGATATATGTATTGTAATATAGTATACCAAATGAGATTTTTAGTCTTTTCCATTAAGTTTTTTCAGTGACTGTTACATTTTCACAAAAGTCACAATCTCATCAGCTTTAATGCTAGAAAAGCAGTACAATGAGTCTGAAAGATAATGGAGATAAGCAACATCACGTTTAGTAACCTTGACTTCAGAAATGGAGCCTTTGAACTGGCAAGCAATTTATTCCATTTCCAAAGCAAATTTCCTATTGTATTGAAGATTTTCCCTCAGTATTTAAAAACAATAAGATGATGAATAATGGATTTTTTTCAGAGACAGGCTAAGCAGAAAATCTTAAGTGTCTTTGTTGCCTGGTGTCATACACACTTAATTGGTTTGTCACTCAAGAAAAATCAACGTTTCCAGCAATTAAGTATAATTCTGGAAACATTTTTAAAATGAGTAAAAACAATGTGAACAAAGACGACAGAAGGGATGATACCAAACCCAAGAGTACTGCCACATAAAAAACGAAGACAGCTATCTTAACTGCTGCCAAAGGTTTAAAAAAATTAGGAATTTTCAACAAAACACTCTAGTATGAGAAGGTACATAATTTACATGTATCTACGTAAAAGTAGATCAATACAATAACTAGCCTAAACTCATATTTTTATCTTAAGTATCTAACAGCCTTATTATTTCCATCTTGATGAGAAACATTCTGAGAAGTCAACTGATATTGCAGGGAGAAATACATTTAAATTATGCCTAATGCTTCAGCCTTCATTAAGAAAAATAAACATTTCCCCCTTTGCCTGCATGTTAATAAAAAAAAAATTGCCATAATACAGTGGGTGTTTCCTTCATGAAACACAGCTTCCAAGTTGAGCTGTGTCACTGGTGAGTCATTAGTAAGTAGCAAAATCATATGAACTACTGGAGATGGTGGGACTTTCCCTCCTGCAGCAGCAGAGGAGCTAAACAGTGGGAAAGTTAACAAATAAACAAAGGAACTGCCTGAAAAGCATGCCTTGACCTTAGTAGCTGAAACAAGGACAAGGGTCAATCAGCCCCTCAAGCTGAAAGGGGAGCCCCCATGTGAGCTGTACACACAATAACCTCGGAGCCACTGACTCCTCTTCCACAATGTTCTGTAAGAAACCTACAAACCAATTTCTTGAAATAAGAAGTTACACCGATGCTGTACGTAAATTGAGGCAACACTCTCCATACAGTTAACGGCACAGTACCTAATGATACGTCAATGCCAATCCTGAAATTGGAAGATAAGCCACCAGTCAGCACAGGTCAGGTGCCTAAAACTTTGACGTCCCCAATCACCAACTCTGTCCATGTGCGCATACTGCCAGTTGTAGAAAATTAAGTAAAACATTTCTATTCTGGAGGCCTAAACGATTTCAGAAACTACAGATCCCTTTAAACGGAAATTCTGCAGACCTTAAGAATACTCTGAGTCCAGGGAACCCTGGGCCTGGGCACGCTCATAAACGCTGTCCTAAGGATCACTATGCGCTTCAGAACAGCTTTTCCACTGTGAACCATCACAGCAAAGGAACAGTTTCATATTTACAACTAGTAAAATAGTTTTTGATCCTCATTATAGTTATAAAAATTTTTATGATTCAAAGAAAGTTGTGTATGGACACCCAGAATAAGAAAACTAGCATTAAAAAAATTTGTATTGCCTCTACCAAGATGGGTAGAGTGGATAAAAAATATAAATCAACCATATGCCAACTACAAGAAACTCACTTCAAATACAAGTAGGTTAAAAGTAAGAGGATGGAAAACTCTATGCCAGGTAAACATTAATCAAAAGGCGGCAGGAGCAGGTTATCATAATGTCAGAAAAAGTTAACTTCAGAGCAAAAAAATTACAAGAGACAGACAGGGAAATTAGATAATTATAAAAGTATCACTCCATCAAGAACACAAAGCAATCCCAAATGTGTATGCACCAAATGACAGACCTGTAACATGTGGAACAAAAATTGATAAACTAAAAGAAGACAAATCCATGATTAGAGTCTTTAACAACCCATCTCAACAACTTACAGAAGAACCATTATAGACAGTAAACCAGCAGACAGAAGAACCCAACACATTAACTAAAAGGATCTAATCAGCATTTCACCCAATAACAGCAAATACCCTCTTTTCAAGGGCCTTGGAATTCTTACCAATATAGACCACATCCCCGTCACAAAACAAACTGCACCAAATTTAAAATAAATGGAATCACACTAAGTAGGTTCTTTGACGACAAAATTCTCCTGCTAGAAAAGATATAAATAGGACCCACATCCTCCTACATAATTGACAAGATGCTCAGCATACAATTGAAAATCATCAGTCATACCGAAAACCAGAACACTCACAATGGGAATCAAAAAGACAATCAACTGACACCAAAACTTAGATTAACTCAGATACTGGAATGATGTTACAAGCATTTTAAGCAGAAAGTATAAAAACGCTTCAGTGAAACTACAAATTCTCTTGAAACAAATAGAAATTATATAAAAATAAAAAGCACAATAGTAAAAATAAAATATCGCTGGATGGAATCAACAGTAGAGTACAGAGGACAGAGGACAGAATTACGGAACTTGAGAAAAAAATCAACAGAATTTACACAATCTAAACACAGAGAAATGAGACTGGAAAAAAAAAAGAGCCTAAAGGAATTATGTGACACTAACAACAAACCCAACTTTTATAGCACTGGTGCCCTGAGAGGAGAAGAGAAAGAGGGTGGAAAGGAAAGAGTACTTGAAGAAGCAATGGCTAAAAACTCCCTAAATTTGGTGAAACAAAAACCAACAGATTTAAGATTAGTGAATGTCAAACACCATAAACCTAAAGAAATCCACACCAAAATACATCATAATTAAACTTCTGAAAACTGGAGATACAGAAAAAACTTGAAATCAGCCAGAGAAAGAGATGACACGATACTTACGGAACACCAGTTCCAAGGACAGCAGATTTCTAATCAGAAACCATGAACGCTGGAAGAAAGTAAAACGAGTTTCTAAGAACCAAGAAAAGAATCGTCACCCAGAAATCCTGTGCCCAATAGAACTATCCTTCTGGAATGAAAGGGAAGTAACGACATTCAAAAACAAAAAAGTTTCAAGCTAGATTGGCTATAGGAAGTTCTTCAACAGAAAGGAAATGGAAAAAAGAGAGAATCCTGGAACATCAGGAAGGAAGGAAGAATAACAGAAAGAGCAAAAATATGGGTACATACAAGGGATTATCCTTATTATGAGTTTTATAAATCACATCCGATGATTTAAACAAAAGGTTATAACACCATCTGATACTCAGGGTACGATTTTAGAGTGCAGGGGGAAGAGGGCGGGTAAAGGGACCAAAATGGATCAAGGTTTCCACACTGCGTTCCACACACTACACGACCGACCGGTACCAACAGCCCGTGGTGGTGCCACCTGCCTACTGCAACACCCGGAGCAAACACTACAAGAACTACACGAAAGTTCAAGGAATTCAAAGGAAGGCAAGAAGAGAAACAAAGGAATGAGAATCGGGAAAAAAACCAAACAGAAAATATAATAAAATGGCACACTTAAGCTCTAAAGTATCAATAATTACCTTAAATGTATTGGGTTGTGGAAAAGTCATGACATATTTTTCTGTTTTTTTTGTTGCAAAAATGCATTATAACTTTTCCGACAACCCAATAAATGGCTTAAATACGGCAATCAAAAGACAGAGATTGACAGAGTGTATAATGGAAAAACACGATCTAACAGGAAACTCACTGTGAATTCAACAACATAGATTCAAAGCTAACACCACGCAAATATTAATCCACAAAAAGCTGGAGTGGACATTAATACCTAATAAAGTAGGCTTCAAGCAAAGAAAATTACCAAAGAGGAACTGTACCTAACAATGAAAGAAACCCAGCCGGAAGACTTAAGGACCCTAAACGTGGTCGGACCAAATGACAGAGCCTCAAAATACATGAAGCAAAAACTGACAGACTCCAACTGTGATGGAAACCTATAGTGAAACAGGTAGCATATTTTAAAATAATTATCTCCTAAAATCAACCAGGAGAAACAGTGCTTCTGGAGAACCCACTTCTGATCAAACACTAAACACGGGCATCCTTCCTCGGTTCTCCTGCAATCAATCACCAACAACCCCATAAGAAAAAATATCCCTCCTTTCCAGCAGAGGAAATTAAGGCTTGTAGTTTAAATAAGTAACCTAAGAGCAAACAGCTAGTAAAGGAACCAAGATGCGACTCGGCTCTGTAACGACGCGACATGGATTGCTCTGGCTATCCGCCTCTCGAGCAGCCCAAACCAAAAGACATCCTAACGCTGAAGTCGAAGCAATTGGCTACAGTAGTTTTTTCCTCTATGTATTAAAGATTAACTAAAACGCAGTATTTCCCCTTTTTATAAAGTTTGTTTCTAATTACTCCTCCATTTATAAAATGTAGCCTTCTTCTCTTTGTGTGAGAAATAAGTTAAATGAGCTAAAACCAACTAAGGTGCGACACGTCATTTGAAAGCAAAGGATTGTACTTAATTCTCCCACTAAACTGTGGTCCCATTTAAGCAGCCTAACCTTTCTGAATCCCTAAAAGAAGAAAAGTTCGTGTAAAAAAGATGCGTTAAGTACAGGTTCAATAAGTGTCCTTAGCACGCAGACCGCAATGTCCCCCCCGGCTCTGCACATCGGTGACAGCAAGCGCTTCTCCGCAAGGTACGTGTTTTTAACTCGAAGTAGAACTGGTCCTCGTTGTCTTCGTAACTTATGCGGTTAACAGAGTTTCCGACCCTAATGACCCGTGCGCGCCTTGGGCGCAGCACCCCCGAATCGGACTCAGTGGCCCCTCCACGTGGGCCGGGAGGCCGGGGCACGCCAGGGCGGCAGAGCTGGGGGCGGCCCCCCCGAGGGCGGACGCCCGCCCGGGTCCAGGCGCGCCGGCTCGGAAGCACGCTGAGCGGCCGGCAGACCGGCGGGGACCCTGGCCCGCCGGCCGGGCTCTGGGGGCGGGGCCCACACGGGCGGCCCCCCGGGCCGAGCGCGGAGGGAGGGGCGCCTGGCGGGCCGTCGTTACCTGCTGGGCCGCTCGGCCCCGGGCCCCGCCGCGCTGTAGTAGGCCGCGCGTTTGCGGCTGGCCGCGGCCGCGCTGCGCACCGGGTACAGAGGGATCTGGTCCGCCATGTTCCGGCCGCCGCCTCTCCGCCCCTCCCTGATCCCCCTCGGCTCACCCCCTTGCCCCCGCCCTCTCCCCTCAGCTCCAACCCGGCTGAGGCGCTGCTCGCAAGCCCTTCCCCGCCACCCGCCGAGTCGGGGCCTGATGGCGTCACTACGCGTCGGGGCTCGATGACGACTCCGCGCGGCGCAGGCGTGAGCTGGAGGCGGAGGCGACCGAGGCCCCGCCCCCGTCGTCGGGGGCCCACTGACGTCACCCCGCGGTGAGGGCGCGAGCGGTAGGCGGTGGCGTCCCGAGGCTCCGCCCCCAGCGCCTGACGTCACCTCGGCTAGACCGCGAGGCGAGGCGTTGGGCCGGGTGCGCGTGCGCTGTGGGTGTCCTGGTGCGCGCCGGACGCTGCTCCGCATGTCGGGAGCCTGCGGGGCCTCCCTCGGCCGCGCGCTCCTGCTCGGGGGACTCCCCGCCTCGCCCCCGGCGCCCTCCCCGCGAGCGTCGACCGCCTCCCGGCGCAGGCGGAGCCACGTGGCGCCCGCTCCGTGCGTTTCTGCCGCAGCCCTGCCCGGCGCCCCACCTGCGCCCGCGGCGCGCGACCCGGGCTCCCCCGCTGCTGGGCGCGCTGCGCTGCTGGGCCCGGCCGGGGCCGCTGTCGGAGGGCCGCGCAGGCGGGTGGGAGAGCGGCGTCCGGAGGCGGCCTCACCGCGCCCCGGGCTGAAGGCCGCCGCCCTCCCGGTCCCCTGGAAACTGCCCAGGACAGCCGCGGCCTCGCCCCGAACTTGCGCCGTGCGCCCCAGGGTGTCCCGCAAAGCCTCCGCACATGCGCACTTAGTTCCCTTCTTTGCAGTTGTGTCAGCTCTCCCCTTCCCTCGGCCGCTAACCCCCTCGTCTCCTGAGATCCCACCCAGGGGCCGAGTCCGTCCTAACGCCTCAACATTCCCGGCTTGTCACCCGGATCCTCTCGGTGACCCCGACCTCAGAGGGTGAAGCGATCTCCGAGGCTAATTCTTATATAGTCCTCGCTCCGCCGTACTTGGAATTTCTGGTATTTTTCATTCTTCCTCATTCGGTCTAATACATGCAACTATGTTCAGGCTTCTATATTTAAGAAATGTTGCCTAGGTTTCATTATTTCCTAAGATTTCATTATTCCTATAAATTGCTTTCAAAGGCTGCAGTCTAACAAGTCTTCAGAGAGTTTGGAACTTGGCTATCAAGATAGTATGTTTAAGGTTGTTATTAATGTATAGCTCAGGAATTGGGCTTGAACTCACCATTTTTAAAAATCGAGGATTTCTTCCAGGCAAAATATGTGGTCAGATTTCTAAACTATTTACATAGAGATTTACATAGGTTTTATATTCCAAGACCCAATATGCTAATGGTCCAGTAGTTCATGAAGTCTTCCTGCTGCCATTTGCATAATGTTCCATGGGAACTTGGGAAGAAATGTGCTCAGTCTTGAGACCTGCTTGCCCTGCAGTCACGGCTCCTGAGGACACGCTCTAAAAGAGCCCCCAGCAGGGGCCGGCCAAGTGGCTCAGGTGGTTAAGCGCTCACTCAAAAGTGCAGCTCTGAGCGACAGGGTTGCCGGTTCAATTCCTAGCCCGAGCTGAGCAGCCGCTGAGCTGCCAACAGGTGGCAGGATGGCTCAGCTAAAAATAAAAAATAAAAGACACCCCAGCTGTCCCCACCTGTTCTAGGAAGCAGCTGGCTACAGAGCACCTGTCGCTCCCAGCACGGAACCATCACTATCTTTTGGAATGTCCCCATACTGCTTGCGTGCCCCCAGCCAACCAAGGACTGTCAGAAGGACCTGAAGCCCTAGGCAGCTAGCTGTCAGCAACAGGGTGTTGGTGGGCGTTGCTTTGTGCTTGGCTGGTTTATCCTACCCAAGCCCCTGCAGCAAGCCCATCTCCCACTCCCGTCACCGACTTCCAGACCCAGAAGCAAGCGGACCGGAGCCACTCGCCTCTGTGTTTTCCGTCCAGTAACTTGTTTTTAAGCCCAGCTTTTTTTCATTTTCTGCTTTCGTAATTTATGTATCCCTTCTGGATGTGTGTTGAAGCAGTGTGTTCAGCCTGAACTTCTGGATTCTAAACTTACCTTGTTTAAATACCTTCATATCTTACTCTTCAAATTTAAAAACTTCCTCATTAAACAAGTAATATTCTTAAGTAGCTGCTACCACTTTCTGGTTGCCAGTTTGCTCCTTAGCTGCTTTTTATGCAGCTTGGAATTCACACTCCATTCACATAGCTCTCAAAAGACACAGTGACCTGGTAATTGCTAAATGAACTTGACTCATTCTTTCACTTACTCAGACTTACTGCAGCAGCTGACACTGTAACACAGCTGCTCACCCACTAAACAACTGAAATTGTAACAATTCAGTCATTCAACAACTGACACTGTAACACAACTCCTCAAAGTCACTCAACAGCTGACACTGTAACAACTCAAAGTCACTCCACAGCTGACACTGTTACAACTCCTCAAAGTCACTCAATGAGCTGACACTGTAACACAAGCTAGATAACCACACTCAGCAGCTGACATTGTAACACAGCTCCTCACCCACTCAACAACTAAAATTGTAACAACAAAGTCACTGAACAGCTGACACTGTAACACCAGGTGCTTGTCATTTTTCCCTTTTGAGATAACTTTGAAACGATTCATGCAGCTCTACCCCTTTACGAATTCCATCGCCACTGGCTATTTCTTTCACAGCCAGCCTACCTACTTTAAGTAAAACACACATCACACACACACACACACACACACACACACACACACACAACAACACACATCACACACACACACACACACACACACACACACACACACACCAAAAAAAAACAAAACAAAAAAACCCCACTCGTGTCTTTTCCAAATTCGGACTTTTCATTGCTCCATTTCTGCATTGCTAGATTCTTCATTCCAATTTTGCACCCAGGGGAGGAACAGGTATGGTGGGGACAGACATTATAGTATCTGCCTGTGGGAGGTTATACCTGGGTAGGGAGACACATTCACACACTGCTCTCTGTCACTTAGGGCACTTGAAATAGCTGCTATGACGCTAGTACAAAGTTCTGTCGGGGTCTTAGATGGTGCACTCAAGGCATTCGCTGGAGTTTAACTGACGGACTGCTTATAGAGGTGTGAGCGGGAATAAGAAAACCATGAAGGTGGAGCATCAGCGATGGCCACTGCTCCCCAGTCAGGCATGTCCCATGCCACCAGAGCTACGATTGTGAAGAACAAGAACGGATGGGACAGAAACAGAAGGACCTGCTTCATTGAAGGCAATGAGACTAACAAAAGTTCGAGAAGGGTCTACATGAGTCATGAGGAAACTTCTGGTGACCTGGATTGAAGACCAGACACAGAAGCTTGTCCCTCTTAGCACCATGACGATCACGGCCAGAGCAAAAAGTTTCCGGTGTTGAAAGAAAAGGCTGGACCCGACTACAATTTTGAATTTACTGCTCACTCTGGGTGGTGTAAACGATTTAAGAATCCTCATTCATTCCATGATGTGGAAGTGAGTGGTCAGACTGCGAGTGGGGATGTGAGGCAGCTGAAGAACTTTGGGAAACTCTAGATAAGCTGATAATGGAGGAAAACTACTCGCCAGAGCAGATGAGCAGCATGCACAAAAACCCATCTTCTTAACCTCTAACCCAGTGTTGCCTTCTGAGTCTTAGAACCAGAACTTGGAAATAAGGCCAACAGGAGGTTGGCACATCATTCCATGTCCCACGAGGGCACAGGCCACCCACAGACTAGGAGAATGGACTTTGCTGGACTCTGTTTACTGTTTACTAAAAGTCCCCGACTTGGTGAAATGACATGTTAATTTGAAGATTTTTGCCAGTCGAGATACAAATAATTTGTGTCCAGTAAGAAAATATAACCCTGAAGGATATAGTTAATTGTCCTTTAGGATACTAACCAGTTTTGTATATAACCCCACAATCTTATCCTAACATTCTTTTATGAAATTGCCTATAAAGAAACCTGGGTTCTGAAATATGCTTTAAACCAGTCTTAATGTCTTACTCATTATATCTTCCCTCATTATCTTCCCTCTTATTTAATAAGTTGAATAGAATTTTTGACACATGTTCTTTATGTGACTGCATGAGAGTTATCCTACCTCTTTGAACATTATACTTTAGCAAAAAGACAAATCTTCAAACGTTGAAGAGCTTTATGTAATTTATAAATGGATGATGGTGAGTATCAAATTATTATGGAATTTAAATGTCATTAGATACATTTGAAAGAGTGATGTCACAGTTCTATTTTTTTTTCTTTTTTTAAAGATTTTTATTGGGGAATTGGGGGGATGGGAACAGTGCTGGGGAGTTGGGGGAAGGGGAACAGACAAGTTGCTGTCCTTTTTGTCTAGTTTGGAGGACGTTGCTTCACTGGCCCAAGTTGGCACCATCATTGTATTCTTCCCGGGCGGGGCAGATCAGTCGCCGGCTTCTGGACGGCCGCTCACTGTGGTTGCTGGCCGCTCACGCTGACTGCTGGCTACATACAGTAGCCCATGGCAACCCACTGCCACAGGGGCTGCAGCCTACACCGTCGCCGGCGACTCACGGCAGCCCAGCTCCAGGTTGAGCTGTTGTTCAGCATCTTAGCTGTGGAGGGCAGTGTCACTGGCCCTCATATGTGGGATCCGAACCGGGGTCCTCTGGCGTCCCAAGCCAGTTCTTAACCATTGTGCCACTTGGCCGGCCCCACAGTTCTATTTTTAAAGGTAAATGCTACATGCCCAAAATGCATCATTCGTATCTATTTACACTTATAGAAAAAACTTAGCTGTCACTACAAAATGTGTAAAGGGATACATACTTTCCAAAATTCTTTTAGGAGGGTCAATGAGCAGAAAAGTTTGAAGACTGCTATTGTAATACACAGTTAAAAACAAAACAAGACACCATAAAAGATGAACCTTGTAAAAGGCGTCTTTAAATGCATTTTGAAAGGTTGATTTAGAATTCATTATTACTGATCTGTCTTTGCTTCACTCTCACAGAACCCTGTATTGAGAGGGATGCATTCCCTTTCATGACAACTGGGGAGAGAAGATGTGAAGTTGCCGAACAAAAATTATCTTTATTCCTACCCACCTCTTCCATATATCTGAACTCAGAACAGCTCAACATGGACCAAAATACAAGAGTTCCAACTTCACATTTCACCCCTTGAACAGAAGTATATTTAAAAGGGGAAAGATTAAGAACCCTCCAGACTTATGTTGCCTGGATTGGTTATAAAGGAGAAAAACAGAATTGCAACAGAATAAGGTTTTTATTCAATTGGCCACGTGATGCTCTCATATTAATTATAGCAAGTTCATAATTTACAAACAAAACTTTTGTGCAGTAATTTACTCTAGCTTCTCATTTTCCGAAAGAATTTAAGTAACCACAAAAATCTGTGTGTTTATGTGTGCGTGCATGTTGTGAGTGGCTGCATGTACAGATGGCGTCTATGACACATGTGCTTCAGTCATGCCCTGGAAAGCTCAAGAACTTGGAAAAGAGTTTTCTGCTGCTTTGCATTAGGCTGAAGTGCATTCAGATCAATGTATTTAGAGGATTCAAAGTGTCCTTTAAACCGTTCATTCAATTACTGCTTTGTAATGAGCCATAGATGTTGCAACTCTTCTATCAAAATGCGGAAACTAATTAATAGCTTCTCAGTGAGAGATTCGGGGGGTTGCCTACAGATTAAATACACTGGAATCGAACTGTGCTCTCTGAGTCTCATGATGGTTGGCTGGGGTTTAGAATCAACGTGGATGTTTGTGTTGACAGCTGTGTGGCTGACAGATGTTTCCACCTTTCATTCTAGCACAAGAGGCTCTTCCCAGACACAATACCATAGTCTTGATCATGACAGAAATGGAAAGTCTCTTCATGTAGCTGCAGAAGACGTGCGTTCCTTTGCTGAAGTCTCATTTTTCTCTTTGCCACTTCAGGCAGGTGAAACTAATCACTTTAGAATTCTTAACATGAAATTGTTCGTACTGAGTATGTTTATTGCAAACTGTGGAAGCCCACGAGATATTGTGTAGGATATTTTCAATAGTAATGCAAAAAAAAAATCTTGAAATTTCCAGAGAGGGTATAATACCAAGTACCACCATATTATAATTTTATCTTCAGAAAATTCTGTACAGAAATTTCTGTATGTAAAACATTTTATATACATATATATAGACCATATATAGAGAAATATATATGTATATGGTGTGTATAAAGTATTTTATTTTGGAAAAATGGAAACCAGCAAGCTTATTTTGTGAAAAATAACATTTCCATCAAGAGTACCATATAAACCAAAATCACAAAATCCTGTATACATTATATATACACACACACACATATTTATGGGAAGAGGGAGATTAAAGCATATGTACCTTCCAGATCTGAAACTCATTCTAGAAGAAAAGACCGATCGTACGTACTGAACTCCACCTCATGCAGAGGGGCTGTCGTCGATGTTGCTGTTGCCGGGTCTCGCCATTTCTGTGAGGTTTGGGGGAGACTCCTGTCACCATTGACGTGAGACCAGAGACCTGCCTCGCTCGCCCGATGGCTAGGGCACTGGCCTTCCATTGGTGCAGTCGTATGGATTTGGAGAGCGGGGACTCCCACAGGGTGGGTGTGGAGGGTGGCGCTGCACCGCCTGGCCCTGGTTCTTCCTTGTCCCCGGAGCTGTGTCCTGCAGCTCTCCAGTTGTCACTGCCAAGTAGCTCATGGCCTCCCAACACATTGCTTTCCTGATTTCAAGTTCGTCGGCATCTGTTGCTGTCATTTGCAGCCAGGAACTGTGGACGACCTACACACTAGGCAGGTAGAAGCAGTAAAACAGTGTGTGTGTGTAACCTGTGTACCGGCAGGTACTCGAGTGCCTCCTAGAACCACACTGCGCACTGCGAGCCCACCAGGGAAGTGGCGTGTGACACAGGACGCTGCCTGGGGTGCTGTGTGACAGCAGGAAGCCAGCCCCACTCGGCCAGGGTCCCGTTCTCATTTAAATCCTGTTGAAGTGGTGTGTGTATATCTGCTCATTTCGCCAACAACCTCTCTACGTGATTTTGATAAAAATTGTTATATAAAAAGGTAACCAGGCAAAGCCAGGGGGGCGGGGGGGTGGACACAGAGGCAGAGTGTCACCAGGATGAGTCCTGCTTGTTTGTTTCTTATTGCGTCCAAAACCACACAACACACACTGTGCCATCCTAACGTTGTCACATGCACAGTGCAGTGGGGCAGCCCTCTCGCACCTTTGCTCCTGGTGACACGGAATCCTTACCCTCACCCTCAGTACCGGGTCTCACTCTCCACGCGGCCCCTGGCAACCAGTTCCCCACTTTCCCTTCCTGGGGCGTGACTAGTTTCGAGTCCTGCTTGGGCCTCTCCTACCCTAGCTGATTGTGGGCAGTCACTTCCCCGAGTTTCAGTGTCCCCATTTGTGAGATAGATGGCCGTGAAGATTAGATGAAGAGACTCACCATGGACGCTCACCAGACCGGGCGTGAGTGCCCGGTCCCCACTCCCCGCCCCATCGTGTGCAGCCATTCCCACCGGGACCAGCCCGTCCTCCGGTCCCTCTGGCCCTGGCCTCCCCGCCCTTCCACAGTCACAGCCCCTCTGCCTGACCTGGGCAGCTGCCTGCGCCTGAGGCTGACTCCTGGGGTGCCTCCTGGGAACTCTTCTGGTTCCCAATGACCTCATTCCCTGTTGTATGCTGAGCACCTGCTGCCTCGCCACAGCCAGCCAGGCAGGAACATTGTCAATAGCACAAGGAGACGGGAGCTGTTTGGGGCTATGTGCCCCGTCTGACAAGCCTTCCTGCCTGTTCTTGGAGCCAGCTTTCAGTTGGGCATCTGGCCACTGGTCTGAACACACAGCTCAGCCTGGCAGCCTTTTCGACATCAAGATTTCCCCACCTGGCAGCGTCTCCTGGCTGGTGGGTGGATGGCCCTGTCCTCCCTCCATCATTTCCTGCTTTCCGCCTGGCCTTGGTCATCAGTGATGGGCTGCTGGAGTCTCAGTGGTGGGACCTCCACCACTTGGCTCAGTGTCAATGCAGCCGAAAGGCCTCCTCTGTTTCCTGGCCATTGCCAGGTGAAAGCAAGCATCTCGGCTTGTCTCTTCTGCGACCCTCGTGAGAGGTGTGGAGTGAGGGGCTTGCAGACGTGCTGAAGGCTGCATTTCTCACCCTTCCCAGCTCGACCTTGGCATCAACTGCATCCCAAATTTCATAACTGATATCACTCATCTTTGAAAATATATCCTGACCTCGGTGTAGATTAGCTGGGCTGCATCCCCTGTGTCCTAACTCAGAATTTATAGGTATATCTCGTTCAGAGCGGCCTTTTCCCCCATCCCAAGTTCATTGAATATGCAGGAGAAGGGATGCGGCAATTATTTATAACTTTATTGGATGTAATTTGCATCTACCTTCTGAAAGGATGGAGTGACGCTTCTGGGAGCTGCATGTTAAACACAAGCGCTTGCCCTTGACCTCACCCACCCACGCCCTGCACCGCAGTGCCCTTTTCTTCCTGGGAAGGACGGTACAATTTGTCACCACACAAATTATTCTGTACTTGCTGTTGACATTCCTTTATCAGATAAATTACTAGTACTTATTATGCTGAAGGCAGGTTCCATGAAAATTTTATATTGTGAAAATCTTAGTTTACGTTGAGACCAAAGGATTGTATATCTTCAAACAATGAACACAGAGATGTGGCTGTTACACGTGTCCATGGTAGGACTTCTGGGGCCAGGCACTTGCAGTCCCATTCAGGTGTGCTCCGCGCCTCCGCCGGGCTGCCATTCCGCATGGTGACAAGGACACTGCAGACACCCAGACAGTCACACGGCTCTGCATCACACGGGACAAGCATGGACCTGGAGGGCAGGAGTCCAGTTCCAAATGCCACCATTGGAATGTTTATAACTTAATCATAAAGAACTTTATAAGATGTGTGACTGGTATTACAAATAGACCTCTAAAAGCCATACACGCTCCATGAAAAGGAAGCACAACACTTGAGGAAAAAAAGGAAAATTTTCTTCCATCACGAGAATAGCACATGTTTGTTTGGAAGCAGAAGGATGAAGTGGTTGAGGGCACGGGCTGAGAACGTGAGTGCCACCCCTCGACCTGGGCGGCTAGCTGGCCTTCCAAGCCTCATTTCCTCATTCGTTTAATAGGAATAGTAGCATCCGCCCCAAGCTGTCATGAGGAGTTAATGAGATCAATCGAGATGAGACAATTAAGTCCGCGAACTCATCCTAGAGAAAGTGCTACACACCTCATTGCTGAATATCACTATGGTCACCTTCAAAGTGCTCCCCTTTGGGAAGCTATGCACCGACGCCAGTGCCTAGTCCACCCTTCAAAGTAATTTTGGAACTCTTTTTCTGGAATGACTATCAGAGCTGTCGTCATATTACCTTTGATGTCCTGAATGTCATTAAAATGTCTTCCTTTCAATATTTCCTTTATCTTCAGGTAAAGAAAGAAGTCATTGGGGGCCAGGTCAGGTGAGTAGGGAGGGTGTTCCAACACAGTTATTTGTTTCCTGGCTAAAAACTCCCTCACAGACAGTGCCGTGTGAGCTGGTACATTGTCGTGATGCAAGAGCCATGAATTGTTGGCGAAAAGTTCAGGTCATCTAACTTTTTCACGCAGCCTTTTCAGCACTTCCAAATAGTAAACTTGGTTGACTGTTTGTGCAATTGGTACAAATTCATAATAAATAATCCCCCTGATATTAAAAAACGTTAGCAACATCATTGCAACAAGCTCTCAAACTTAATTGGCAGACCTCGTAGACTGAATGTTTGTGTGCCCCCAAGTTCAAATGTTGAAACCTAACCCCCCAGGTGATGGCATTAGGAAGGGGACCTTGGGAGGTGACCAGGTCATGAGGGTGGGGCCTCGGGAATGGGGTTAGCTTCTTGTAAAGGTCACGGCCAGCCGGCTCCCCACCTGCCCTGCGAGCACAGAGCAGCCTATGAACCAGGAAGAGGCCCTCACCGGTGACCCTGCTGGCGCCTGGATCTTGGCCTTTCAGCCCCCAGAACTGTGAGAGCTGAGTGTCTGTTGCTGATAAGCCCCCAGTGGGGGGGGGGTGTTCCTCTTGATTAGATACCTTTCTCCTCTGAACCCCCATAGGTTCTGTGCAACTTCTCTCATAATGCAGTCAAATTTGCATTTTGCTGTTGGCACAGTTGTCTTGTTCATTTCGTGCAGAAAGGAACTGTATTTTATTTACCTCTGTTTTCCCTAGAGACTCCTGTAACAAACGCCGAGTAACCAGTGGTTGTGCTGAGTTGTGAGACTCCTCTCCCTCCCTCCTACTCACCCCAGCACGGACCTCAGCGTGAGCAGAAACAGGCGGCCCACTCATCCCCCGTGTGTGCTGTTTTATTTGAATGCTAGCTTTTTTCCCTATTAATTTCCTATATTAGTTTTTTATGTGTCTTTCTATATTAGAGTTGGAGTAGTTCTGATTTTATTTTAATAGTGAAGTAAAATAAACAAAGGCTTAAACCCTTTTCCTTTGGGGTTTTCAGAGTCTTAAATTAGTGGTTGTTATACTGAGAGTTTTCAGATGTGCTTGATATATTTGTAAAAATTAGAATGGGTCTTAGGATTCGCGTCCCAGGGCCCATCCCCATGAGGGCAGCCTGCTGACACCCCAGCTTGATGACAAACAGGAGCACAGTATCTAAAAAGACTGTACACTTTCCTTCCAAGATGGACCATGTCTAGCCACCCTCAAAAGCAGGACTTCTCACATTTAAACAAAAGCCCCAGGACCTTTTCTGTCCAGCAGGTCGTTAGAGGAGAAAGCTGGTCAGTGCTGCCTGCAGAGCCCCCCGAGCTGTCCCCTCCCCAGAGGAAGCTCTAGCAACCTCAACTCTTGCAGTCGCTTTCTGTTCGTTTGGTGAAAGCATGCTATACAGGTGCTTATTGTTTTATCACATTATTTTTAATTAATAACTTCCTTCTGCAAATTTTTGACAAAAATGTTTGACTGTAGAGCTTAACACTCATCAGAGAATATGACAAGTTTATTTTCACATGACGTCAAGGTGTGGTGATGCCTTTATTAAATTTTAGGAGCGAATACAGCTTGGCGTCTAAGAGCTCATGCTGAGATTAAAAAGTGGGAGGTTAATCTCTCCACTTACCCACCTGTGACCTTGAGCAAGATTTCAACTCTGAGGCTCAGTTTCCCTACCTGAAGAATGGGAGTAATAATCGTACCGACTTCCAAAGCTACGTGACAATCAAGGAAGAGAATTCTACAAAGCACAGCGCGCCGCACGCCCACGCAGGGCTGGTCATATAAGGATGTCCTATCATGTCCACTCGACCTTCCTGCCAGCGGCCCCTCTAAGGCACCTCTTGTCTTTCATTTCTTAGGCTAAGGATGGTGCCACACATCAGGGCTGCCTTAGACGAGACGGAGACTGCAGGACAGGGCGTCAAACTGACATTATAATCACTGGACTGTGCCGACATGCGGCTCATCACAGCCCGGGCCAAGCTTCCCCTGCCCTTCCCTCTATAAAGACTTTATAAAGCTGACACATTTTGCGATCTTCGTTTACTTAGAGTACATTACTCCTCCAGTAAGGAGGGAAGCACGGCTCTCTCAAAAAAACTCAAAATAAAGAAATCCTCATCAAAGAATATTAATACTCATGAATTAAGAAAAACAAAAGGAGAAATTGCCTGGAATTAATTCAGATCGCCCTTTGATTCTGTCCACTGAAACGTGTAAAGGACTGCTGCACTGAGCCGGGGTGGCGACCGGACAGGGTGTAGCTCGCAGCTGGGGCTCTCACCCAGCATGGGCGAGCTTGTCGCAGCCTCAGGTGGGCGCACACCTGCTGTCAGTCAAAACCGGGTGATTTTGGGAAACGGGTTGGCACCAAATTATCTCTCAGTGTAATACGAAACATAACATCACACGTTAACAACTGGTTCCTTCCCGCGAGAAAAGACAGGAAGGTGTGAACAGATCCAGATAAACAAAATAAAACCGCAGGCCCCGGGAAAGTCACACTAAAAGCTTTCGTTGTGAGAGGCCACACTGTTTCAAACTGTTTCCCTTATAATTAAATACAAGACGGGTACATTATAACATGTTTGCAAGTATCGACTCAAACCCCTGTGGGCAGAACAACTATCATTAAACATATTTATAAAAGCTGAAAACGTACCCCTATGGACATAGATGCAGTTTCCTTTTAAATATGTGAACCTCAGCATTTTCCCTCAAGGATACTCAAAGCAGCCCATCGGACCACCGCACTCTTCAATTTCGTTTACGTTTTGGCCGGCCCTGTGGGAGCCTCACAGGCGTATTTTAACTGCTGTGTAGTGTCACCTCGGCATGGGACCCATAGGAAACCATGACCTTGAGGGTGCTGGCAGGGTCATGAAGAGCATCCCGCGTCCCGATACCTGTGCCTCAAAAGAGCCCACAGAAACAAGGAGCATCGAAATGGCCAGGCAGCCACCCCACGTATTCAAAACTAGGCCGACAAGAGAGCCTGCTCCATGTGAGTCAGTCTGCACCCTGTCGTGTGCATGCACCAGGAGGGCTGGGAGGACGCAGGAGCACGTCAGCGGAAAGCAAGGGTGCCGGGTGACGCTGCCTCCTTATACTCATGTGTATTTGCTACGTTTTTGTGTATTTGCCCCATTTTCTACGATGAACAGGATGAACATTGAAAATTGGAAGAAAAAAGCTCTTTAAAATGAAATTTTACTGAGGGGAAATTTGTAATTTTACAGTTATAAATAAAATTTAGGAAGGTCCAAGATGGTGGAATAAGTAAACAATGAAAAACAATAATAAAATTTACAATTCAGAGGCTCCTGTGAGGAGTCAAACTTAACGTAAAACCCCGTTTGTGAGCCCTCACAGTGAGGGGCCAGGAGGAGGTCCCCGTGGATGAAGGGGCCACGTGGGAAGCAGAGGCCCCAGTCGCCCACCTACAGCTGGGGCCCGGAGCCAGAGCTGCGGCACATGGGCACAGAAAACGGAACCCGCCTGTGACAGGAGTGGCGACCTGTGTCAACCTGTGGCCAAAACGGACATTTTGGACCATGTGGGAAACACCAGGTTTGTGTGTTTTCTTCCTTTTATTTGGCCACCTGCAGAGCTGAGCACACCAAGATTTAAACACAAAGCAGTGAGACCAAGGGCTGGCAGTGTTTGTCCTGGTGACACCATCAGACTGTGAGGATCGGGCTGTCCCTCTGGTGTCAATGAACGTAACATCTGTGCATGTATAACACGCATCCTGTCGTGCGGCGGCCCAGGCACCTAGCAGCGTGTGGGCTGTAGTGTTTGGGGCACAATTACGGAAGGGGACGCCCGTGTCCTTGAGTTTGCAGAGGCACCCACGGACTGTCGCAGCACAGGATCTCGTGGGCTCTGCTCACCTCATTTTATAATTCTTTAGAACAATTTTTATACCTAAGTAAGCAGAGGTGTGAAGTGAGGAGGGCGGTGATCCGCTGTCACTTAGGGACAAGCATTTGCCTAGGTCCCTGGAGACCCCGTGGGGTGGACCATCTCTATGCTCACAGGTGCTCAGCACCTGCTTTTCCCCAGACCAGCAGGGTCAGAAGAGCAGGTGGAGGGGCAGGAGGCCACACGCAGCGCCCAGGCGCCGCCTCACAGGGCGGCCAGGGCCCAGTTCCTCGCAGCAGGCAGGACCCAGGTCTGCACACCTTCCCAGAAGCGAAGGCCAGGTGTGTGTGTGTCAGGCCTCCTCCCATCACAGCTGCCGTTTTACTCCTGCATCTCTAAACAGTCTTCATTCTGACCAGTTGTTTTCCTTTTTTGTTAGTAATTTTTATGTCCTGTTTTGAAAAATCCTCTCTTAGCCCATAAAGGTGTTTTATTCGATGTCATTTTATACCGGCTTTTTATGTTCACATTTAGGTCTACACCTCCCCAGGGATTGATCCGGGGGGTGGGTGGGGCAGGGTGGATTTGAGTTTATGTGTGTGGATATCCAAAGGACCCAGCATTCTCTCTCCAGGACGGCACCCTTTGCACGCAGCCCTGGTCTGCTGCGTCTCCTGCATCCGGCATCCCCACAGGGCTGGGCGCGTTTCGGAACCTGCGTTCTGTGCCAGCGGTCTGTACTTACGGCTACCCGTGTCGGTTGAGCTTCGTCACGTCTGGGTGCTCAATAATTCCCCAGCCTTCTTCTGCAGGACTGTCTGGGCTGTTCCTGGCTCCACGCTCCCACGTACATGTCAGAATCTCCTCCCGACGTTTACACAATGCTCACTGGGCTTTGAATGGCATTGCCTTGATCTACAGAGCAATGTGAGAGCAGTGCGCCATTACCGTCCACAAACACGCACGTCCCTCTATTGGTGAGGCCTTTCACTGTGAAGTTCATGGTTTTGGATTTGAGAAAAGGAACACACTGGGGGTGTCAGTCATACCTGTGCAGGGACACAGACATTCACACCAGCAAACGTGCCAGTGGACGTGTGTGCACGCACACACACACACGTGCACACACACACACACACGTGCACACACACACACACACACGTGCACACACACACATTATGTCCTATGAATAACCTAGCTTTAGTTCAGGTCACATTCACCACCTAATAAATCACAGAACCGCTTTTGGTTTTCAAGGCATTTCCATTTCTTGAAACGGACAGTAGGCTCTGTGCTCAGCCTCTCGGGTCTGTGGTGATAGCGTCACAGCATTCAGTTCCCACGGTCCAGGTCGCCCCAGTTCCAGCAGCCCCCTTCTATGTGGCGGGCGGTGGGGCTCAGGTGGGTGCAGATGCAGATGTGGGACCCAGAAGCGATTCACGTGGGCACAGCCTCCCAGGCAGGCTGGAACCGAGGCCTGGGTTTCCTGGCGCTTCCCACTGAACAAGGCGCATCTCACATAAAAGGAAAGCAGCACTATTTGCAGATAACCCCCAATGGGAAGCTTGGCGATTTAATTAAAAGCAGCTCTTGGGGCTCTAAGTATTTTATTTTTCATAGTGACAATCCTGGAAACCAACAGCAGAGCGCCAAGGGAGAGACAGGCAGCTGGTTTACCCGGAGCAGGACTTCCCAGGGAACATACACTGAGACTGGTCTGGGGGGTAATTGGACTCCTAGCAGTGCCAGCGATCCCCCAGGACTGTGAAGGGAGACATTCGGATCCGTGACCTTTCAGACGTGAGCTTCCTGTCGAGACAGCGGCCACACCGGGTCCTCAGCGCAAACCCCACCGGCTTCCCCCGCCCGCCCAGCGTCTCTGCCTCACATCCGCTTGCTTGCGTCTGTCTTTGGTCACACAGGGAATATTCTCTTTTGTAGCCTTCAGCTTGTCCAAGTTTCTTGCTATAGTGAACAGCTAGATCATTTGCAGACCATTCTAGGTCAGATTCGAACCCGCACCCTACTACCACATCCCGGCAGGCACGTGGGAGCCCATCAGAGCATCAGGTTTTCCTAGATTCCACTGTTTCTGAGCCTCCATTTACCTTTTGGCCGAACCGCGCGTCTCAGCCTGGAAGCCCCGTCAGAGCCAGGCCGAGGGGCCTGTCACCTGCCTCATGACTGAGTGTCATGTGGGATCCTGGAGTGGAAAAAGGACATTAGGTAAAAACCAGGGGAATGAATGAATATGGACTTCAGTTGATAATAATGTATCAATATTGAGATGTGCCTGCACGTCTTATCCAGGACCTGTTTGATTGATTTCGTACCATCTGTCATTTGGGACAGCGCCCGGGTGTGTGCACAAGTCACATGAACCAGTGGGGGTGCCAACAGGGAGCGAACACACTGTGGGCGTGAGGGGTCTTGTGGGGGATGAAAGTTTCAGGACCAGGGGCTGCACATGGGCCACTATGACTATGAATGGCCTGAGCTGCTCACTTTAACATGGTTAATGCATGTTTTGTGAATTTCACCCCAACAGCCCAGGGAGGAACAGGACAAATACTGGCCGCCTCCACCCTGCCTGCTAGTCAGTGGCCGGAGTGACGTGAGCTGGAGGAGACCACCGCCACCTCGACGCAGGACAAGCAGATCAAGCTGCATCGGCTCTCTGGGAATAATGTCACCAGAGTACTCTGGTACCAACACTCATATAGTGTGCACGTTACCCACTTTCCACTATTTTCAACGGTGCTTTAAAAATATATTCATGTCATAAGATGTTTCTTCTTAGGTAAAGTAACAGCTAGTTTTAGAAAACACGGTCATGACGTAGTATTCCTCCTCATTTCCTGCAACCAGCAAGTACGTCTAATAAAACTACAAACTGAAGTCAGACAGCAAACACCCATCCCCACGAGCCGACGTGGGCACAGTTGACCATGTCTGCACCGCAGCCCGTGATGTGTTCAATGCACCATGCGCTCACCACGGGCGTCAAAGTACACAGGGGACACAGCTGGTCCCGAAGGCTCCAGCAGAGCGCGGCCTCGGTCACTCCACGTGGCTCCTGCAAAACAGTGCCCGACAGGAGGGAGCAGGTCTGGGCCTGTGTCTGCCAGGCCGACGCCGCATTTCCTGCAGCTCAACCCTCTGCAAACGGACACAACGCCAAGTGGCGCACGGCTGGGACGTCGCGTGACAAAGACGTTGTCACCACAGCCAACCGCGGCCTTGTGACATCAGAATGCGTGTGGACCACCACGCGGCTGGTGCTCGTCCTCGCTGTCCCAGGAAAGCCGTCTGTATTAGTTTCCCGGGCGGGGAGAACACAGGTCACAGCGTGCGCCTCCGCCCCGTTCGGAAGGGCTGCGGGCGACATCAGAGACGCCCGCACTGGCGTTCGCGCCGTGCACCTGGTGGCTTCCTCAAGGAGCACGCCTCCGGCTCCTGCACTTAGAGGCCTTCTCCGCAACCATGCACGGCAGCCTTTCGGTGCTTCCAGAGTCCCCGCAGCGCCGGCAGGTCTGTCATGGAGGGGGGACAGCTGAGTGGGTGCGGGTCACCGGGGCTCAGGACCCCGCGGGGTGTGCCGGGCAGTGCCACCACACCCACCACACAGAGTCTGCCTTTAACATCTTTATAAACGGATGGGGGGGGGAACAGCCAAAGTGAGGTGTCAATAATGTTTGGAGACCTTATCTCCCTCACGGTGTCCCCAGGAGGTGTCACTAGGCAGCCAGCTGCCAGGCACCAGGCGGGCCCTGCAGGGTTGAGTGCAGCGGCTCCCAGGGCACGACCTCTGCAGTCCCTCAGACGCAGGCACCTACCGGGGAGTGCAGTCCATGTCCATGACTGGATGTGGGCTCAGCCTGTCCACCCCGCCCTCCCTGCCTGGGCATCCCTGCCTGGCACAGGGGGCCACTGATTCACGCTGGGCTCAGATACCTGGCCCTGGGAAAAGGCACAAAGTTATGACTCCAGAGGACCCTCACCTCATCGAGAACCCAAGGAGGGCCTGTGGGCTCCCTAGGTCAATTCTTTTTTTTTTTTTTTCTAAGGGGAACAGACAAGTTGATGTCCTTTTGTTCTTCAGTCTAGTTGTGGAGGACGCTGCTTCACTGGCCCAAGTTGGCACCATCATTGCGCTCTTCCCGGGTGAGGCAGATCAGTCGCCGGCTTCTGGACGGCCGCTCACTGCGGCTGCTGGCCGCTCACGCTGGCTGCTGGCTACACACGGTAGCCCATGGCAACCCACTGAAGCAGGGGCTGCAGCCTACGCCGGCGCCGGCGACTCACGGCAGCCCAGCTCCAGGTTGAGCTGTTGTTCAGCATCTTAGCTGTGGAGGGCAGTGTCACTGGCCCTCATACGTGGGATCCGAACCGGGGCCCTCTGGTGTCCCAAGCCAGATCTTAACCAACGTGCCACTCGGCCGGCCCCCTAAGTCAATTCTTGAGTCAGAACTCTGAGTGGCAGTGATGCCCAAGTCTGGGGCCGCCCCACATAAACATGCGATCGAGTGAAAATGGAGCACTGCCCCAGGACGCATGCCCAGCACCTGCCTTCTCCCCCAGTTCGAGACTTGGCTGGAGCCCTCCTAGAAGGAAACTCTAGAACTGCCCCATCTGAGAACTCACTTCAGTTAGTTCCAGGCATCTGACCTCTCCAGGCCAAGGTCCCAGTTAGTTAGAATGGGTCGCTATGCGAAATCACCATCTCAAAAATGGGCCCAGTCAGGCCTGACAGGGGTGGGCCTTCCTGTGGAAGGCAGCGGTGCACGGGTCGGCTGTCGCCTTGTAACCCGAGCCCCAGAGCTGGCCACCTGGGTTCTGGAGACCAAGTACATGCAGGGGAACGGTGCTGCATTCAGATAAGCACCCAGCAGCGTGGGTTCGACACAGAGTCAGACTGGACCACAAAGCCGCAGAATAGGGACACGCGAGGGTCCGCCCACCTTCCCTGGGCTCATCGGTGCACAGGGAGTCAGGGACATGCGCGCATGCGAGTCCCCAAGAGCGCTGGCACAGGACACGTGGCTTCAGCCTTTCGATCTGGCCGACTGAGAGATTTCCCCCATTTCAGCTTCCACTGTAGAGGCGAGTCCTCCTGGGATCCCATATTACAAAAGAACGACAGCGAATCTGGGTGCCTGGGTCAGAGTCCAAATCCCGCCGCTCGCTGGCCTCCACGCTGGACCTCCTTGCAGAGGGCGTCAGAGGGCGCAGGCGCGGCTCGGGGCTGGGGAGGCCCTGGGGAGGCCCTGGGGACCCGGTCTGGACCACCTTCCCCGTGCACTCAGCACACTGGTGTGCACAGAGCCTCCCTCAGAAGTTGGCTGAAAATGTGCATGTTTAATAACAGAAATTTGTTTTTATCAGTAAAAATCGTTAGATAACGAACCACTTAATTATTTATTTGGTGGGCGCCTGCCGTGAAGACCACAACTGTGCTAGGTGGTGACAGTGACAAGGAATCACCCAGGCTAAAGGACGCCGCGAGCCACACGGGGCCCCTTCGCCTGTGACGCCACCTCTGCCTCTCAGGGCAGCTCCTGAGGGTGAGTGTGCAGCACGGGGCAGGGGGAAGGGGGGGCCAGGCAGGGCAGCAAGAGCACCCGTGGCACCGGACACCCGCCCTGGGCCAGGAGTGGTGGCAGCGCCGGGGAGGGGCAGCCGGGACCGGTGGCAGCTTGGCCCACACGCACTGCAGACGCAGCTCCTGTGTTTACAGTCAGCCTGGCTCACAGAGGAACGTGTCTCTTGGCAGAAACCGTCCTTAATATCATCGCAGGAATGAGAGCGACAGAAAGAAACGCGCTCTCCACGGCGACACCCCTGGAAACGCTCCCCTGCTTCACCCAGCTGTCGGGTTCCATTTCTTTTTCTAGAAACCAAATTGATTCAGCATAAAAGTCACCCATCTGAAAGGAATTTTCCATCAATGTCATTCCAAGAAGGTGAATCAGGCAATGACACTTGTGGGGAATGCATGTAATGCCATCATTATAGCAGCTTTAGCCAATCTAGCCACAATATTAAGGTGAATGCATGGTTTTTGTTTTATTTTCTATGTTATGTTTCATGACAGAAAAATCAAAAGCAGAAAATGGACCTGGAGACCACATGTGGCTGACACGCTCGGGGAGAGGTGGCGTAATGTGGGGCCTTTACTCAGATTTTAGGGTGCCAGGCCCACGCCTTCCTGTCTCATAAGCAGAGTTTATATGTGGGATCTAGTGGACAGTGTTAGAAATGCTCGCCTAACGCCCATTTTTAGCAAATGGGTGGCCTCTCTCCATAGGACGAAGGTATTTGTGGAGTCAGGTTGGGCTCCCGCTGGCAGAGACTCCTTGGTGGGTTTCTCACTCGTCCTGAGTGAGGCTGCGTGCCTTGGGTCCCAGCCACCTTCTCCATCCTGTGCACAGTAGCCAGCCTTGGAGGTGCAGAGCGCCTGCCCAGGGCCGCAGCAGGCTTGCTTCTGGCTTCGGGAGGCAGCAGAGGAATGACACGCCAAAAACACAGGCACAGTGCCCCAACAGGACCCGAGTTTGCAGAGGGGGGGCACACCCACAGGCCAGGGGTGCAAACACTCCGGGAAGAGCAGCTGAGTCTCCTCCGCCCCCCCACCCCCAGCTTTTAAAATCT
>NW_017731427.1:720477-724940 GCF_001890085.2 Hipposideros armiger
AGGAAGGAAGGAAGGAAGGAAGGAAGGAAGGAAGGAAGGAAGGAAGGAAGGAAGGAAGGAGGGAAGGAAGGAGGGAAGGAAGGAGGGAGGTGTGGGGAGGAAGGAAACAGAGACAAAGGGAAAGACCTACATCCACAGTGACGACTTTACTTTCTGACCGTGACCTCTTCACATGGATTCCGTCTACACACGTAGATGGCTATAAACTAGGACTCACCATTTCAACTTGCCGTACAGTCTGACATTTTCTATTCTATTTTCTTTCATTTAAAAAAAAATCTGGTTTAGAGCCACTAAATTGATTTCACAACCCACAAATGGCTAAGGCTGACACTTTGAAAAATACTGCTCAGGTGGAAACCCTTAAATCTCTTTTAACACAAAGGTAACAGAATGAGTATGCAGTTTTGGTTCAAAAGGCGAGACAGCCGTACAAATGGTTAATTCTGAAGATGATAGATAAAACTTTCAGAATCAATGATTTTAGCATAAAAGTCCATATGAAACAAGACCATGGATTAAACTTGAAGTCAGAGATTCCTAACAGGTCAACAAAACACCTCTGTTATATTTTTGATATGGGCAACAAATGAACACACAAACAAAAAATGAAAACCCACTACTTAGAATTTATAATTATTTCTCAAATTATTGTCAATATAAACTGTGAGTAACTTAGTCTTCGATTTATCTGTGTTACATTTAAGAACATTTCTGGGCAATGGAGATAAAATATTTCACAGATCATCCTTTTTGCAAGCGACATAACCTCATGTGATCTGCGTAGGAAGAAAAATGATATTTAAGAACATAAAGCATATTCCTCACATTCAACTAGGTAATGCTACAGAATGAAAGTATTTAAATGCAAAGTAAATACAATCTGACCGATGACTGGGGATGTCCCCCTTTCCTAGGACAACAAAGTAAGTACACCAAGAACTGGCCTTTAAACCAATGGGCGGTGGTGTCAGGTGAGCTCCTGGGTAGCTGCTTTGAGACTAACGGTGACTCATGCAGCTTGAAGTGCATGACAGGCTCACCCTAGCTGCAAGCCTTTGGATTCCAACAGATAAATGTGGCTCTAGGTCCACAACAGTTTTTAATGACGATGCAAATTCAAATTTGACACTTAGACTTAAGCCCAAGAATCAAATTCAAGACTCTAACAACCACTAAGTTATAAATTCTTTGAACCAAGAACAAGCTCAAAAAAATAGTGCATTCACCGCAAAATTTAATTTTAGGCTTACGTGAAAATGTTCCAGGACCGACCCCACAATACACAAAAAATTAGATGCAAGCGCCTAGAATTCACAGTTTTTTGAAAGCTGAGTCCAGTGACTGTTACAAAGTATCTAGATTTTGGCTCAAAAGCTAGTGCTCTAATCAGACCATCAATTGCAGTAAGAGTACCCATGGTTGCAATGGAAGCAAGATACAATGTACGCCTAATAGATGGACACACACTATCTACTTCGGCTGTTTATTCATTCCAGGAGCAAAACAGCTAGTGAAATTTCTGAGTTTCTAATTTAGAAAATCTTAAATAGGGACAGAACTGTTTGGACAAGCCTGGCTAACAGTTTTCAAAAACTCATTAGTCCTGTAAAATTTCAATTTATCCTCTCAAATCTGCAAGGCTTCCAGCGCATTTACCAATAATACCCCTTTCTTTTCAAGTTATCCTCACCTCCATCTGCAGTTCCCCATGTCATTGAGCTGAACACAGACGTGACTGCAGAAAAACCAATCAGCAGTCCCTGTCAATAATCACTATTGAAACACAAGAAGGGGGCGTATGAAACCAAGTTCTCTGGCCCATTGGCTTACCTTTGGCTTACCCAAACGCCTTTAAAATTCTCAGGCTGTTTCTGCACATCCAACACGAGTTCCGGTTCGCCAGCACACACTTGCTGGACGTGGCTTTGGGTTGGCCCCTGGATGGCTGGGGCTGGAATAGGAATGCTCCCTTGTTAACAGTCAGCTGACAACACCGCAGAGCAATCAGCTAACCTGCAGGGGCCTGTGTGTCCATCCCCTCGGCTCACGGCACAGCTCTGGCTCCTGGAACCCTGGTGGTGGGCATGAGCACCGCTCTGCAGGGGACTCCAAACATGCTGAGACATACAGTCGGCACAGGGTGCCGGAGCTGGCCGGAATCAGCCGGAATCAGCCGGAAGGGGTGGCCGCACGGTAGCTGGGAGGGGGAGGCATGTGCTTACCACCTGCATTGCCTCTAACCAGCTGCCTGCTTCTACCTGCCTTCACCTTGTGTCAGAGCTCAGCACTGGGTCCCACGTTATTCAACTTACCCCTCCTGAGCCTCCAACCTCCCCTACCCCTTTCACAGGCTGAGCCTCACCCCCGATTTCTAGATGTGTGGATCCCCGAGCCTGTGGGGCACCGTTCCCGCCTGTCACACTCACTGCCAGCCACGCATAGAAGCTGCTCGTAAGCAGATCGCGGCTTGTGCCTGGGCTGGTGCAGCACCTCGGCTGGCTCCCACAGTGCTTTGATGAGGCTGCTGGATGGCAGCTCCACGGTTGTTCCGCTTATGCAGGTTGGTGGCCCTCCTTAGGAGGGACGGGCCTTGAAGACGTGAGCGAGCTGCCTGGGGCAGAGCCAGGGCAAGGTGTCTCCCCAGTGATGGGGGGCGGGGGGGGGGAATATGCTGGGGACCCCTTTCAAAGCCCAGCGAGGCGGATCTCTGGGCCCTGGTGTACAAATCCCGAATTTAAGATTCAGAGAGGACGAGTCACAGGGAATTTGAACTTAGGTCTCTGATCATAAGGCCCATGCTGGTCAAGGGCTGGCACGCTATTCACTGACCGTGAGCGTGGCTCACAGGGTTGGCAGAGAGAGGGCCTCCGGCCGAAGGGAAATAGCCTAGAAGGTTCCACCACACCGCTGTTAGTGCGGCCGGCAGGGCACGCCTGATGGGCAATTATTGTTGGGCCATGGAAGGAACTGGGCCGGCCAATCTCCTTCCTACGCGCCCATTTTTAGCCTCTTCCTGCTAAGGGAGAGCTGACTGCGGACTGTGGGGAAGGTCTACACCGGCTCCTTCGTGTACTTGTGAGGGTCTCTGCATTCGAGGGTCAGAGAGAACTCGTTTTCTACCACATTTTACTGCTAATTTTTGAAAGTATGTCATATGTTGAGAAAGGTGGGTGTTTTAAGATTGGTTAAAGGTCACAGGTTACAGTAGGGGCAGAGGGAGCTCCCAGGAAGCTGCTGGCAGGGTGGCGAGGTCCCACACATTTGTGCAGCCTCTCCACATGGGTGGACATCTGACCACTAAGTGTTCCCTCACGGGACGCCAACACATCAAAGGAACTGCTCAAGTGTCCTGCATCGCAAAGCAGGGAAACACCAACGTTGAGTATTTTCTAATCTAACGGTCCAGCTAGCCTCGCAAACATGCCAACTGCTTTGTGCCTACGAAGTCTGGAAAACTAGCATTTCCTTACCGCAGTGGATACGTTTTAACCGAAAGGAAGTTGGGTGGTATTTTCTGCTCAAAGCAGCTCACTGGGGTTTCTGGACAGACCAATGCTCGCTGAGGGGAGGTAACTGCACCACCTCGAAATTTCCTCCGAGAGTCAGGGACGTGCAGCTATCAATGAAGTAGAAATTCTGACTGAATACTGAAGTAAAGATGAAAACAATTTAAATTAGTTCTTACAAGCTTGCAAGATGCAGATGGGGGTTTAAGATTTCAAAATGTGAGCTTCATCAAAGCCAGTCAATGACAGTTTTCTGCAAGATCCTGCACTTACGTTCTCTCTGCAGCTTGTTCCTGAAGGCTCAATTTGGGGGGTGAGTCCTTTCTTTCTGTGGTGACCAACACGATTTTAATGCACTTATGATTCTGCATAGCTACAATTATTCTCTAACACTCCCAAAGCCAGCCGAGCTAGATGCCCTCCACACTCAGGGCCCAGGGCAGCGAGCTCTGGCTACCATCACTGTTGGGGTTCACGGCCAAGTCTGCTCGGGAGCCCCAGGCTTGCTGCTCTGCCATGGCCGGTGTATGTGTCACACACACACACACCCCACACAGATGCGCAGCCTGTCCCCTCGGCCCCTGAGGCCCACCAGTTGAGGCCACGTGTACCTGTGTCGTCAGCACGCCGGCCGGGGTACCACTGCGGTGGCTTGTTTGTCCCACACTGAAGCCAGCGGGCATCAGGACGTTTGCTCCTCTCTGCTTCCCTTTGCAGGGCAAATGAAGAAAACCTGAATTCGTCTTCAGTGACACAGCATGTCCGGCCCCGAGTCTCATTTCTTTGAAGACCACCGACTTGGTGTTTCTAACCTGAGCATGTGAGTCAGGCCACTGGAGAAAAAGGTTTTGGGGTTCAAAGCTTAGCCTCAGGCCAATCCTTGCCAACAGCCAAATCATGATTTTAATAGGAAGCTAGCTCTCCTACGCCCCTGCTGCAGGACCGCTGACAACA
>NW_017731427.1:725555-728294 GCF_001890085.2 Hipposideros armiger
GCCCCCCCACCCCCACCCCCCGCCATGAAAGGCAGTGGGCATGTGGCCTCTCAGGCATGCTGGAAACGGCCACCTGGGAACCTGGGGTGCCTGAGGCCTTCCCAGAGGACAGCCACTACTCAGCTCCAAATGACGGTGGCCGTGCAGGCATGTAGGTTGGATATGTCCAGGTCTGCTCTTTTGATAGCAGCCAGAACCTGGGCTCTGGGTAGAACTTCACAGCCAATCTGATTAAGAGACAACACCCCCACATCCGCGGGGTGTTTGGTACCTGCCTCTTCCTGGGTTCTGCCTCTGTGCCATCATCGCACGAACTCTGCCCGAAGCCTGACGCTGCTTCTCCTCCTCTCCCTGCATGTCCCTAGCTGCCACTGTCACGTGTGCGCCTGGAACGGACAGCTGTGGGCTCAGCCAGCGGGACGGAGGGCAGGGCAGAGCGGGGAGGAGAGAGGCTGAGGTATCCCGCCCACCGTTCTGGGCAATAACGACACACCCCGTCCTGCACCCACAGCTCCTGTGGGCGGCCCTTCTTCACGGCCATGGCCCTGCTGGGTTCCTGTAACCTCAGCAGCTCCCATCAGCTCCTGTGACCCTGCCGGCACTAGCTCTACAGAGTCCCTTCAGTGTGTCATCTGCTTCGGCCTCGGCTCTAATATGAGCCTTCTTAGAATGAAGTGGCCTGAAGCAAACCCAGTTACAGTTTAGGCTGAAATCAGACGTGAGGCAGGAAGAGTCAGCATTAAGACAAGGCCGCTGAAGGTTCTCACAGCGACCTGGGCATCGAAAGACACCAGTGAGCACGCGGAAAGCAGAGGCTTTTAATAACCAGCGGATGATAAGATGTACTTATTTATTGAGCGACCAAGGATCTGATGACATGAAATAATCTAAAAAGTAGTAACTGGGGGATTTACACCCTTGAACACAGCCGCTGTGGGTGGCAGAGTTCCAACCTGGATCAGTGACACGGACGTTTCTGAAGTGCTCTTGGAGTGACCGCTGGGTGGTAGCGCTGTCACTCAGGCCCACTCCAGGAGGGACCTGGGGTAACTCAGGGTCCTGCAGACTTTGTACTGGTGCTTTTTGGATCAGATTTCCAGGGTCAAAGTCCAGCGTTTGGCCACCGTGGAGCTGTGCTCCTTTCTGTCTGTGTCCTTCCCCTGGTGGCCGTCCCACAGCCCGGGGACATGCGTCTTTGCTGTGGGACCATGTCCCCTTGCTTTGGGATTTAATGTAATATGTTACCTTTACAAAGAGGGTTTTGTTCCTGCTATTGTTTCTATGATCCAGACTATGCTTAAATGCTTTGATCATGAAAGTGTTTATAAAACTCACTATGTATTTTCCTCAACAACTGATTGTGCCCATTCTGCCAAAGATAAAGAGTTTTAGATGACAGAGGTGACTTTTTCACTGTTGGGCTAGATTTACAGCACCAAAGGAAAGAAGTCCTTGGGTGGAAAATTCCATTTGTAAAGGCAGTCGGCACACACATCCTTTCATAATTCACAGAAAGCTAGTATTTCCCCTGGATTCTCCGAGATATTAGAAGTATGTGTTTGCTCAGACAATTGCTTAGTTTGGGACATAGTTAAGGTGATTAATCAATTTTATATCTCCTTTTGAGTTTTCTGTTTTTAATTCTTTGGCCACTGAATTATGCCACCTTCCCTCTGTGTGTCGAGAAAGGTGTAATTTGTTAGGATGGAATGCTTGTCTCTGAGTATTATTATACATGCAGGCTTCCCAGTGTCTAGTTTAGTTTGAGTCACAAAATTAAGATGCTGTTGGTTTTTATCTACTGAAAGCTTAACAGTTTGGCAGGATGGAACTACTGTAAATTACAATCCTCTCTTATTTTAGCCTTCTTAGAATCTGTGGTTTCTTTCTGAACCCCGCACTAGCCTGGTTGGACGCATACCTCGCCCTTTCATTTCTTTGGTGTAGCTGGACCTTCTGCTTAGTATCCTGTGTGATTCATCAAACACCTCCCAAAACCTCAAGAAAAGATCCTAGTGTTTATTCTTAAGTGCGTCTCACCTTAAAAATTGTTGTGTTTCTTTCATCATTTTGTAACCAAGTAGCTTATGATCTTCCCCCACGTATATCCATAATCCAGAACCAATGTTACTAAAACCCTTCACCATTATACCAGTAATGCAAGCATTTGGTGAACAGTTCCCATCGTTAAAAACCTTGTTCTGTTTATTCCAATATATTTAAATTCGAATAGGAATCACTCATCGTGATAACCAATAAAGCTCTAGTCTCAGGAACTGCAAAGAACCTTAATGTACCAACAATTCTCACAGGCAGGGGTATACATCTTCGTTTAGAGGCCAAACCCCAAACAGAAAGTGTTGAAAGAATATACCACGAAGGAGTGTAGAAATGGTAAGAGCAGTAACATGAGAAAAGCAACTTTGTAAATATCGGAGCAAAGGCTGACACAAGAGCTGAAGAGCAGCTCTGTAATATTTATGTGGAGCTCGCGGCTCCGCGGCTGCGCTGACACCCACACGAGCTCACAGGGCTTCACAGGGGCCTGCGCAGCAGGTGCTGCCACCACGCCCGCTTTACAGGTGAGGGGCTTGAGCATGAAGGTCAAGGACCTTGCCCACGGTCACGCGAGGAAATGCTGGAGCCCAAAGTGAAGTCTCGGCAGGCTTGTGATGTTACAGCCTCAGCCTTTAATTCTGAAGTAGCCTAACAACTCGAAGGAAGGAAGGAAGGAAGGAA
>NW_017731427.1:731069-755339 GCF_001890085.2 Hipposideros armiger
GGGGGGGGAATATGCTGGGGACCCCTTTCAAAGCCCAGCGAGGCGGATCTCTGGGCCCTGGTGTACAAATCCCGAATTTAAGATTCAGAGAGGACGAGTCACAGGGAATTTGAACTTAGGTCTCTGATCATAAGGCCCATGCTGGTCAAGGGCTGGCACGCTATTCACTGACCGTGAGCGTGGCTCACAGGGTTGGCAGAGAGAGGGCCTCCGGCCGAAGGGAAATAGCCTAGAAGGTTCCACCACACCGCTGTTAGTGCGGCCGGCAGGGCACGCCTGATGGGCAATTATTGTTGGGCCATGGAAGGAACTGGGCCGGCCAATCTCCTTCCTACGCGCCCGTTTTTAGCCTCTTCCTGCTAAGGGAGAGCTGACTGCGGACTGTGGGGAAGGTCTACACCGGCTCCTTCGTGTACTTGTGAGGGTCTCTGCATTCGAGGGTCAGAGAGAACTCGTTTTCTACCACATTTTACTGCTAATTTTTGAAAGTATGTCATATGTTGAGAAAGGTGGGTGTTTTAAGATTGGTTAAAGGTCACAGGTTACAGTAGGGGCAGAGGGAGCTCCCAGGAAGCTGCTGGCAGGGTGGCGAGGTCCCACACATTTGTGCAGCCTCTCCACATGGGTGGACATCTGACCACTAAGTGTTCCCTCACGGGACGCCAACACATCAAAGGAACTGCTCAAGTGTCCTGCATCGCAAAGCAGGGAAACACCAACGTTGAGTATTTTCTAATCTAACGGTCCAGCTAGCCTCGCAAACATGCCAACTGCTTTGTGCCTACGAAGTCTGGAAAACTAGCATTTCCTTACCGCAGTGGATACGTTTTAACCGAAAGGAAGTTGGGTGGTATTTTCTGCTCAAAGCAGCTCACTGGGGTTTCTGGACAGACCAATGCTCGCTGAGGGGAGGTAACTGCACCACCTCGAAATTTCCTCCGAGAGTCAGGGACGTGCAGCTATCAATGAAGTAGAAATTCTGACTGAATACTGAAGTAAAGATGAAAACAATTTAAATTAGTTCTTACAAGCTTGCAAGATGCAGATGGGGGTTTAAGATTTCAAAATGTGAGCTTCATCAAAGCCAGTCAATGACAGTTTTCTGCAAGATCCTGCACTTACGTTCTCTCTGCAGCTTGTTCCTGAAGGCTCAATTTGGGGGGTGAGTCCTTTCTTTCTGTGGTGACCAACACGATTTTAATGCACTTATGATTCTGCATAGCTACAATTATTCTCTAACACTCCCAAAGCCAGCCGAGCTAGATGCCCTCCACACTCAGGGCCCAGGGCAGCGAGCTCTGGCTACCATCACTGTTGGGGTTCACGGCCAAGTCTGCTCGGGAGCCCCAGGCTTGCTGCTCTGCCATGGCCGGTGTATGTGTCACACACACACACACCCCACACAGATGCGCAGCCTGTCCCCTCGGCCCCTGAGGCCCACCAGTTGAGGCCACGTGTACCTGTGTCGTCAGCACGCCGGCCGGGGTACCACTGCGGTGGCTTGTTTGTCCCACACTGAAGCCAGCGGGCATCAGGACGTTTGCTCCTCTCTGCTTCCCTTTGCAGGGCAAATGAAGAAAACCTGAATTCGTCTTCAGTGACACAGCATGTCCGGCCCCGAGTCTCATTTCTTTGAAGACCACCGACTTGGTGTTTCTAACCTGAGCATGTGAGTCAGGCCACTGGAGAAAAAGGTTTTGGGGTTCAAAGCTTAGCCTCAGGCCAATCCTTGCCAACAGCCAAATCATGATTTTAATAGGAAGCTAGCTCTCCTACGCCCCTGCTGCAGGACCGCTGACAACAGGTGGAAGCAAGATTACAGCAGGAAAGAGGAGAGGCGGTCTTCAGCTGGCAAGGAGTTAAAGGGGAATGGGTGTGGGGACTAACTTACAGGACGTGCCAAGGGACGCGCTGAGACTAGGAAACGTCACGTGGGGCGTCCCAGGAAAAGCTGTTTACAAACATCTGTGGATAAAGCTGATTCCCCCACGTTGCCTGTAGCTTGTTCATGGAAAATCTACGAGGTTAACGCCGCTCTGAAGCGCGGAGGTGCTGGCGAGCCTCACATCTGGATGTCTCCGTGCGTCTTCACCCCCATTGCAGGCACCGTTTCCAGACCAGCTTCTTTGGAAACTGGCGCTCCCTTCTCTGCATGGAGGCGGTCAAGCTCCAGTCTTTTTGGGGTGGGATGACAGGCTGCCTGACTTCCTGCCCTGCGTGCTGCCTCCGGATCGATGTCACATGACCGACGTGCTCCCCTGCAGGACAGAGCGGTGCCTGCGATGGACCCCAGCTCGTGAATAACAGCCCAGGTAGGACACGTCTGGGTCACAGACCTGTTCTTGGTGACTCCGAGCCCAGACTGTTAGGGTGCTTCAAGTGAGCAGCTCAACTGCACCAAATGCGGTTACTGAAAGTCACCAACAAAGCAAAACGAACACTGACAAAGGACGAAAAGCCCGAAATAAGACAAACTGGAAAGGAAACGGCCGCGTTTCTTGCACTCTGCACACAGGTCTACCCCAGAGAACTGCTAGCAGACCAGATGATTTTTGAGGAAAAACATGACAACTCTAGGCTTGTTTGTGAAGGAAAATGGATTTATAATTCAAAATCTAATTTATCTTTAAATAATTTGAATGAGTGGGGAAGTTTCTAAGTAGTTTTCCATTATTTATCCCTAAAACTTTCGCCATCCAGAGTGTGGAAATATTTTTTCTAAGCCTGCTTGTTTTTCTTTAGCGGTGGTGTTTGCCGGAGGGTACGGCATACTTCTTCTGGGTAATTTTAAGGCATAACAAGCTCTGTTTTTAAATTGTGCTTGATACAGCAAATAGAAAAAAATAAAACAAATGTTTTTATCATAACGTAATCCAAGATCCGACAGTTATAAAAGAACTGTGGCGACTTTTTTCCTTTAGGTATTTATGTCCCTCCTTGTAAAGCGTCATTAAAATGCAGGTGTCCTTTAAGTTAAGCTAGAAAGAAATTAAGCCCAGGGAACCAGTGGGTGCCTCGCGCGCCAGGATGGGCTGAAGGAAATAGTTACGCTTCTCTGTAAAAATTCTAGCTCCTAAGATCATTCTACAATGTTAAAAGACGTGCATCGTGCCAAGTGAGAAGGTACGGAGACGCAATGAGGTTCCCCTGCTCACAATCATCCCATGTGTCTGCACACGCGTGAGTCACACGGGGGAGGAGGCACGTGCCAAGGCCCTCCACCCTTCGCCTCCTGGGCCTGGCTGATGGCTCTGTTTTTCATCAGTGATGTAAAGCACCGGTGACACAGCAGAGCATGAATGCACCCTTCCACCAGTGACATCTCTTTCCTGTCTCAGCAACCTGATTATTTCCCACTGGGTTACCCCAGGCCCAGGTCGGTGAGCCACGGGCAGCCAGTGACACTTCCAAAGAGGTGAGGCCGAGAAACGCAGCCACGGCTATAAGTTAGGACAGGAAAACTGTGCTAACAATTTAGGCTCTTCAACACACACTCCAGGAACAACAAGAAATAGCCATTGCTTTAAATCGCAATCTTCTGAACATGTACGTGTGGCCCCTTAATGACAAGCTGTACTGTGCTTCTGTGTGTAATACATGTGACCAACCAAATCACTTTTAAAAGACCATTTTTTGATAGAAAATGCAGTAAGCATAATGTTTACAGAGCTTGATTTTATTTTACCTTAAATATAATTGCATTTTTAAAAGCTTCAATAAATTCAATGATTTTTTTTTTCTAAAAAAAAGTCAAAGGTACCAACACATTTTTTATGGTCCAAAAATGATTCCACATATTTTCTTTAGCAAAGTCATTTGTAATAGATTTCTCATGTTTATATTCTTAGATAATCATTTGTATTTTCTCTATAAATGCTGTCAATGAACCTGTCTGGTGAATTTTGGGGAGAAAAGGACGGTATCCATTAGTGGTAGTTACTTAAAAAAAAACAACACCAAAAAACCAAAACACTGAGTTTTAGAAACAAAAAGGGATTTCACACCATCAAGCTCTGCCCGGTTCTTGCAGAAGAGGAAGGGGACTGAGGGGCAGTGAGGCCACTCGCCCTGGTGTCTCCATGCCCTGAGCCCACGGAGCCCGCCCGGACGCCCGGGGCCTGCTAGCTAGGTACAGACGTGTTCACAGGAGACGGCAGGAAAACGCCTCCATGGTGATCTCACTTTAAAGTTTTCCCTTCTTAAAAAACGCTGAAATAACACTCCATGTTTCCCACTTAGGTGAAAAACGAAAGGGGAACTTCCTCCCAGTTTTGTAGATCCGACTTTAACATGGCTGACACTCAGCAAACAGGCCTGCGACCGCAGCCGTGTGGCAGCCTGTTTTCCACGTGTCACGAGAAACTTCACAAGGAATAAACAAGTGTCCCTCTGCGCCTCAGTCCGGCAGTCAGCAAACGAGCACCGGATGTGGACACAGATGCCATGTATGTGACATTATCAGCCTGCTGTCAGCATGCACGAGGGAGGGAAGTGAGGGCTTTGGGCTCTGGGGCCCCAGGCAGCGGCCAGAATGAATAGGTGACATGGGCAGGTGGGGCTGGAGACAGCCAGGCAGCCGAGTAGTAGAGAAATGGCCGACATGGGCCGTGCTTTGCGAAGCTCAGGCAGGAGCCAGCCGTGTCCGCCACAGAGGACAGGTGGGCAGGGGCCATGCCACCTTCAAGCTGCCGTGGGGACAAAAATCAAACAGTGGAGAGTTTAAAAACAATAGCTTTTCAGCCCTGTAGCAATACTTCTTAATTGGTTTTAAATGTGAATGATTCCTGTAATGCACTTGGAATAGAAATATATTTAAACAAATAGCGTGCAGGGCTGTGGCATTCATGACTCTTTGATGTCTGGCCTAAGCCACTGGAGTGGATGTCACAGGAAGTACATATCCAGGCTCGTTAAGCCAAATCACCTCTATTTTACAAAGGAAGCATTTTTGAAATAAGAAGTGTATCCCTTTTTTTCCCTGCATTTTAATTTATATTAATTTTAAATGGTTGCAAGGATCTTTGAATTTAAAAAAACTGAATTGACTCTCTGATTTAGTCACTCTCTAGCCCCTACTTCCTGTTCTGACACCATGAGCTGAAATCCACGTGGTTTACTTCCTACAGCCGGTGACACGCTGGAGGGCTGTCCTGGGCTGTCAGTTGGGTGGTTAGTACCTTTATCAGTCCTTTAAAATCATCCGGCACTTTCCAGGTAAAAATTACTGTGGCTTCTAGGTAAGAAGCAGTTACTTAAGAAAAAAAGAAGAGGGTGTATATGTTGAAATTATTTAAAGTTTTAAGTCTTATCAAGTGCTCTGGGTGAGGTAAAGCTTGTTGAGAGTAAAAATCACCTTCCATCTGAACCAAGGACAAGGCGATGCTGAGGGTCACTCTGGCACCCTCCCTCCTGCCCGTGTCCTTCCTAGGACGTGATGGGACGCACGGCTACTTAGTTTTCAAGTGACCTGAAGAGCCAACATTGTCACAGAATGCTGATGATGGCAGGTAGCTCAGAGAGCCGTCGTTTTTGGACACTGCCCCACAGTCTCTAGTGTGTTAGGCATTTCGGCTACCTTTTCTTCCACCACGGATGTGAAAAAATCTGCAACTGGGGGGCTGAATTTTTATTTTAGAAAAAAGTGGTGAAAAATAAAAAATTCAAGACTCATCAAGATACGCTGAGATATTGCTTAAATCTAAGCTGTCCATCACGGCGCCTCTCGCTGGGGAACCACCACGGGCGTCAGCCTGCCACATACGACCATAAGCTAAGGTCCCACTGCTTCCACGCGAGTAATCAAGGACTGTGATTCAGAAGTAATGCCACATCCTGCATTTTATTCAATTCCATATGACAAAAATAGTAACCTAGACTAAGACATCCATTTAATCAGCAGATGTGTCGAGCCACAGATTTCATCATAAAAATATCGGCTCGTGGGAACAGCCCCCGCTGGCCCAGGGCGGCCTGCCCCACATGGCGCTGCGGTAGAAAAATAGTGTCTCTCTTCACCATGCAGAGAGGGGGACGAGCCCTGAGTGCAGGAGGGGTCAGCGTCACCGTGCCTTCACGAGCCATCTTATTTACAACACTTACATTTCTCTTTTAAGTTATATACACATCGTTTTCAGAGGAGAGCCAACACTACACAGTACCAAACGCTAACAGAAAAAAAAAAATCACACCGAAAGGACACAGATAAATAGGAGAACATTCAAGTGCTGGAACACAGCATCAGGGCGCCACCTCAGTGCTCTCTTCCGGGTGCTGACACGGCCCCAGTCACCCCGTGACGGGAGATGTCACACCGTGGGGACACACTGTGTCTTCACCGCGGAAAGCAGCTGTGGAGATGGTTCAGTGTTCATTTCTGGCAGAAATAAACAGCCACGTCTGCCCTTTTATGAGTCTTCGACACTCTTTCTGTTCGGCGACACGGCGTGATTTGCGGCTGCTGTGGTTGTGTTGGGAAGATTGTCCTATTTTTCTGTTTCGACTGGGAAGACAACACTGCCTGACTCCTTGTTCAGGGGCCCACGCGCCAGCACTGTCACTGGCCACCCACGACGCCTCTGGGACAGTGTTGTTGGGGGAAGTTCCCAGTCAGGCTTCAGCCCGCTCGCCACGCACAAAATGAGGTAGAACACGCAGCCCGCCCGCCGCCCCGCCCGCCACCTGCAGGGCCCTCCTCACCGAGGCGACTCCGCCAAGTCCCCAGCTCAGGACGGTGCTCCGGAGAATCAGGTGACGCTGTGCTTGCTTTTCACCCGACAAGACAATAAATAAATCAAGAACTGAGCAAATTCCCCAGTTGTGACTGATTCAACTGCCAGACCCCGGTGTTGCTCCCAGGACACCGTGACCGACACTCGCAGGAGTCAGCTCCTCGTGGGGTTGCGAGGAGGAGACCGGGTCACAGTGGGTCGTACCTGCGTGCGCTGCCAGTTCCTGCCTCTGCTGCTGTCACCGCCCTAAGAGGAGTGCATCCGAGTCTCCTTAGGGTGGGCAGGTTTTAAACGCGCTTCTTAGGAAAGTTAAATAAATCATCTTAACAAGTGGCAGGCAGGCCCTAGTTTACTGAGGAGCTGACAAGTCCTGGTGGCTTTTCTGTGTAAGCAGCACAGACTGCATACTGCCTGACCTGAAGACAAAACAGGAAACTGTAACAGCTTTCTTCATTTTCCTTAAATCAAAGCACTATTTATAAAATACTTTACATATCTTTAAATTTGCAAATTATAGACAAACCTCCGTAATACAAAATACTAAAAGTGCAATAGTATAAATTAAGAGTTTGCAACCACATTATACAAACATTACCTTTTTATTGTACAGCTTTGATACGTGAAATATTTACTCACAACTGTCTATAATGTTGTGAATTATTTACGGTGACGTTTGTCTGTAACTTGTTCCCAGTCGCTGGGCTACAGACCACACTAGAGAACAACTGTGCACATAGCAGCTACAAACATTTAAATTAAAAAAAAGAAAAAAAAAAGGAAAAAAAAAAAAGGCTTGTTACTGACAGGTACTTGCACACAAAAAGCATGCTGTCTTTCCCAACAGAACTTCACAATTTTGCCTGCATTGAAATAACCCACTTATTTATAGCAAAACAAATCTTGCTTTAAAAAAAAAACAAAAACCACACAGCCAGATGTATTCTGCAGTACAAAAGCTACCTCTAGAGTCGGGGCTGCATTGTCTGTTACCCGCATAATCTGAACATTATAAATACTACAGACAAAGGTGCTGCCACAGGACGCAGCATTGGGAGGACCAGACCACGTCTTCAAGATAAGAGTTCTGAGAACAGAGTTCAAGTTTCTAACTACTGCGAACAAAACCATCGGATGAGTGTCACCGGAATACCGCAGGGGACCTTCGCTCCCTCTCGGGATTATCAGGTTTCAGGAGAAACCAAGTGGATGTGCTCGGAGCCCTTTCGTTCCCAAGGCGGTTTTCCAGGACTTGTGTTTGACTGACATTTATTTCACAGGCTGCAGAATTCTGAAGAACAGTCAAGCTCCCCGTGGACAAGGACCACGCAGTGCTTACGAGATGACCCTGCGGCAGCCACACAGTTAACATATTTTCTGCCATGGGGACCATTTTAAGGAGGCCCCGGGCATGGCAGGTGTGCAGCCTGATGGTCACACGTCACAGTGTGTACGAGGGACAGAGCGGGTGGACGGCCGCAGTGCGCTCGGCTAGTTAATCCCAATCTCCTTGTTGTCCTCAATAAACCTGGTGAACGGCCGGCTGGCCCCCGTTTCGGAGCTGGCTTTGTCCAGGCCCACCATGGGCGGGCTGCTGCCCGAGCGCGCCTTGTCCATCCCGGCGGTCAGGGAACCCAGGGGGGGCATGGCGCTCCCGCCGAGACTTACGGGGAGCTGGGGGACACCTCCGTTCTGGATGACAGAAATCTCATTGTTCTTCATAGCCAGGCCGTTGCTGATCGCGGCGGCGTACTGGTTCCAAAAACTGGGGTCGACGTTCATTGCTCGAGCTGCCAGGTCTTTCTGGAACATCTCTGAGAACTTGAGGGTGTCGCCGCCGAGTAGAGCCATGGGGTTTTCCACAGACAGGCGGCGGCCGCGCCTGGCAGGAGCGTTGTTCCACATGTGCGTGCCCATGTGCACCTGCATGTGAGACACGGAGACACAAGTCACAGGTCAGCAAGCAGCCCTGCAGGCGTGCGCCCCTCCGCACGCTTCCCCGCGCCCTCCGGACACAGTGGGCCTTGCTCACAACGGGGCCTTTCCCAGGCAGGTCCTTCATGTGGGGACAAGAAAACATGGTTAGGTGCACTTTTCTGAGAATCTCGTACACAAATACGCAACGTTTCTTTTTACTAAATACAAAAAGCAAAAACAGCCAACGCATCAAGGAATGTTTCTTCCAGCTGACACACCTGCTGGAATAATTTCCCCAGAGGTGTGAGACCCACGTGCCCCAAGAAGACGCTCAGGTGCCCCTCGCTCCTGCGAGACCCGGCGTCCTTTGCGCTTCTCCCGCCCCCTTCAAGTGCCTGCACTTGGGGCTCCTGGCGTCCCTGTGCCTCCTCTCTGCCGCCTTCTTCCAAACACGGGGAAGCGTCCTGGGCATCTGTGGTTGGCAGAGACCGCAGATGGCCCTTGTCCTCCCAGTAGGTAGAAACCACAGGTGCTGTTCTTTCACGGTCTCTGAAGAGTTACCGAGACCCAGGCAGGCATGGGACACGGATGGAGGGCACACATTTAGCTGGGGTGTGAACACTGGCCTGCACGAGCCATCTGGTATCCTGTCACACGCTCCGCCTCCCACGGGATGCGTGTGGCGTGGCTGTCATCTTAACTGTGGACACCGAGCCACACTGCTGGCCACTGGCCACTCCCCAAACGCCCACCACCCGTCTCCACAGCCACGTGGACAGAACAACAGGACCCGCGTTCCGGCCCCGGTTTACGCTTTTTGTGTCGTGGGCAAGTGTTTAAAGGCCTAGAATCTTGTCCTCTGTCCCAGATTCACAACAGCCCGGGCCCTGGGCCCGCCCACCCATAACAACGTGTGTTGCCCCGGCACAGGCTGCACAGGCCCCTGGCGGGGAGACGGCTGTGTGGGAAGGTGACCCCTCACTGCAGCCAAACGGCATGTGCGCCTCAGCAAGTGTGAGCACAGGCGCACGCGCACACCCACGCACACGCACGCCTGCATGCGTGTGCACACGCCCCACAGGCACTCACACACCGTCTGGCGTGGGCTCCCTGGCATCCCGTCCCCTGGCCTGGACCACGGCAGGAGCCCCGCATGCCTTGCTGCCGGGTGGGGGCAGCCCCGGCAGCGTCCCTGGGACTCAGCGGCGCCAGCCTGTGCCTCACCTTGAGGTTGCCCTTGGTGGTGAACGCTCTCCCGCAGATGGTGCAGCCGAAGGGCTTCTCCCCCGTGTGGGTGCGCTCATGGATCTGCAGGGCGCTGGCCGAGGAGAAGGTCTTCCCGCACGACTGGCAGTTGTGCTGCTTGGGCGTCCGGCGTGGCGGGGGGGCCAGCATGGGCGCGAGGCCGGGGCTCAGCACTGTGTGTGGGCCGGCGGGCACCTGGACGGCGGCCGGCAGGGGCGGGCCCTCGCCCAGAGTGACGGCCTTGCTGTGCCCGTTCACTTCCATTTTGATGGTGGCGGGCGTGGAGCCGGTGACCAGGCTAGGAGCGCTTTGGCTGGGACCTAGAGCAAAGTTGGGGTCACACAACTGAGAAGGCAGCTCTCTCAATTTGTGTGTCAGCAAGTGCTGCTTTAAATTACCCGAAGTGGAGCACCCGCGCCCGCAGGCCGCACACACGAACGGGCGCTCCTTGGTGTGGCTGCGGTAGTGGATTTGCAACGCGCTCCTGCACGCAAAGGGCTTGCCACAGACATGACACACAGTGCTGTCACACTTACCCCGTTCTCTGCTCAGGAACAGCAGGCCGAAGGGGGCCTCCTCCTTGATGGCCGGCCGGCCCGGGTGGGCGGCCGTCAGGTCCAGCGCGCCTCCGTTCTCGGGGGCGGGGGGCGGGCTGTCTGGCCTCTCCGTCTTTAGCGGCAGGTCCTGCGGCTCCTCCTGGTGGCCGAGGCCCGGGGACTTGGAGGGCAGACTCTCGCTGTGGCTGTTCACAGGGGACAGGGCCTGCATGGAGGCCGACGACTCAGACAGGGCCGGGCTGCCCGCGCTCCGGCTCTCCAGGTCGCCCGCGGCGGACGAGGAGTCGTTGCTCAGCCGGTCGCTGTCCCCGGACCCGTTCTCCACGGCCTTCAGGGGCGTCAGCTGCGGGCAGCTCATGGCCGAGTCCATCATCTTCATCTGGTTCTCCAAGGCGGCGATACTGGAGATGACGGAGGGCGGCGAGGGTGGCCCGGAGCCGGGGTAGGGCGGCAGCGGCTTGCACGGGTCGCCGGCCGAGTCCCTCAGCTCCGTGTCGTCCTCCATGGAGTTGTCATCGGCGTCGTCCTCGAAGCTGCTGAGGGCATCGGCGGCCTGCTCGGCGTCCGCAGCGTCACGGAGGCCCTCGGGCAGCGGCGTGTTGGGGATGTGGCCGCCCATGTGCATGCGGATATGCTGCTGCAGCACCACCGCGTTGGTGAACTTCTTCTGGCAGATGGGGCACGAGTGCTGCACGCGCAGGGGCGGCTTGGCGCGGTGCACCCCAAAGTGCGTCTTCAGGTTGCCCTTGGTGGTGAAGGCGCGCCCGCACATCTTGCACTTGAAGGGCCGCTCCCCGGTGTGCGTGCGGTAGTGCATCTTGAGTGCACTCTGGCAGCTGAGCACCCGGTGGCAGATGACGCACTGGTTGGGGTCCGTCATCTTCTTGTCGATGTTCTCCACCAGCTGCTGCAGCTTGGATGTCTCTGACGTCTGCATGGAGTCCAGCAGCCCCCCGAAGGGAAACTTGGCCTTGAACTGGTCAGAGCCGGCCGTGAGGACAGGGCTGCAGAGGCCCGTGGAGGCGCCGCCGTCTGTGAGGGCGGTGGCAGCCGATGTGGACGTGGCAGAGGCCTGTCCACCGGCGGGAATGTCTCCCACCCTAGCATTTGTGCAAGGCAGGCTCACGGGCTCGGTCTTGGTCAAGGAAGACCCGCTGAGCATGGGCTGTGGGGACTCAGCGGTCACTGGGGCACCCACCTCGGAGCTGTTGAGGCCGGGGGACAGAGAGGGGCACTCACTGGAGGCGGGCGACGGCCGCTGTGGGGAGCGGCTCGCGGGCGTGAGGCTGGGAGAGTCGGCGTAGCTGCCGACGCCGGGGATGGTGGGCGGCAGCTGCAGCCCCACTGACGTGGGCACCGTGGGCAGCACGGGCTTGCTGTCCAGCCACGTGGTCACTGGCTTCTCTGGGGGCAGAGACATCCCGTAGGGGATCCCGGAGCAGGTGGGCACGTTGTCCAGGTACTCGGGGACGGGGTAGGGGTTCATCTGGATGTGGGGATACTTGTCCTTGTGCCTCTGGAAATGCACCTTGAGGTTGCCCTTGGTGGAGAAGCGGTTCCCGCAGACGTTGCACTTGAAGGGCCTCTCGCCCGTGTGCGAACGCAGGTGGATCTGCAGGGCGCTGTCGCTCCCGAACACCTTGGCACAGAACCTACACTTGTGCTTGAAGAAGGGGTCCTCGGCGCTGGCCTTGGGCTCGAACACCGACACGTTTGGGGGCTTGCCCTTGCGGTGCTTCATGAGGGCCGACAGGGGGTCCAGCGCGTTGGCGGTGGCCGCGATGCTGACGAGCGGGTTGGGGAAGATTACGCTGCTGGCGGAGGTCTGAGGTAGAAGTGGGTTTGGCAGGCTGGGGGCCGCGCTGGGCAGCCGGCCGGGCCCCAGGCCGGGGGGCGTGGAGGCATTCTGCGGCTGTGCAGAGCCACCGGAGGCACCGGCCACTGAGGCCGGGCTGGTGCTGGAGGACGCTGGCCCGCTGGACTCGGGGACTGAGGGGCCCCCGCTGGGGACGAGTGGGGTGCTGGCTGCGGACGCCGGCTGCGACAGCTGCTGGGGGCCCTCAAAGGCCGGCGGCTGGGCGGCGGGGCCTGGCACCGTGGGGACAGGCGGGGCCCCGGCGGGTAGCTGCAGGGCCGAATGCGTGGCCAGCCCTTGCAGCTGGCTGGAGGCCGGCACCGGGGCGCTCTGGGCCCCCGCAGCCGCCCCAGGGTTCAGCGGCGGCCTCAGCGGCTGCCGGCTCATCATGGCCACCTGGCTGCGGATCTGCTCGATGAGCTGCAGCTGGTGGATCTGCTGCTGCTGCAGGGCCATGAGCTGCTCCAGGATCATGGGGACCGCCACCGCCGCCACCCCGCCGCTGGATGCCACCGTGCCTGCAGCCCGCGCATTCTGCGAGAACTGCGCCACGGCCACCTTGGTGCTCAGCAGGGTCTCCAGTGTCACATTCGTGCTTGGCATGCTGTAGGTGGCCGCTGGCGCCGGCTCGGGGCCCTGAGGTAGAGGCGGCTTGCCCGCGTGCGAGGGGCCTGGGTTCTGGAAGCTCTTGTCTGCAGCGGGCTCCACTTCCATGGGCTCCTCCTCCTTCTCGGGGGCCCTCACCTCACCGCCCTCCCCATTCTCTGGGGGGGCCGCCTCCTCGGCAGCCTCGCTCTCCGTGTGGTCGCTGGGAGAGCTGGCTGGGGAAGGTTCCGGAAACTCTTCCGAGGGCGGGGCCGTCTCATCCTCGTTCACAATCAGCACCAGCGGGTTTTTGGTGCAGCTCTGCTTGTGCTGCAGGAAGTCCGTCCACTTGAAGAACTCCGCACAGCACTTCTCACACACGCTCGTTTCTTCGCTTCCGCTCCTGCTGTCATCCCCACCGTCGCCGTCGGTGGCGCCTTCCCCGGGGACGGCTACGAGAAGCAAGAGATTATATCAGCCAGCGACCGGCGAGACAGCCCGCCCTCCATTTCAAAATTTTGCACATACGTAAAATCAATATTTTTTATTTTGTACAAATTACCCCACTTGAACATTCCTGACGCCCAGCGTGTGTGTTCCATGACTCTTTCTAGCTAGCTAATCATTTTCTTAGCACAATCCATCAAATTATGAGGCTCTATCAATTGTGGATACTGCTTCTTAATGAAATTCCATAGAAGCCATTGATTTCCAATATTTTCATACAATCCGCAGCCACCCTGTCTGTTGGGTACAAAGCCAGCTTTCGATGGGCTCATTAGGATTCCCTCTACCATCCGACTTCCTCATTTCCAGCAAAATTAGAGAAGCCTTTGCCAGTTCACTTAACATTGCTAAACTAATCTGTAACCTTTCAAACTCACGTCAGCACCTGACAGGGGAGCCAGCCACCGCCTCTCCGGGCTCCGGCCTCGGAGATTTATCGTCTTTCTGCCGTGTGAGACATTACAGATTTAATGTAATTCTATAGACCCTTTCGAATCAACGGGCATTTGTTTCACGTAGGAACTGTCGGCTAAATACTTGCATTTGTAACAAAGAAAATATAAGCACTTCTCTCATCTCTGCTCACAAAAACCACCTCCCCGCCCGTAGGTGAATAAATCCATCCCACATCCTTCTGGCCTTTTCTCTGAGACGTGGGTACTGTCCACACTTTAGGATCTGCCACGTGCACGTCACCGGTATGGTCCAGGCCTAAAATGAATTATCTTTAATACCATTAATGGGCTCTTATCACAAGCAATATTTCTTGGAGAAATGAACCAAAATTATATGTTATTGTTATCAGCCAATAGAGCTCGGCGGTTTGGTTAACAAACTAGAAATTATATATTTAAAGTTCATTTATGTTGACATGTTTAACATGAGAATGTTGCAGTCAGACACACTTTTTGTACCTATTTTCATCTATTCTCATAGAAAGACTTAGCAAATTATATGCTTGTGCCGTAGTGGAAAACCCTCTAATTGGTTACACATGTTTAATTACTGTTGTAGGCAGCTACTTCCTGACTCCCTCACCCTCTTGTGCCGAATAACAGCCGTGTTTAATGAACAATTCTAATTCACACCTGATCAAATACATAGCTGTACAGGAACGAGAAATCCACACACGACAACACTTCCAGTTCCTACGTTTTGGGGAGTCAGGGTGAAAGGTGACTTGCAGTAATTAGCGGGCTCTGTGCTGGCCTGGACACTGCTGACTCGGAACTGCTTTTTGTCAACGTACAGATGCAGTGACAGCCACAAATCAGTTCGCACAGAGAGAAATGACAGCTGCAAATCAGCTCTTGGTTACCACTTGACTGTGAAAACAAAACATCCTAAGTTTGTGTCCCCGGAAATAATTTACAGTTAACGCCATCAACAAATGCACTTGCTAAGGAATCTCCATGTTTTTCCTTTTAGGGTTTTGGAAAAAAATTTAATTCAGCACTGATTTCGATAGAGAAATATGATTAAAAAAAATATCCTGCGAAAACATTTAGTTCCTCTACTGGGAAAGAAAATAAAAATATTTTTCAAGGCTAGCCTGCTGCTCTCCATGAGGCCATTACTTCCAGGTAATTTACACATGCCTTTAAAAAATTATTAGCAGTGTTCAATTAGCATTTTCTTAACTGGCTAAACCATGTGAAGGGGAAAAGTTAGAGCCCATAAAGACCTGCTGGACTTTTAAACTCAATTCAGTGAAGATCAGACCGCAAGGAGTCTCATTACCGCATGAAGGAAGGAACGTAACAGCGTCTGTGCCGAGGCCGGGTCTCCTGGAAGCAGAGACAGCTGATTTCTACTGCTGATAGGCACACGAACAAAATAAATTCTCCAAGCGCTTAACTTTGCTCAATGTATGCAAAATCTCATTTTAAACTTGCCGAGGTTATGGAACAGGGCAAAACCAAAACAAAAACTAACATCTTCAGGTAAATGGTTGGTTTTCTAAAGATTGGTAAGAACTAAGGGCTGTCTCAAATTTTAGTCATGTGTTGAAAAAAATATCACACAATGCAAAGAGCCTCTCCTTTTAAATTTCTTTGTCATAGTGGACTGTTTTCCTGCAGACTCACAGATTTACACAAGTCGGAATGGCCACTGGGGGAGAAGTCCGGCTGCACGAAGCGATCGCACCAAACCACGTCCTAACGACTACAACGAAACACGGCACAGAACTGCTTCAAAGTTCCTTCCCAGTATTTTAAAGCTATAATGGAAAGACCTGCCAGAGTCTTCACAAAGATTTTTATCTTAATACTTTTCGAGAAAAACGCCAAGAAATTAAATACTGTTAATTTTGAATATCTTCTCCCTTTAAACTCCTTAGAGGAGATAAAATGTTTAATTTTTGTCTGGTACAGAAAGCATTCACACGGTATGTACATTTCAAGTTTTACACAATGAAGCAAAGTGTATATCTTATTTAAAGATTATTTTCCTTTATGGGGACTATGTGTTAGGGACCATTCACTGAGAAAAAGCTTTAAAAGTATGTTGATTTCTGGATAATTTTTAGTGTGTTGAGTGCTGGAAGAACTCATTGTGAATGACTTACATCTTTACAACGCACACTGTTCAGATTTTCTTTGCAGGAAGCGATCGCATGTGGTAGAAAAGCAGGACTTTTTTCACACTGTGCTTCCCTCCAGTCCATCAGCAACCCAAACAAACCTACTTACTTTACAGATAAACTTTTCCGTCTCCACTGGCTTTTCCTGCTCAGTACTTTTAGGGTTCACCTCTAAATTCACAGAAGTTGGGAAGTGTTCCCACAGGTAATTCCCCTTTCCTCCCACTGGCAGGTTTGCAAAATTAACATTTTTCTTAGTTGTAGAAACTGTGCACAGAACATGGAAGAACTTTCTCCTACACAATAAGTCATTTTGCGTCATGCAATTATGTCTGATAACTACCTAAACATGGCGCAGATATTCTTGTCAACGTAAAATCTCCTTCCACTTACATTCCTTTAAAATTGAAGAAAGCAAAACTGAAGAGAGGAAATTGTATTAAAATGGCATTCTGACCATTTGGACCTGTTAATAGTTCCTTATGAACCTAACAGAACAGACAATTGTGGGATTTTATAAGCAAAGTTTCACAATAAATTTGCTTGCTGCCTAAAACATATTTTTAAAACTATTATACAATGAGTGAGGAGAAAGGCCTTCAATACAGCCCAGATTCCTCATTTAGGACACACAATTCAGGATCGCCACCTGTAATTTTGATTGGTGTTTGTATGCAGTGTCAGTGACACAGCTGCTCAGCCGGTCTCTCCCTTTCCGGCTCTGACTGTCCCACTCGCATAACCTGAGCATGGCCAGCAAGCCATGGGTCTCATCAGATGGCCTTGAATAAAACGCATACAAATACAGAACTCTAATATTTCACTGTTGAAGTGACATTCGGGTGCGGATTTTAAGAGGGTTACTAACAACAAGAGGCCCTGCCGCAGAGCTGACTGGTCAGGGCCTGTTCGCGGGCGAACTGGGAGTGGACACTGCAGAGGCCTGGCTGCTGACGCACTCGGACGGCGAGACGCAGCATGAGGTGTGAGAACCCGCTTGATGGCGCCGCTCGCTCTAGTGATTAAATGTATCGCGTTACCGGGTGTATGTGCTAATCTGGCCGTATTTAGTTATTTTTAAAGATGCTTTCTATAACAAGAAAACCCACGTGGGAAAAAAATCTGAACGCAGCTCACAGTTGTATCACGTAACTTCTTAGGCCCTGTACTCCTGCCATTGTTTTAAGCCAACAGTATGTCAGGCTCAGACATGGGCGACCATCTTTTAATTTAATTTACAGTTTAGACTGGCTGTGCTGTTCTAAGCATAGAAGTCATTGCCTCCATTCGTTAATATGGCTTAAAATCTTTACTCTGAGGTAAAACCATGTCAGTGAGCCACAGACATCAGTACAACAGTACGAGTTTGAGACATGTATTTCCAATGCAATTGGAAATTCTTTCTTTCTTGGGGGAAATTGAAAAACAAACATTGCGAACATTATCACTAGCGTCAAAGATATTTTACCTTTAGCATATTGACTAATCGGCAACGAGGAGGTTTCAAGCTATGAACAGGCCAGGGGTGAGGCAGGACTTTGCAGTGTGCGAGGGTCACATGAGCACACGTGGGCCAAAATGCCAGCCAGCCCACCCAGGACCCCGCTTCACCGGGGGGCTCCCCTTCCTGGGGAGCAGGGCGTGGCCAGTGGCTGCCTTCCCACCATGAGGAAGCAGCTGCTTGGGCAGGGACTGCTCTGTGAGGTCAGCACACGCCAGCCTATGGCCTTGAGTGGGCACCGGGCTAGATGCTGAAGCTGTCCCCTGGGCAGTCAGGAGTGGGGAGAAGACGCAGGCTGAACACATCTGCCTCGGCATGACAGGGGCCTGTGAGGACTGCAGCCGTCCCCACACGGGCTCCTCAGACCTAAGATGTTTCAGGTTCCTGTCTCTACCCACCAAACCCCCGTGATTAGGTCCTATGTTCTTGGTTCTTCAGGAGAGGGGAGAGTGGGTCCCCCCACGCCTTTCAGAGGAAGTCCCTGACAAAGGGATCGCTTCAAAGACAGTCTTGAAAACACATGGAGTTTTTTCTTCTCATTAATAAAACACACAGAGAATGTTTAACAAAAATGGTCCTGTTTTTTGGATCAACTCTTTCGGTGTGAAAGGAGCCTCCTCTACCCACCCCCTCCAAAACAAAACAAAACAAAACAAAACACACACACATACACACACACACACACAAAACCCTGAAACTGTTTTACCATCTCTCAGCTTTAATTCCTGGTGTGTTACATAATATACATGGATCATGTTTTCACTGTCTGCAGAAGTATATAATGGGCTCCTAAAGAATGTGGCAGAACCTTTATCCCATGACGATCTTTCTGAAGGCACGAGTTTTGAAAAGCACTGTTACAATATACACGAGAACACTGGAGACAGAAAGCTTTCTTTACAAATTTCAAACTCCAGCTCTTAGCAAAGCCTTTCTGTTTTTTCTTTTCAGGACTCCAGTGCCTAGTCAATAAGCTGCCCAATTACAAAGAAGTAGGAAACAGGCGTTTGATAATTTTGTTTCTGGGCCTCAAAAGCTCACCTGTACTGTGCTACACTTCCGCCACATATTTTAAATTCCGTAACATTAACAAAAGATGCAGCAAACTTGTTCAGCATGGAAATGGGATGTTAACTTCTCCACTTTAATTAGTAACCGAAAATGCCACGTGGGTCTTTAGGAAAGAAAACATACTTTCTCCTTTGCCTTCGCCATCCCTTAAAAATCTAGGAAGCATTTTTCAAGTTTTCCTAAATTGTTCGGAGACACTTATTTTCTTGCAAATTAATTCTTTTTAACTCCTTATGATAGCTTTGAATCCCATAAAGAAAGATGAATTATCACATACTGAGCCCAAGCTGTGAAACAGGGGGAGACAAATAGAGACCCCTACTGTGTTTAACAATGTAGAAGAAATTCCAGACGCCATAGAAAATTCTGCCCCTTTTCCTAGACCTCCATGCGGGCGAGCCTGGCGCCGAACAGTGGAGGGCACTCTTGTTATGCGGAACGCCAGCGCTGACCCGCACACCAGCTTTCGTCGACTCGGTGGCCCACATCTCAAATTTGTTAAGTAACGACCACCTGTGGCACAGCCACCAAATGTCTTCTGTTTGAAACATTTGCAGTTTTTAATCTGTGTGGTGAAACACCACATACTGCTTCCTTTATGGACCCACGCAGAGGGAGCGCAGACACACTCCCACTTGTTGGAACTATCTGCCTGGATGCTGTATCGCATAATAAGATGTTTGTTACACTTCCAGGCTGCAAAATAGTGCTTTCGCCGAGACGGTGTGCTGTAGTCACACATACGATGGACACATACACATCACCACCTACGCCTGACAACAGCGCATGAACCTGAAATATGTCAGCCGACGAGAAGAATTTCAATCAAGATTCCATGACGGGTGAAAACAAGGTTTGTGCAGGTCACTCTGGGTTCAGATTCAGGAGGTTTAAACTCAGGCTTGGCATGAAATGTGCTAGTTCATGACATGCCTGCTCAGAAATGCCTACACTGCCACCCTAGCCCCGGCCATTTTTCAAATCCACTCACATAAAAACACACAAATACGCGAAAGCACTCAGACATGCAGACACCTGGGTCTAAATGGCCCTGAGAAGCATGGAGGGACACACTGTGTCCAGGAACGGGGCTCCGATAGACTGTGACCATCAGACTGCCTGTGCTTGGGGTTAGGGTATTAAATCACTTCCATTCTGTCATCACTTCCCAGCACTGCTCCATTTCCATGTGCAGAGTTTGCACACGTGCAAAACACCATCCTGGAAAAGCCACTGACTGCCCCGGGCCACCGAAGCCCAAGGCTCTGCACGGACAGTCGGACAGTCATACGAGAGAACTGTCCCACTCTCCACAAGGCCCAGGCATGCCGAGGAACCCAGACTGAGGGCCCCGGTGCCTGCAGGGTTAATTAAACAGTTCAAGATGTAACAGCCACACAAAAGAAACCCGTTCTCGGGTCCTTCTCTGAGAACTATAAACACTTGTGCCTATGAGATGGGCATCTGATAAGCCGGGCGGCTCGGAGCAGCTCGCGGGCCTCTAGTTAACGCTCAGACCCAGTGTTAACACTTAATAGAACAGTGCTGAGTCCTGTTGCCAAGGTCAACAGCACAGATGCACTAATTGTATTATGAGCTTGACATCTAGTGGCCACCCCTGGCAGGGCAGAGCAGGCAAAGGTTAAATCAGCAAGGCTTGTCGAAGTACTTCTGACGCCCCACCTTCAGGGAGAGCCGGTCGGAAGCCGCCAGCACCCTGCAGCCCCACCTTCCCCAGATCTCAGGCCATAAGAGGCTGGCGGCCGCGCTGGCCGCAGGGAGTAGGGACCCTAGGTGTCAAGCAGAATCAGTCTGGGGCGGGGCGATGGGACAAGACAGGCCCACTGAGGACCAGGGTTAGACACCACACTGATATCATCAGGTCTCTGTGGTGGACAATGGGCCAGCCTGGAGGACTCTTCCCTTTAAGTAACAACAAATCAACCCCAGTGTCTAACACAAGTAGAGCCCATTACGTCATATTATTATTATTTCAGCTAATATTTACACTTTCTGTAACAGGAGTTGCTTTATTTGATTGCTTGGAAATCACCCCGTTAACTGCATTTGAAATCATAAAGGCTTTAAAATTATAAGAGAAAAACCTAAGGACAGGGATTTTTTTTAATATGAAAGTTTATTTGAGCTGGTATTAAAACACTTGATTTTCACATCGATTTTGCTTACATCTTACATGAAATGTGTAGCGACGTAAACGTCTGCTGTAATTGCAAGCCTGTCCCCCCAGTAGCAGGACTGGACCTCGGCTTCATGACACTAAGATACTTTGGCCTTATTCTAGCAGCTAGTCCAGGAAACATGTAGGGAAACAAAACTGACAAAAGAACGGAGCCTCTTCCTGCTGTAACAGTATTCAAAAATTATCCTTCTTGAAACTACTTTGCAGCATTAGAGACAGTGCATAACCTCATTAGCAGTTAAGGAGATTTTAATTTTACTTGAAGAAAAGCCTGTGCCAATACGTAGATTTAAGAATGCTAAATTCCAACTGACTGTTCAGGGCACAGAAGGGAAGCCGTGGTTTCCGATCTGCTGCATCCCCCCCAAAAGAGACTGCTCTGAGAGCTACCTTGGGGCGAACGGTAAAGCCTAAGAGATTACAGTTGGAAATGAAATCTGACCGGCTTTGGCCTGCTGTTGCCATCATCTTGTGTACAAAAAATAATCAGCTTGCTAAGTAATTCCTGCTGTTGGTCCATACCTTCTTCCTTTCCTGGCTCCGACCGAGCAGATCTGAAAATACTGGATCATCATATGTTGTAGACATTTAAAATGTACATAAAAATCCCCACTGTTACATAATCAGCTCTTCCTCTGTGAGGTGGGCGGGAACTGGCATGCTTCCTGTTAACCACCAAATTATGCATTTTTAAATAGGTAAAGTTTCTTTTTTACGTTATTTTAAAAATAAATGTTTGCCAATTCTTCCTTTCCCTTTTCCCCATTACTTACTTACTTTTCACCTTTCACGTCTCAGAGAAAACAATCTGCCTACGGATGCTAGAAAGCAGCTTCAGTGTCGTTTCCTTTTCGAATGCTGAATTGTAAATGTGTGTCGTGTGCGGAGGTGGGGGTGGGGGTAGGGGGACTCAGGCAAACCATGCATATACAGATAAAAGAGAAAAGATCTCTGCACTCAGTGCTGGTGGCCTTCCCTTAATTTAAACACAGCCTGTGAATACCACTGGTAAATTCTGGAATCACATGCTCGCCACATTGAAAAGGATTTTTTAAGATAGCCATGTGACTGAAAATAAAAACACACTTTGAAGCAATTAGTGCTAACAAACAAAATACGCGATGGCAAATTGTTTTAAATTATCATATCCTTTTGTTCTTCCTTAAACACGTATTTTCTTTCCAACAACAATAAAATGCGTCTTTATTAAGTTGTATTTTCTATGATAAAGGATAGCAACATTACACCTTTTAAAGTTCTTAGTAGGAGTGTAAGTGCTGTTGTCATTAGAAGTTTTAATCACTCTTTCTCAGAACAAAAATAGTCAGCTGGCTCAAAGGGTTTCATTGTTGGTGGCATACATTTAACTGAATCCTAAATCGGCAACACACTGATTTCTAAATTTTCAGAGACAGGAATGAAATAATTTGCAATTTAAAAAGATGATTCTTATTGGGAATGTTAAGTCTCAGTCATCCTTAAATTTTACAACAGGATAACTTTGGAACCCTACAAAAATCATTGTTACTTTTTCTGATTCTAAATACATTATCATATTTCATTTCTGCAATGGTAAGTTTCGGATAGCACTCAAGCTATTTTTGGATAGGTATCTTTTTTTTTTCATTGCTTGCCTAAAAACCAAAGCCTAAAAAAAGTCCTATTTCTTTTTTAAGAAATAAAGCCTTTTTACTGTAAATGAATGTGGCTGTGGACCTCTGTCCCCCATATTAAACTACATATTTTGCATATAATATTTGTTTTATCCATAGCCTTCAATTTTGCTGCAGTCATCTACTGCTTTAATTAATATGTCACACCCAAAGTGATACAAAGGAATTATTTACTTCATTACTAAAACGATGTGAACTAACTTAGCTCACTTGTAACTCACACATGGTCTGTTTATTTGCATTGCTTTTAACAAAGTAAAAATTTTGAGGCGATCTGATTCATGCTGGAGTAATTTAGTTTTCACAACCATTTATCTTTAAAAAAACTGTTTTAGCTATCTTACTAATGATGACCTATACAAGAGGAATATACACACGAGCATTCCTTGAGTGAGCAGAGAACAGAGTATCTTTTATGCTCTGTGAACAGCCAGCTTCAGCATAATTAGATCAGAAAGAACTATTTTTAAATAGTTTGCCTAAACTATCCTTAAAACAGTCGAGGAAACACTATTGGACGAAGGCTCGCGGCAGACAGGCTGCTGTTGGCCTGTTGCAGTCTGATCAGGGGCTGCAGCACAACTCCTAGGGACTGAAAAGCACAGGCTTGGCGAAAACTTTAACCCCACGGTGGGGAGAAAACCTGAGTGTTTCACCTCTAAATAAATTCAGTACCAACGAAGGGAATTCAAAAGAGAACTTGTAAATAATTTATTCCATCCTAGGTTTTCAGATATAGGCTATATAGCCCTAACGTGTTTACACTATTGAGTTCAGCAAGCTCACATTTCTGAAGTGAAATTAAAAATGAATAGCAGTGCCTCAACTTGTTAATTGTTAAATACCAGGGGTTTTACTCTATTAATTAAAATATGCTTTAATAAAAGGAGACATTGCACATTTTGATAAGGACCCTACAAAGCTGAGAAGTATTTACATTGTTGCATTTGGGCCGGCTGTGAAAGCCGATTTTAAGCTATTCAGGAGCCACAATAATAAAGCTTTAAAATTCCTCACTGGGATGCAATGTAGTTCTTTTGAAGGAAAGACTGTCTTTCTCATTCGGCAGAAATAAATCCATTCATTTGATCATGTAGTCATTGAGGGCAATACAAAACAAACCAAGTGTGAGAGATTCTATGTGATGAAGTAAACAAAACAAAAAAACCCATTTCCATGACAAAAAGATTCTTTGTCCTTAATCCACCCACCATATGCAAGCGTTTCTTTTTAGCATATCTCCGGTTCCAATCTTGGGTGACAGGGCTGCACAGACGCGACCGCCTCACCTCCACAGCGACAAAAAGGCCCGGCCGAGCTCACGCGCTTTAGTTAATGAATTCCCGGCCGCGTCCTAAGCATGTCCCCGTCTCCCTCGCGACGTGGCGGGTACCCGCTTTGTCAAACTTCACAACACCGCGCGACACTCCTCCGTGCCTGCCGGTTGTTTTTTTTTTGCATACAGCCTAATTCTCACGGTAAAAAAAGATGCGTATCTGCCTCCGCACAACTTAGACTCCGTTCATCCAAAAGTTGGCCGTCGTGCGTTATTAAGGAAAGGGCCATCGGCTGTCCCGGCTGCGGGGCGGCGGCGTCCCGGGGCCGCGTCCTGGGGACACCACGGGCCCCGCCGCCCCGCGCGCGCTCGGGCCCCGAACTTCCCGGGAGGAGGCCGGTCCGCCGGCGCCGAGCCCTCGCTCGCGCGGCTCCTACCTTCGCTCGGGGCCGCGGAGAAGTCCCCGAGGCCCGCGGGCCGGAGAGGCGCCCGCGGCGCCGCCGAAACAGGAGCGGGCCGAGCCGACTCAGAGCCCCGAGGACGCGCCGGGGCCGCCGCGCGAGGACCCCCCCCC
>NW_017731427.1:756819-778013 GCF_001890085.2 Hipposideros armiger
CCCCCCGCCTCCCGGGCCCCTCCGACTCCCGCGCGCCGGCCCCGCCCGCCGCCAGCACCGGGGCCGAGGTTCGCCGGGCCTCCCCGCCGCAGCCGGCTCCTTAAATCCAGGGAAAGGGAGGGGACGGCGGGGTCCCTCCCCCCACTTCCCTCTCCCGACGGGGGCAGTGCCGGGGCACCTGCGTGGTGGGAAGGGGCGCGGGGGTGCCCCGCGGCCGCGCGACTTAAAGTTCCAAGTCCACAGAAGTCCCGCACGCTGCCCGCCGTGTTCTGGGGCTTGAGGGGGAGGGCTGATTTGGGGGGGGCGCCCATGAGGGGGTCGCGCACGCCCGCATCGGCCCGGCAGCCTCGGGCGGCCGGCGCAGCGCGCTCCCCGCACACGCACCCACTTTTTGCCGGCGGCCACACGCACGCGCCCTCGCCCTCGCGCGCGCACCCCCACCCGTGCACACGCGCCCTCGCCCACTCCCGCGCGGGTCCTCCATCACCGAGCCGCCGCCAGGATGTGCCCCAGGCCTCGTCACCACCGCGCCCGCGTCCCTCGCCCCAGTATGTCTTTTTAATTTACTAAATTTCTTATTTTTATCTTCAAAAGTGGCCCTGTCTTGTACAAAGCTCTGGCACAGAGAACCTCCCGGCGCTTGCCCCGGCGTCAAGCGCTGGGGGGTAAACGGGCGGTGACCGGGCAGACCCCGCGCGGGGAGGGCTGCGAGCTCCTGGCGTGGCTGGGGGTGGGGCTCTGTTGGCTGGGGGACCCCCCGCCCAGGAGGACCCCGATCCTGCGCGGCTAGCCAGGCTCACCGCAGGCTTTTCCATTCTAGAACCTTCCCGCTTCCCAGCCTGCGCCCTCCCGCCCGCCTCTCATTGTAAGTTTCACGGAGCAACAGCTTAGGCTCCGGGAAAACCGTACCGAGGAAGGGCGCGCGCTGGGTGGGATCGTCTCCAAACAGCTCCCGTCGCCACTTTTGGAAAAACAACAACAAAAAAATCCCTTAAGGTTGGTTTTCATTTGCTTTTTGGTGACGGGAGTATTGATTTAGGTGATTTTGTTTTTGAAAAGAAAAACTGACCCATACGAGATGCCCGAAATCTAGAGTTGTCCCCCACACATCAGCACAGGCTGCGCGTTTACGGCTAAGCTGTGGGGGAAATGTCCTCGTTTCGCCACTACGTTGTGAACTTTCGCGAATACGGCGAGCGTTTTGGGGACGCTCTCGCCTCCACCGCAGAGGCGCGCGGCAGTGAAAAGTTTGTCGCCGACGCTTCGGGGCGAGCGGGTCCCAGAACTTCTCTGGGAAAAGCGGGGCGGGGGGGCGGCTGTAGAGGGCGGAAGTTTTTTGCATAATGTACGGGATCGGCAGGAGTTTACGGAGCCGCAGCAGAAACGTAGATGTCGGTGACTACTTTCTAGGAGAGAAGCAACGCAAAATGATCACCGGTGGGTCGGCCCCCTGGTTAAAGGTGCCCTGCTTTTCGTGACCTGCTTAATTCTCTTTTTTTCCTTCTTTTTAAAAAATCGACACTTTGGGGAGAAGCAGCAGCTATAGCCCCCGCGGCGTCGGAAGCTTTTAAAGGATGCCCCAGCCTGGCTCCCCGCAGCCTCCGAGCCCCCGGGGCACTGACTCCTCCTCTTTGGGCCACATTGCTTGAATGGGTCCCCACCTTTTTGTTCCTAAGGCCTTTCCGCCCCCCCTCTCCCACCCCCTCCTCCCCCCGCACTCCAATACATTGGCGCCGTTTCCCAAGGTCTTTCTGGGACTTCCAAAGGCAACTGTTTAATTTCGTCCACTTGCTTTGCATTTTCCACGAGGTGTGGTCGTCGGGAGGGTCTTTGAAGTCCCTCCAATGAGGGCGAACCTGAGATCCCAGCGCTGTAAGAAGCAAGCCTTCGGATGGCAGAGGTGTCGCGCGAGTCGTCACGCGCTGTGCAAGTGGGAAGATGCTCCGGGCTCGCTCGGCGCTGCGCTGGACCCCGTGGCTCGCACGCAGCGAGCGGGCACGAATGCCGGACGCGGGGCTCGCGGGGCCGGCCTGCCTGGCGCGGGGCGCGGCCCAGAGCCCGGTGCGCGGGTGGAGCCCGCGGGGGAAGATGCCGGCTTCGCGTCGCCCTCCGCGCACACTGTGCTGGGATTTCGTTGAGAAAATCGAGCGAAGACGTGGACGAGAGGGTCAAGGAGGTTGTGAAGGCGGAACTTGCACAAATTCCCTGCCACTGCTAAGACGATGCAGACCAGCGCATCTGTGGTTCACCCTTTTTAAATTGACTTGGGTAAACAACATTAAAAAAAAAAAAGTAAAGGCCGAAAACAAAAGGCGCGTTTCCTCCTGACTCACCTGTTTCCCCCTTTCTGCCCCCCCCCCTCAGCTCTGAAACTTTTCTTTGTTTTTATTCAGTGCAGTAAGTTTTAATGAAAGCGTTTGCGTCTGCAGCTTGAGCCGCTACAGTAGATTCACTGCGAGGTGAAAACGTGTCCACAGAATATGGTCACAGACGAGCACAGGATGTGTCCTCCAGCCACGCCCGGATCAAGGGCGCACGGCGGGCGCTGCAGGCGCGGACAGGACTCGCGCGCGGCGCACACATGCTCAACCGTCACATGACCGCTGTCGATGACAATATTGTATACCTAAGCACTATCGCAAAAACAAAAGTTGCTTTTCTTCCCTATAATTAAATCTAATTTGTTAATTGTCTTTCCTCTTGCAATGTTTTCATCTTAAAAGGCGACACGTTATTATTTTCCCTGCTTAATAATATTATTTACAAATTAATACTGTATATTTTACATTAGTGGAACATATAATTAGATGTTTGATTTAATTTGTGTCATTTATTCGGGTAAAACAGCCTATCTGAGAGATTGATCTGACAATGGGAGGTTGAAGACTTGGTTCTGTTTTAACATCCCAGCTTCCTGAAGCGTCCTGCCTCTCCATTCACAAAAGGCGGTTTCACATCAGGTGCATTTGACACTTTATTTACAATGTGCCTCTTTCTACAGCCACTTGACACAAAAAGAGTATTCAAATATTAGAGCTTTATTTTCAGTCTCCTTTCATTCTTTCATTCTCCCCAAATCAAAGTTCCTTTCTTCTCACTGGCCTCTCCCCGCTCTGTTCCTCCCCTCCCCCAACTTTTGTTTTAGGTCCTTATGGTTACATCCAGCATGATTTGGTGTCTTTAATGCTGTGACAAGTGACCACTAATTGGTTCTTACTTGAGCAAAGATATTACCATACTAATATTATTATTGGTAAGAAGAGGTAATTGATAACACCACCTGCCACTCCGCAGCAATCACGATGATAAATGTTTCCGTCAGCAGCGAATCTGTGCTTGATGTACCACAGCCCAGCCCAAACAGCATGTCAAGTGCCAATTATAAAGATGTTGCTTTTCTATTACGCTGGGGTGGGGGGGGGAGGGCACTAGAAAACGTGTAGCCAAAAATTATATTTATGTTGTATTGAAAACGCTTTTTCCAGGCATCTTATTCATTCACTTGAGGTAACTTTCCCCTAAAAGTAAAACGCTTCACTTAAATAAACCAATACATAGCTAACTGCCCTGCCCACACCACTCCTGCTGTCAAACCTATTAAGATAAATATGTCTAAAAATTTTAATACATAGGAGCCACGTGCACAGTATATAAATCCACCAGGACGTGCGTGTGGGGAGCCTTCTTGCGTGTGCACTACAGGATGGCTCAGAGCTGCACGTGTGGGCGTCACAGGCAGACACTGCATGGTCTTTAATGTCACGCAGAGACATCAGCACATAACCATCCGTCTTCCCGTGTAGGGGTGCAAACAATGCGAAAGTCGTCTCTGTGACCCGTCACCTGTGTATCTGGACTGCGTGCGGCCTGGGGAGGGACGCTTTGCATGTTTGGCTACATGAATAATGCTAGCCAGCTACAACTCTGGCTCCCTTGCCTATGGGGAGGCCCAAACGATTATTATTAGCTTGCATTATTAGATGCAGGCCTCAAAAGGCGAAATCAGCTATTGATAATTGCAAGAAGTATACAGCAGCTACTGTATCGATCGGCTTGTCCCAATTCCCCTGGTATGGCAGAGATAAGAAGACTCACTCTTTAGTGCAATATAATTTCTTTTGACCTATCTGCTTGCTACAGACTTATGATGAATAGCCGGAGTGGTTAAAGTCCTTTATCACGAAAGTTACCCCTTGATATAATATTGATTCTTTATAACTAGCTCCAAACACAAAAATCAAACTGTCCGCTTGACCATCATCATCATCAATATCATCACAAAGCGTCTGGAATAAAGATCAGCGCCAGCCTGAAAACGCTTTCTATAATCTTCCCAGCTAATCTTTATTTGCTGATGATGAAAAGAAACAGGCGGGTGGAGGAGGCAGGCCGAGCGGAATGTCATTTGGACGAACACTGTATTTATATGTGTACATATATTAGGCCGAGGCGAGGCGGCCGCTCCTCGTGGGAGCACGCCGGCAGCGTGCCCACTTCGGCGACCCCGGGGAATGCAGGGCTGGGGGGGCAGCGGTCTGAGAGAGACGAGAAGGGCTCCTCGCGAGCTGCCTGACGCTGGACACAAAATGAGACCCAAGGCCTCCTGGCTCGTTCGCAATCAATGTAAGCGTCCTTGGCGCTCGGCGGCTGCGCTCCCGGGAGAGCTGGCGGAGAGGCGCGCACGCCGGTGGGCTCGCGGGCGCACGGGGGCCGAGCCGCCCCAGGCGCACATCAAAGACCGCCCGCGCGATCCCTGCGCGGGTCCCCAATTAACGGCGTTTCCTGCGCCCTTCCCCCCGCCCGCCCCGCCCCCAGCGCCAGGCCGGGGCCGCTGGGCGCGAGGACGAACGTCACCCGGCGAGCGTGCTTGGGGGTGTCCACGTGTGGGCGCCCCCGTCTCCGGGGCGCCGCTGGACGCCCAGGCCCGGATGAGGCTGAGTTTCGCGTACGTTTTGGGAGGAGAGGGGCTTAGGGGTCCGGGGTTGGGGTGGGGGGACCACGGGATGCAGGGAGGACTCACACTTCTGCCTCCTCGGACCTACCGCAGCTATCTTCGGGGACCTCCGTGCCACGGGCTCCTAGGGCTCCTTCATTGGCAACCCCCAATCTCTTCCCACTCACATTTCTGTGACCTCAGAGGTCCCGGGCCAATGGGGTGGGGGTGGCTGCGGTAGGAAGAGTGTGGCCACCGCGCAGGGACGTGCCCCCCCCCCAACTCTGGATTTCCTAATAAGCGTGGAGGGGGCTTGGCTGGAGTCACCCAGGAGGGGGGGCCCCCCAAGGGGGGCACCAGGGCTTAGCCTCCGCTGAGCCAATCCCCCTCCCCTGGGGTCCTAACTTATTGGGGTCCTCCTAGACCCCTCCACACATTGCCATTCTGATACCCCCCCATGACGGCCTGGGGTGAAATCCCACGAGTAGTTTCCTCACTCCCCCACTGCCTGACACCTCTTGAATGAGGGACTGTGGACAGCTGGTCCAGTGTGGTCTCTAGGGGGGGTCTTGTCCTGCTTCAGCGGGGAGGGGAGTGGGCAGGAAGCCTGTGTGTGAGAATTGGGGTCCATCTCCTGCTCTGGGCCCTCTGAGGACCCACACACTGACGCCTTGAGACAGCCCCTCCCCATGTCCCTGCGGGAGAACCTCCCCCTTCGGAATACGTTCAAAAATGTTTCAGAAAAGCTGACAGGACTCCGATGTGACCCATCCCTGGGCTTCCTCCTTATCATGAACGCCATTGGCTTTGGCTCCAAGCTCTGCAAAAGCGCAGAGCTGAAACTCTGCAGCCTGGGCTGTGGGTGAGGCTTTCGCCCAAGGACCTTGAACCACGGTGATGGGGACGGAGATGATCCATTGACAGGGTCCTGCTCTCATTCAAGGATGAATATCTCCTCTCTGACCTAAAGTACTGGGCTATTAACGGAGCAGAGCCATCCTGGTCGTCCTGGCAGGTCAGGCACAGGAGAGGAACAAAATCATACAGATTAGAGGCAGTTCACATTCTCCAGAAAGAAAAAAAAAAAAGATAGCAGAAGGAGCAGCCTCACACTCAAACCATGCAGTAGGATTCATTAGCTAAATAAATAAGCAGGTATGTCCAGACACGTGGGCCACCTCCTGGCTAATGATCACGCTGGGCCTACCTAGAGGGGGCTGCAGGGAAGCAGAGGCCGACTCAGAGAAAAGGACAACAGTCAAGGCCCCAGGGCCTGCAGCGCTCTGGGAAGCGACCCGACCCAGGTGAGCTCCGCTTTCCTGCCCCTCGGCACCGCGCACCACTCGTGTGGTCTGCTCATCCAGGCCTGCTGTTAAAATCAGACGTGGGCGCAGCTCCACTCAAGGATGTGCTGCCCACCCGTCAGTGGAGGGGTGCACTGTCCCCCAAAGACACTGATTCTTAGAATTAGAAAAGGAACCCTTTATAAAAGTTTTGATCACTGGGTTGAAAGTGGATTTGTCTAAAGTCTGGAAATGTTTGCTTGGATTAGAATTCCTAAAATAGAAAGTTGAAGGGGCCGTTATTCGCTTTACAAAGTTCTTCTTCACCTTAAGTAGCCAGTGCCGCAGTCTGTTGTAAATTGGCCAGTATTTACAGGGACCCAGCAACTTCATCAAAACAGGCCAGCCTACATCACCGACGGAAAGCACGAGTCGGGAAGTCGTTCAAGGAGGTGCCACAGGTGCTGGGGCTGTTTGATTCCAGTCACCTCACCAGGAAGGGGCCTGCCACGCCGGGCAGGCAGCCGGTCCGTCTTGGACAGCAGTGGCCTCATGGCGTCAGGCCTTGTCAGGCCTCTTGGTAGTGTATTGAAGGAAGGCCTCCTCAGAGGCTGAGACAGAAAACCATTGCTAGACATGCGACAAATGCAAACAATAATAAAGATATTAGTGAGAGCTGTGGTCAGAGAGGGAACGTTTATTTTCATGTCGGAGCCACGGCCATAGAAAACAGAGTAGAAGAGAAACCGGAGCCCCTGGCAAACAAGAAGAGACACCAGAGTGGGTGGTGGCAGGATGGGGAAGACGGCAGAGGAGAAAGGCGGGACGGCGAGCAGCCATCGCCACTGGGCTCTCAGAGCCGGGAGGGAAAGCCGGGGTTTCAAAGTGGCACCTCAACACTGCGAGTCACGTGTAACAGGACCGGGGTCCTGGACTCCATCACCAAAGCGTCTATACCGCAGAGGCTCCATCTGCCTTACCTGGGGCCAGTCCCTCACCTTAGCTGGGTCACCCGCCTGTGTGATAACGGCATCGTGCAGTGTTTGTCAACGCAGTGTGGCTGTCAAAGTGTTTGGTAAGCAAAATGACGACGGGAACCATTTGTTTGTTGTGAATGTGAGAAAAAGGTCCTACTTCGCTCGCACCCTCCAAGCACAGCTCTGGTCTCATTTTCTTTAGTTGGGTCTCTTCTGGGAATTCTAGATTACGGCCCTTCCCATGCAGTTTGGCTTAGAGTTCATTGTGCACTACTCTCAAACTCACCGCTCGCCTGGCCTCAGTCTACCCTTTCAGAAGGCTTGTGCTCATGCCTGCTGCAGGAGACTCGAGGCCATAGTGGAAGTTCCCTGGCGGCTTCTGGGAGCACGCGTGACATGGGTGGCTCTGTGGGTGCCTGGTGGGGTGTGCTCCATCATGAAGAGACACAGCCACATACCCTGCGGGGCGTCCTGTGCTAACCCACGGGCAGCAGTCTCCTCTCAGCTCCCTCTGGGACCCTCAGCTCCAGGGCACAGTCACAGAGCACCGGTTGGGAGCTCTCAGCGGTTCTAGGGCTTCCTCATTTCTCCAGCTGCTCTGCTTACTTGCCCATTTTACAGACGCACTGATGTCCGTTCCGTGCTCCTGACCAGGTCACTGGAAGTTAGTGAAGGAGCCTGCACTCACTTTGGCCTTTCCCTGGAGACTGTCATTGTGAACCTGGCCCATGTCTGTCACGCTGCCAATCACTATTACTGCTCAGGCACCCCCTGACCAGGCTGACATTCAGAGTTTTCTGCACCCTTAGCATCATCTCTCTTTTGCGTCCCTTGCAGTCACAGCGGCCTCTGAAAGTGCCACAGCGCCCTCGTCCTTCCGGTCATGGTTGGGCTCCTGGGGCAAAGTACATTTTGTTCTGCAGATGGATTTGTTCAAACGCCCTCAGCGCTCGCCCTGCCTGGGCCTCTCCGTACCGCCTGAGCCGACTTCCCTGCTGCTGCCAATCGCCTTCCCCTCTTTGAACGCCTGACTGACCTGAAATGATCTCTGCTTTCATTTTTCTCCACCGATTTTCTGATTCCATTTGACATTTTTCTTTCAGGAAGTGTTCCAAGATGTGTCTACTTCATTCAATAGTCCCTCTTTATCTAGTTTTTTATTTTTTTATTTTTTAGCAATCATGGATGCAGCTAACGAGAACTATTTTACACTTTTTATGAGTGCTCACAAAACAGTTGTTAAGTAATATCTTAAGAATCACATACTGGGGCCGGCCGAGTGGCGCGTTGGTTAGGAGTTGGCTTGGGGCGCCAGCTCTGAGCAGCAGGGCCCCGGTTTGGATCCCACATGAGGGCCAGTGACACTGCGCCCTCTACAGCTAAGATGGTGAACAACAGCTCGACCTGGAGCTGGGCTGCCGCCAGTCACCGTGAGTGGCCGTCCAATGGCCGGCGAGTTACTGCCCAGGAAGAGCACAGTGATAATACCAACATGGGCCAGTGAAGCCACGTCCTCGATAACTAGACTGAAGAACAAAAGGACAGCAACTTGTCTGTTCCCCTTCCCTCAATTCCCCAATAAAATCTTAAAAAAAAAAAAATCAAGTCCTCACCCCACAACCTGCTGCGCCTCCATCTCTCACCTCAGCCAACCCGCCAGCTTTCATCGGCCACACTGCAGGGCCGGGGCTCGAGCCTCCAAGACGTGGGCATGTCCCCTTACAGAACATCATTCTTTACCCGCCCGGCCCTGTGCTGAGGCCTTTGCAGCATCTCCGTAAATCCTCACGGTGCCCTACAGGCTGCTGAGCGCTAGCTCCAGTTATGGACGCGGAACCTGCAGCCCAGGAGTTCGCTTCAGCCACGGTGCTGAGGCTGTGCAGAGTGGACAGGGCCGCAGGGGAGACCGGCCAGCACGCGTGGGGGCGGGGGTGTGAAACGTGACTGCGTGGGGCTGAGGCGGCGCTCCCCTGGGCCGCACAGCCGCCCTCAGGCCCCTCAAGGCCTGGGCCGCAGGCTCCTGTCCATGAGCTGCTTCAGGGACACAGGGAAACAGAATCCAGTGACAACGTTTGTCACGCGACGCCCCAGCCGTGCGCTGCTCGGCATCGTGTCCGTTTGCAGAGGGTTGAGCTGTAGGAAAGGCGGCGTCGGCCTGGCAGACACAGGCCCAGACCGGCTCCCTCCCGTCGGGCACTGTTTTGCAGGAGCCACGTGGAGTGACCGAGGCCGCGCTCTGCTGGAGCCTTCGGGACCAGCTGTGTCCCCTGTGTACTTTGACGCCCGTGGTGAGCGCATGGTGCATTGAACACATCACGGGCTGCGGTGCAGACATGGTCAACTGTGCCCACGTCGGCTCGTGGGGATGGGTGTTTGCTGTCTGACTTCAGTTTGTAGTTTTATTAGACGTACTTGCTGGTTGCAGGAAATGAGGAGGAATACTACGTCATGACCGTGTTTTCTAAAACTAGCTGTTACTTTACCTAAGAAGAAACATCTTATGACATGAATATATTCTTAAAGCACCGTTGAAAATAGTGGAAAGTGGGTAACGTGCACACTATATGAGTGTTGGTACCAGAGTACTCTGGTGACATTATTCCCAGAGAGCCGATGCAGCTTGATCTGCTTGTCCTGCGTCGAGGTGGCGGTGGTCTCCTCCAGCTCACGTCACTCCGGCCACTGACTAGCAGGCAGGGTGGAGGCGGCCAGTATTTGTCCTGTTCCTCCCTGGGCTGTTGGGGTGAAATTCACAAAACATGCATTAACCATGTTAAAGTGAGCAGCTCAGGCCATTCACAGTCACAGTGGCCCATGTGCAGCCCCTGGTCCTGAAACTTTCGTCCCCCACAGGACCCCTCACGCCCACCATGCGGTTGCTCCCTGCTGGCACCCCATCCCAGGCCCTGGAAGCCACCGTCTGCTTTCCATTTCAACCAGTGGTTTTTAAGCAGAGGTTTCGAGTAACGGGCTGGCATGGTTTTCTGGTTGAACTGGCTGGTTCATGTGACTTGTGCAAACACCCTGGTGCTGTCCCCAAATGACAGATGCTGTGAAGCCAATCAGACAGGTCCTGGAAGAGGCGTTCAGGCACAACCCAGCTGGTGCTGTCTGTGTCCTAAGGCCCACGGGCCGCCTCTCGCTTCCTGTTCACGCACAAAAGGGCTTGTGACCTGGGGGTATGCAGCCCCCCAAAACATGTCCATCTTCTTAGCTCTGTGTGTTTCACTGGCTTTCAACACAGCCATGATGTAGGATGTGACTCGGCCCAGTTCATTTTTTACCGTGGGTTTAGCATCTTGGAGGAAATTGCCGAAGATAAATTATTGGTGTGATGATGCTTAAAATCAAATCCAAACGTCCTCAGGTACAGCAGCCTTGAGGGCCAGGATGTAGTGGGCGGCAGGCCCAGACACAGGACTCCCACAGTGTAGGAGTGGGTGCCGAGGCGGGCCAGCGGAGAGGCCCCAAGGGCATGTGTGGTGGGGGGCGCAGATGGCGTGGGGGAGCAGAGGGCGTAGGACCAGGAAAGCCCGGCCCCCATCCAGTTCTGGCCGCCATCCGAGGGCTCAGTGACTGGAGGGACTGTGCCTGCAGCTGCTGGGACCAAGCTCTCCAGCCCACGGGCGGCAGAACCCTCCATTTAAACCAAGCTTTCTGGTGGACCAGCTCTGTGTCGTTATGTGTTTCTCAGTTCTAGAATTCTATAACGGCATTATATTTTACCTCTTCAGTTACGAATCACTTAAGAAATTTGACCCAATGTTAACTTTTTACTAGTCTCGATATATGTGTGCTTTCTAGGTTAAACAGTAACAAATACCATGCTTTTGTGAATGACTGGGTGATTTTTGTAAATAAAAAAGAGCAATGAAGGGAACTGTCATTCTGGTAGACATGACTGGCAATGAACATATATTCAACTGAAGCCCAAGTTGTGAATTATTAAGAATTATTTTCGTTATGGTGTGTTACAGAGCTTTGACGTTATTGTAACAATAATGCTTTTGGAAAATGTGCATGCACCATTTGAAAAATTAGTTTCAAGGAACTGACTTAAGACAATCACAGAAGATGAATAACAGCGACAACCTTTGTTAAGACAGAGGCTTTCCATTGGAAAAGGCTCGATCCCGCTTGCTGTGTTCTCTGAGACAGGCCCACGCTGATGTTGCGGCATGGTGGCTACGACCCAGCATTCCATAGTTGAAAGAACACAACAGAAAACTCACAAGAGAGGTTATTAAAGGGCAATTATGTTTCAAACAAAATCTGCTCGATAGAATTATTGCACTGCAATGACAGATGACGTCATTGCCCAGTTAACACAAAGGTGCGTGTGCGAGTGTGTGTGCTGGACAATGTGAAGATCGGGGGGGACAGATAAGGTTTTTCAAATCAAAGATCGAGAGTCAAGTAAGACAAGTGTCTTCAAAGTTATAAAGCAGCTCGAAGGGAAAACTTGATTTAATTTACGGAAGTTTGTTCCTCGCATTTCAGACACACATCTATGAAATGAAACCCCAGATTGCTGCTGTCTACTCCTGAATAATCCTACACTTGGGGGAGAAAGAGAAAGTGCATCCCAGCAGCATTTGATGCGGAGGTAACTTCCCTCTAAAAACTGTCACTGGGTTGCTCAGTGTTCACGAGGATTTTTTAAATTTCAGGTTTTGGTGATTGATTAAAAAAAAAAACGAGGGGTTTAAATTTTACATGTGAAACTCCTGTTTAAACATTGAAATAGAAATATATTGAGTCAGAAGAGTAAGTTCTTATATTCTCAGGCCTTCATTAAACTTTTTCCCATAGAGGAAAAGGTAAAGTATGTGAAATAGGCTTTTGCTTAATATAAATCCTCCTGTCACTGCCCCGTAACTGAGACCAGGGTCTTCTAAGTGTCTTTTACTGACCGTTGTTTCTGCAGAGGGAAAAATGGGAGGTAGTACGTACATGTGATCACGTCCGACATGGGGGATGCATGGAAACTGTGCAGTTTTCGTGCCATTTCAGTAGAACTTAGTGTACCCTCCTGGTTAGGGGCCACCAGGAGCCATCGCTAAGGAGCGTGCTTTCTGTGCGCCCGCTGGGAGCACAGTGTCTGCGCGGACGGTGGGGAGAGACATGGTCTCTAGTTAGTAAGCAGCCCGCACACCTGGATAGGCGCGTTTTAAATTAGCGTCCCCTCCTAGCATGTGGTTTAGAGATGTTGTTTTCCTGTGGCTTTCATTCAGTTTCTCAGTAGATGAAGTTACAGAACAGGATTTTTTTTTTTAAAGATTTTTTATTGGGGAATTGGGGGGATGGGAACAGTGCTGGGGAATTGGGGGAAGGGGAACAGACAAGTTGCTGTCGTTTTTTTGTTCTTCATTCTAGTTGTGGAGGACGTTGCTTCACTGGCCCAAGTTGGCACCATCATTGTGCTCTTCCCAGGAGAGGCACATCAGTCGCCGGCTTCTGGACTGCCGCTCACGCTGACTGCTGGCTGCTCACGCTGACTGCTGGCTACATACGGTAGCCCATGGCAACCCACTGCCACAGGGACTGCAGCCTACGCCGTCGCGGGTGACCCATGGCAGCCCAGCTCCAGGTTGAGCTGTTGTTCAGCATCTTAGCTGTAGAGGGCAGTGTCACTGGCCCTCATATGTGGGATCCGAACCGGGGCCCTCTGGCATCCCAAGCGAGTTCTTAACCATCGCGCCACTCGGCCGGCCCCAGGATTTTTTTTTGACCCGTGATAGTCGCCTGTTTCATTCTGGATATCGTAAAGACATTTATTTATGTCTCCATCTTATATATAAAATTTATTTACTGGCTTATAAGAGGCTCTTCTGCCAACGCTAGTGAGGTATAACTGACAAAGCTGCAGAGAAGGTGCACCGCGTGATGATTCGGTATAAATGTGCACAGTGAGAGCAGGTTAACCAACACCTTCATCACTCTGGAGCTGCCTTTTCCGCCTGTGTGGGGAGGACGCTCACCGTCCCCTCAGCAACTTTCCAGCACACAATGCAGTGCTGTTAGCCATCGGCACCATCGCAGGTAACGTTCCCCGAATTTATCTGATGGCTGAGTTTGTGCCCCTTCACCCACAGCTCCCCATGTCCCCCACCCTCGGCCCCTGGTCACCACCATTCCACTCTCGGTTTCTATGAGTCTGACTTTTTTTTTTTTCCAGTTCCACGTATAATTGATATACCACACAATGTTTGTCTTTTCTCCACACACTGCCCTCCAGGGTCATCCATGTCATCCCAAATGGCAAGCTTGCTTTCTGTTTCTGGCCGAGTAATATCCATATGTGAGTGTATATCTGTGTATACTTATAAAGAGCATGCGTAATACATGCATCTTACCACGCTGGCTTTGCCCCTGCACCGTGGATGGCGCTGGGAGGTTCCCAGGTCTTGGCTGCTGTGAACACCACGGGCTGCAGGGCTCCCTTGCAAATCCTGCTTTCATTGCCTTTGGACTTAGACCCAGAAGTGGGGTTGCTGGATCATATGCAGTTGCTAAAACATTTTTTGAGGAACACACTGTGTTCCATAACGGTTGACTTATGGTTGAATCAAATAACATGATTTTTTAAAAATTAAGACTCTGCAGGTTGAACCCATGTCATATTTCATTTTCAGACTCAGCTATGTGTTTTCTCATCTACATTTAAACCTGAAATTAGTTTTCCTAATTGGAAAATAAAGTTCAGGCTGTTTCCACTTTTTCTGAGCTGTTGTGTTCTTAGTTCAACATACATTTCCATTCAATATCATCAACAGCAAAGCTTTAACGCACAGGAGCCGCCTCCCATAGCGTTTGAAATACGTTCCCAAGGTCGTTAGTTTTTAAGCAACATACAGGAGACAGCAAGCCATTACAAAGGCAACGGACCAAGGTAAATTAGAAGTATTCTAGCACTGGTGGGAGCATACCAAAGAGAGACCAAGCACTTGCTCTGGTGTAGTTGGGGGCAGGAAACTAGGAAAAGATGTGAGCACTCGAAACAGAGAAGTCAGGATGCGTGAAAATGGAATGCCAGTGAAAGGAAAGCGGGTCTTTTATATGGGAGCTGACTTTCCGAATCTTTTTTTTTTTTTTTAAGTTGGTTTAACCACTCCTTTATGGTGCTGATACTTTTTTTTTTTTGGTTAAATGAGGCCAATTTGGCATGATGTTATGAAAAGCAAATTTCATATGCTAATATTTTCTGCAGGGTATAGACCCTTGTATTCACTTTTTGGTCGATTTCTTTAGTCTTTGAACTTTTGAAAGGAAGTAATTAGTCTTTTACACAAGGGAAGATGCTAGAGGAGGCAGATAAATGAAGAATTGCTAATTGACTTATACCCCAATATACTTTAATCCCAACCTTGCTTCCAAAAGTAACACTATATATTTTCAAAAAATTAGACTATGCCTATGTCTTAAATTAAAATATAAAACAGCCATTTCTATGATGGAGGTACACATCCTATATTTATTTAAAAATAAAAAAGTAAAATTAATTTTGCTTGAATTTTCCACTTTATTGACTTTATTCATCCTTTCATTTTGCTTGTCTTGACTTTTCGTTTTTTAAATCAGATTTTTGGCTGAAAAACTTCAATATAGAGTGGATACTATAAAATGCATATAATAAAAATTAATATATAGACATGGTTTTTTTGTTTGTTTTTTTAATTAAATTATTTTTCATTAGACATGTTTTTTTAATATCTGCATTTTTGTTTCAGAGCTGAACTATCAAAAAAATTTGGCGTATTTGGGTGATCACGCTAAAAGAATTGGAGCGCCTACTAATTACTAGGCCCTTTCTGAGTCTCTCATTGTCCATTGTCACCTGTTAATTGTGCTAACCACACGTATGTGAGGCTGAACGTGAGTTTCAAAATTCTCGCCTCTTGCTGAGAACCGTCATTAGAACTCATATCAAATTAGTCGGAATTGTTTTCTAACAGTCACGTGGAGCTTGGGTTGTGCAAAGACTTCCTAAACAAACACATTAACTACCCGTCTTCCACGTTAGACACAGTTTAGTCATGTCAATACAGATAGATAATTTAGTTGCTATTATTTTGTCACAATGTACCAGTTTCAAAGAGAATTAAAATAATATCACATTGTGATTAAAAAAAAATTCCATCAGATCTTAAATGTTTGTTTCGAAGCTGCTGCAGTTGTTGCTTCTGTGCGCGTGTCACCAACAGCTTTTCTCCGGGGTCCGCGTCCCTCTGCAGTGGGGACGGTAAAGCCAAGGGCTGGCTGGGATGTGTCCACGTGCCGTCTTAGAGCCCGTTCTCAAGCCGGGGGGCCGCAGTCCCGCTGCTCTTTCACGCCTCCCAGCACACTTCCTTTGGGGGAGAGATCTTACTAAAATCCTGAAAGAAGGACAGTTTACTTAGGGGAGGACTTTTCTTCCTTTTAGGCACATCTTGAAAAATTCGGTTGCCCTGAGTCATGTTTAAACACAATTAGGTTTTTCTGTGTTTGCCACAGGGCACGACCCTCCCACCCTCAGCAGTGGCTGTGGTCTCCTGTTCCCATGGGGGTGCAATCAGCCATTGGGAGCCCTGTACAGCCACTGGGGTGCCCCATAATTAAAACAAAAAGTAAGGGTGTTGTTTTGAGCACAGATGGTGGGTTTATGTGGGTAATTGGACAATCTTGTTTTATTCTATTTGCGACTTTCTTTGGAGATGACAAGCATGTACTTGGGGTTGTGAGGTTCACTGGAAGAATAAACGTGTTGCTGGGGTACTGGGGGGAAAGGGCTGACGAGTTTCCTGCCAGCAGAAACTGCAGCGGTGAAGAAACAGAAACATCAGGTGAAAGGAGCCCACCCCCAGGGACCGTCAGGGCCTGCCCCTGCCCGGGGCACCCGGGCGCTGTGGCCACGTGTCCTGTCTGCGTCCCACCCCCTCGCAGGATGAATTTAAATCTCCACCAGCAGCGTGAGCACCCACTTCCCATGTGGGCCCCTGTGATTTGCTGCCTGGTGGAGAGCGGCCCTGGGTGTGGCCTGGTGCCCACACAGAGCCGGGGTCGCCCGCAGGCGGGTGGGGGCCGGGTTCCCAGCTAGAGGACAGTGGGGTGCCGTGACTTCATCTGGCCGTGCTTATGGCCGGGACCAGCGCGTCCCTCACTGTGACCACTCAGCTGAGGGAGCGGGGCCCGTGCCTTGAGCGGTCATGGTGCCCCGCGGTCCTGTGAGGGGGGACAGTGCCTGGGCTCCAGGCCACACTTTCCCAGCACAGGCCCCGGGCGGTCCCCATGGGAAGTCCCTGCAGTGGCTCGTTACTGCCTCCTGAACCCTTTTTATTGGCACACGTGTCCGTCCCCCACCCCTCTCCAAAGGGTGCCTAAGTGCAAGTGTGTGGTTTGTGAATTGCTCTCGTCCTGGTGGGGACTGCGGTTCCAGGTCCTGCTGCGGCTTTGACGGTGACTGGAGCGAGCCCCCGGCCCGCCTTCGGGCGGAGCCCCCCCCAGCACCCCACGGGTCTCAGCGTCACGGCAGACGCTGTTCTAGGTTGACGCTGGTGTTTGTGTCTCAGTCTAGGCTTCGACCGGGAAAGGCCTCTCCCCACATACCCTGCCTGTCGTGGTTCCACCGAGCTTCTCAAAAGGGCCGCTGGCTGCCGGTGACGGTCGGAGTTGCCGAGCCAGCCTCTGCGTTTGGAGGAGGAGCAGTGGCAGTCTGGAAATAGAGGTGACATCGTCCCCACATATCCAAAGCCACTCTCCCTCTGTGTCTCGTTTTATGGCTGTGGTGTCGCCCCAAATTGGCCCTCACTGGGCTGTGTTGCCCTCCTCTGAAGGGCTCAGGCCTGGGGTCCCTGTCACAGGAGTCCCCACTCAGCGAGGGCTCGAAGACATCACCGCAGAGCTGAGTTGTTTATTCCGGCTGCGCTCTGTGACAGACACCAGGTGTGAGTGGGGACACCATGACACAGGCAGCAAAATGGGTCAAATGTCCCATGTTACCGTCCAGGCACTACGATAGAAAACGACCATGAGGGAGCCGCCACGCGCCCGCCTGTGCCCGCCTCCCCCAGGCCGGCAGCCCCGCCGTGCTTTGTGGTCACGTCGCAGTGGCTGGTGCTTCAGGCTCTTGCAAGGAGACGGTGGCAGTGTTGTCCTTGCAGTGTGTCACCAGGAAGCGGGGTACAGCCCCGGTGGGGGTGGGGATGGGAGGCTCCAAATTCACCAAATTAAATGACAGCCAAAAACATGAGTAACTCTACAGTGCATATCATATTTATATTTTCAATAAGTTTCCTCCTGGTCAGGATGTCTTCATCACCCAGAAAGCACATGGGCACTCAGGGTTCTCCTGCATTATCACATCGCAGCTGTAATGTAAGAGATAATTCCAGAAAGCAATTAGAGCACGGCTCTCAGGTCACCACGGAATTGGCACGCTGAACACATCATAACGTCTGCTTGACTTTTAATTAAACAGCCTCTCCTCCAAGGTTCGTCATCCCGAGTTTGGATAAGTGGGTTGCGTCGTGATGGGTCAGGCCCTATGGGGACTGAAAACCGCACCTGCTTTTGGCGGGAAGGGCTCTGTCCTCAACGGGGAGCAGACATGTCCTCCTACCTAGCTTGTACTTACAGTGACAGGCGGCAACATGATTCTTATGCTAACGAAGCATCTCTTTTTAGGAGGCCACAGTAAAGTGTGTTGTTATGCTTCAGGAAGAATCTCTCATTTGTACAGTACGGCTCTTGAGGCCATACTGGGCACAGGAACAGCGTCACAATGGCCCTGACAGAGCAGAGCTTGCTTCTTTGGGGTTTGGAATGGGCTGGCATTTGGGAGGAGAGCAGAGGCAAGCGTGAGCGACACAGAAGTGGGGACAGAGAGCCTGTGGTGGCAGGGACCTCCCGGTCCGTGTGCGTGGACAGAGCAGCTGACCCTAACACCGAGTGGACCTTTACCGAAGCCACACACTAAAAGGATAAAGTGGTGGCAAGAGACGGCAGAACGTGGCCTGTGAGGAAGTTAGGGCTCTTTTTGTCTGTGCGCCATAGTTTTATGATTTTGTTTCAAGGCACTTAACTCTTAGCTGTCACACCCACGGGGCATGTGAGTGTCACATTACTCAGAGACAATGGAAAAGTCCATAATGGAATTTGGGTGCACTGAAACCATCTATGAAATTTACGATCTTTGCGTTTATTTCAGGAAGTGTATGAGTTCTGTGTTTAGCTGAGCATGATTGACAGGAAAGTTAAGGATGCTTCTTAGGAGAACGGCTTTGGAGGTGTGGGTCCAAAGCACGCCCGAGCGCGGTGGCCTGTGGGCTGACGTCCTGCAGATACTGACTCAGATGGAGAGGGTCAGGCAGGTAGAGGACACTGCTGCTCTTCCTCAGGGGAACGGAGGGCGGGGGCCGAAAAGCACCATGAGCCTGTTCTCGTTAGAGCTCTGCGTCTTTGCTGACCTTGGGCCGCCCTTGACCGCCAGGACTGGCAGTGCTTTGGATTTGGGGTTGCCAACATGGTTCCTCCGCGAGTGGCCAGGGAGACATGCCGGGAAAGGGGGCTCTCCACAACCAGAGTCTTTTTGTCTGAAGCGGGAACTCATCCAATTTCTTTGGAAGGTCAGAGTCATTACGCAGTTTCATCTTTTTGTAGCTGGTATTTTAAATCCAGCAGACGTGGGACCTTGTCAGAGAGCAGCTCTAGCCAAACCAGATTTTCCGTCTCCCTGAGACGCAGCAGAAGGCGGGACACTGAGTGATGTTGTCGGCGGGTCTGACGCACTCGCAGGGAGCACGCCCTCTCTTCCGTTTCTGTACAGGTGCAGGCGGCAGGTTGGCGCTCCCATCCGATCGTTACCCGACCAGGCTAGGGCTGAGCGGTGTTCCCCGGAGTCGTGACTTGTGGTCTTTCCCTGCAAGTTCAGCTTTGGCCATTTGCTGATCAGCTTCCAGGCACCGTGGGCAATGAAGGGCCCCCTGGAGACCACGTGATCAGCCTGCTCACCTTGGAGATGAGGGAGCCATTGGGAGGGAGCAGGTGACGTGCCCACAGTCACCTGTGCATCCTGCACCCACTGTTGGCAGCGGGGATGGCGGCTTGTCTTTGCAAGTCTTTGCTTTGGAGTGACTTTTCAGAAGTGGAGGGAGGCCGTTGCAGGACCGAGGACGGCCTGTGTCTGAGGGAGCAGACATTGCGCTCTGCTAGTATCGTGTCTTTCAGCTGCATCCAATTCAGATCTCACCTGCGTGTCGGTTTCCTGGGGCTGCCACGGCAGAGGCTGCACACTGGCGGCTTAAAGCAAGAGGAATGGATTCTCCGCAGCCCCGAAGCCCGGGAGCCTGACATCAAGGCGTCAGCAGGGTTACGCTCTCCCGAAGCTCTTGGGAAATCTGTCCCAGGCCCCCTGCCAGCTTCTGGTGGCAGCTGACAATCCTTTCCATCCCTTGGCTCACAGATGCCTCACTCCATCCTTGCCTCTCTCTTCACGTTGCTTCTCCCAGCATTGGTGGCGAGTGACGCGATTTTTGACATGCAAAAGTGGGATGTACTCCTGAGCTACAGTCTAGCGACTCCGTGAACCCTCCCTTTGGAAGAGTGTTTTAGGTCTAGATGGACAGCGTGCCTACAGGTCACCTTAGCCATGCGCTGCGTGGGGGGGTCGTCACACCCATCACATGAGTGACCCGTGCCATTGTTTTCACGGTCCCAGGCACTGTGGGTCCTGCCAGCACCGTGCTCGGCCCTGATGAGCTCTGGTGACATCAGGTCAGCTGGCGGTCACCCAGCCGGAGTGAAGTGAGAGCTGGGGGTGCCCGGGCTTCCGGCTCACTGGCCCAGGACTAAGGGGAACACCCTGTCAATTACCTGGGTATTGGGAAGGGAGCCAAGCCGTTCGTCCACCCAGATGCTCAGGCATAAAGCAAAACACCACGTCCGAACGTACTGGTGACAGTCACTCAGATATAGAAAAACAAGATGGCGAATGTCAGTGAGGAAGGCAGAAGCAGACCAGTGAGGGACCCTGTGGCCGCAGAGCCCTGGGCCGGCGCCGGCAGCAGGACGCACGCTGGCCTGCTCACGCAGGTCCGGGCCTCGTCGGGATGCTGCGGGGGCCTGCTGCTTTGTCACGGCCCATAGAGAGCTGCCCACACTGCGTTTTGCAGGGACCAGGTCAGCGTGGCCGTGAGGTGGGCAGCAGGCTTGTGTCTCCCTGCCAGGCATTGCGGTTTTGCAAACACATGCAGTTGACTTTCCCCATGGCCACTTCCCAAGGGGTTGGGTAGACATGTGCCTCCATGTGACACATTAATGTGCGTACTACGGTGGGTAAGCCTTATGTGCTGGGGTCACCTGACGCAGTGATTCCTGGGACGTTGATGGCAGGGGCCTTTATTCTGAAACATCTGACAGAGTTTCTGCCCAGCCCTCCCTGTCCCAGCTCCATCAGGGTGGCAGGTGTGTGCAGTGCACACGGGGACACTGGGCGGCAAGGCACCGTGACCCGCAGGCAGAGCAAATGTCGTGGTTCCTTCTGGATGTTGGACACGCTGGCTGCAAATACCCAGCCCGGGTCCGGGACCACCCACCACCTTCCTCTGGTCCCCACTGTCCTGCGCTCCGAGTCCCAGGTCTTAGATTTGTTCTCGCCTCCCCCTGTGTGACCTCCACCTGTGTCAGCGTTTGGCTCCACTGACCTCGGCCTGATGAGACAGATTCAGACATTTGTCCAGGCTTCTCAGAAGTTCTCGTCCCACACCAAGTGAGACGATTTAGGGCAAACCTAGGGAGGATTTTCCATAGACACAACTTTAAAAAAGTTCGAGAGTGGGGTTTCCTTAAATACAAGGACTCAGGCAAACAAAGCTGTGTTCTCAGCAGGAGGGATTGGCAGCCGCAGCTCATGTTTGGCTGGGAGTTACGCAGTGATGGCATGAAGCTGCTTTCTTGGGTTGTTGTTCAGAAAAACGCAGAAGCACAGTGGAATGATGGCAAACCCACCAAAGGTGAAACGGTTCC
>NW_017731427.1:779373-807460 GCF_001890085.2 Hipposideros armiger
AACCCAGAGGGGCATGTTTCCGTTACTGCCTTAGCCTGGAGGCTGCATGAACTGTTTTCACAGGGCACCTTGGCGCCTGTCCCCACGCTGTCGGGGGAGTCGTGGCACAGGGCGGGTTGGTCACGTGTGGCTCGTGTGTGTAAACGCAGGCACAGTCTCGGATGTGCGCCCTCGGCTGTGTCACATACACGCACGTTTCTGCTTGCCCTCACAGCCACGTTTGGCTACTGCAGCCACGACTTTTGCACCCAGAGAAAAGATTAATGACGAATGCTTACACACTGGGCCCGGGGCGGGGGTGCGGGGGGAGGGCATTGTTCTGGGCTTTGCTTCAATTCCAGCCGTTAAAAAAATAAATCCTTGCAACAATGTTATTAATGTGATAAGAAGGAATACTTGTTAATAACTAGATACTTTTAAGAGCCTGGGTTCATCCTTCTGTTAATCTCAGTTGCGATTACGGAGGAAAGCCCGACGCCCCATTATTTCTAATGACAAGACCAAGCAGGCTTAAAGCATTACCGCCAGGCGCGGGGCGGCGGGCGGGCTATCAGCGATCTGAGGCCGCCTCACAGCAAAGTGATACAAAAGAATTACACCCTCCCCAAAGTCCATTTCCTCGTATAATCACACAAAATGATTTTTCTTAAATATGATAATAAATCACAGCAAAAAATCAATGTGGCAGGGCCCAACTGCTATGGCCTGATAACGCATCAATCAATATTTAGTATTTAGATTTTAATTAATACATAGCCGTGCAGAGGCTTTTTAAGAGAGAAATATTATCTCAGATTAAAAATCCGGCACCGTTAGCAGGCAAAAGTTGTTGCTCATATCTGTCATTGATCAGTCTGCCTGAGTCGTGATTAAAAACCCTTGAAAATATCAGACAAGAGGGAAAACACATCAAACCAGAGTGTCGTGGGCTCCCTGCCTGGGACCCGTCAGCATGGAGCTGCCCCGGGCTGCCCGGGCATCGGGGTCACACGGGGTGCCTACGATGCGGGGAGCTGGTCACGGTGTGGAGCGCGCTGGTCACCGCGGGCCCAAACCAGGGACTGTCACACAAACGGGCCGAACGACTGCCGTCAGCTCCCCAGTCTTATTAATTGTCGCTTCGGATGAACATTTTCTCTTGATGAAGTATTTAAAATAATTTTAACACTGGGGATCCACGTGGATTTCAGTCACGCCTTTAATTTCCTCATTTCCCCTGGCGTCTGAACGACACGGAGCTCTGTAGAGATGAGGAGAGAGGTCTCCCTCCCAAATCTCCGAGGGGCTGACCTACTTCCTGTGTGCTGTTCACAATGCTGCTCCTTGGTGGCCCCGCCGACTCCCTTCCTCCTGTCACCTTACTCCCTACTCCCCACCGCTGTCACTGACGGCCTTTCTGGGTGGAGGCACCTCTGACGTTTGCCAGGCTTTTTATCAAACGGGAGCCTTTTCTAGATCTTGGGGTTCATGCGTAACACCCAGAGACCAGCGAGGGAGATGGAGCACTTACTTTTGAAGTTCCCAAGGCGCGAATAGGAGACGAACACATGTGGCCTTGGAAGGACGCAGCGGGCTTGTTAGCGCTGTCACAGCACTTGCCTTGCTGGGTGCTTGCTCTCTGTCTTCCTGTTTCCCCCTCGCTGTTCCTTTTGTCCCCTCGCACAGAGAGTGACGTGTGGCCTTCAGCGGGCCCTTCCTAACACAGGGCTCTGGGCTGACCGCCCCCGCAGCAAGCCCGGACCCTGGAGGCTTTGCCTGTGCAGGCACGTCGGCGTGTCTCCAGGTTGTCTCTCCCTGACGTCCTGACGAAGGCCAGCTCCTTATCTGGGGCTGGGTTTCCTCCTTCCTGTATCTCCTTACTATGTGTGTTTTTTCCATGGCATTTGCTGCCAGCCAAAGTCACGGCAGAGAGATGCATGTGAGGGACACTCAGCCATGTCCGCAGTGTCCATTTCTGAGGGCTGCTGCCCTGGGGACCAGGGGGCGCAGGCAGGCGCTTGCGGAGGCCACGAGGGGTTCTGCCTCCTTGGTCTCTGCAACGGGGCTCCTGTACCAGCAGACGGAGTGGAGATTTCAGAACAGCGGGGGCTCACGCAGGTGAGAATGTGCCCGTGAGCCTGAGTGGGGGACAGTCTCTGCAACCATGGCTGGTGTCGGGGCGCCGGTTAAACAGACACATGCGGGGACTGCTGCCACTGGCTGAGATTCCAGGTCATTTCTGACGACTGACCTTCGTTTTGGGAACCGAGAGGCCCTATGTTGTGGTCATCAGCCATGAGAGTGACAACAGTTTACATTTCCTGAGACTAGATGCTAATGGGACTATTACCTGGTGGGGAGTCACGGGAGAAATTGTGGGTTCAGGGACAGTCAGCAGCTTCACCCCCTCAGGTTTCCTGCCGGAGTCCAGGCAGAACTTTCTCACCTGGGGACACGGTCAGACCGGGGTCACCGAGGAAGTAGCTCACACGTCAGGCTTCACAGCAGCCAGACAAAAGCTGGGTGATGGCGGACTCGGAACGATTGGGTTTGCACTTGTTGGAACCACGTGGGACCACAGGCGGCAAACAGTTCACACTTTGACCTGATAATCCCGCCGCTAGGACGTCGCCTAAGAATGTAATCAGATAAACACAGATATTATGGATGGGGGTGTTCGCTGCCCTAAGCACATCACAAGCAAACGTGTGGCCTGGAAACGCTCACGCGTGGGACGGCGCCTCCAGACCCCTCCTCTGTCCTAAGCCCGTTGGGGGTGTGGTCCTGGAGGCCCTGGGGCCATTGCTGCAGGGCCGCCGCGTGTCACGGGCATGAGTCCATGGTTACCCGCTGAACACAGGCACATTCTAAATCACGTGACCCTGGAATTAGCCGTCAGACAGAAAGATGAGCGTTGTCAGAAGTATGACTTGCTGAGTTCCAATAAACTTGCTTAAGAATCTTCTGGGGAAAAGCCAGCAGGGAGACCCGGGCGTCGGGGCCGGCTGAGAGCTCCAGGTTGTCAGTAGCGGTCAGTCGTTGGAGATGACGTATTAGACGTGTCTCAACCTGGGCAGGGAGCACGGCGGGCGCTCGGCAGACCCTGGGCTTCGGGCTGGAGCTGTCCTCCGTGGGGACAGCCTGACCTGCGTTTGTACTGAACAGCTTTGACCTGCCCCCCGAGCACATGGGACCGGGAGGAGGGCGCGGCTGGGCGAGGGCGCGGTGCGGATAAAAGTGGTCAAGGAGAAATTAGGGGGTTTGACTCCAGCCTTCAGGGTGTCTACGGAGGGAGTTTTCTTTTTAACAAGAGGCCAGAAGGAAGGTGGCAGCTGGGAGAGACGTTTAATAAGACAGAACTGCACCCGTCAAGCTTCTCAGCAAGGCCAGAAGGCAGACAGGGCCTAGGCCATGTGTCTTCATCTAGACGGCAGAGGCACGGGCGCGTTCTGGCCTGAAGGCTGCATCTCGCGGACGATGGCTCTGGCGTGAGCGTCTCTGCTGTGGCCCACGACTCGAGATACCAACTTGGGGCCTCTGAAGGCCTGGGGCTTCCGGGGCTGACACCCACACTGGAGCCAGAGATGGGGCCGGGGCCTCGGCGGGGCAGTCGTAGTCCTCAGACGAGCGGCCCCGGGGGAGAAGCTCGGGACCTTGGAGCGCCGGGGAAGCCACACTTGGTGACGGGGAGCTTGCAGCAAAAGTAGCTCTCAATAGACAGCAGCTGCCTCTCGTGCCTGGAAATCAGGCCAAATGCCGTCTTATAGCCCAGACTGGCATTTCACAAAGGCAGCAAAGAGTCAGATAATCCAACAGAAAGAGGTATTTATGGGACCATTGGGTGTTTGGAAACTAACTGGCTATTGGATACTATGAGGAAATTACTGTACGTATACTTAAAGTGTAATGCTGATAGGGCGATGTTAAAACAGCAAGGTGTTTACAGACGGTGTCATCTGTCTGGGATTTGGGGGGTGGGGATTTGAGGAGCACACACGACACACGGCTGACCGCCCCCTAGACAGTTGTGAAAGATGGGGGTGACGGCTACATGGCTTTCGTCATCTTGATCTATTTTTCTGCGTGTTTGAACATTTCCATGAGAAAATGTGTATGTTTTGAAGGTCAGCTGCTACCCGCGGTGACAGAGCCCAGATCGAAGACGTCGCGGGCTCCTGGATGGCCGCTGGTCCGCTTCTGCACACGCTCATTTGAATTTGGACACACCCGTGGTCCTTGGGAAGAGCAAGTTTGGAAAATTCACTGTCTCTGATTGCTTTTGCACACAGGTGTGCCCCCATCTCACGTGCAGTGCTGCATCGGCGACGAGCTCTGGTCAGGTTACCGTGGGTGGTTTCAGGTTTTGCAGGAGGGCTGCTCCCATATATGCCAGGCGTTCTGCATGGGCTCAGTCTAACCTCAGAAGTACCGAAATGTAAGTCTCGTCACCCGACGGTACATGTGAGAAGACAGGCTGAGAGGGGTCCGTACAGGCCAAGGAGTGGGCAGAGTCAGCGGGGCTCCGGGCTCCTGGCCTCAGGTCCCCTGCTGCACCCAGGGACGCGCCACCAGCACTGGGCTGATCACGGCCTCCACAGATGTCCGAGTCGCCCGGCCACATCCCTGCTGCTGGTGCGGTGCAGGCTCAGGGGGCGGGCGTTGTGCTGAGGTCGGGCTAATGGGCATTCCTGAGCTCAGCCCTCCTATAGCCGAGGCAGGTGGGGCCTCCGTCTGGACCTGGAGGCGTGCGTGTCGTCTCCGGGCCGGAGTCTGCCCCACTGCTTGTCCCTGAGCCCCCGCACGCCCCTGCCGTGCCCGGCCGGTGCGTGCTGATGTGCTCCCTGGTTCCTGCTTGTCTCTCTGGTGTCGGTGGGAACTATTAGTTCATTTCCAATGCTGGACGAGTGTCAGTTGCTTAACAAGGGTCACGGGTTTCGATGGGAGAATTGGGCTAATGGTAGCAATGCCAGCGATTTGTCAGCTGTCGTCGTAGATAGCACAGGCGTTCCGTCTGTCACTGGAGGCAACGGGTGCCTTTGAGTCAGGTCCACACGGATTGTGCTCCAAAGCTAAATGGAGTGCTTACTTCGGGGCTGGTAAGTCGTATCTAAAAGGCTGCTATTGACTCGAGAGATTTTCATAATTTGGTCTATCGGGAAGGTGTACACCGAGTGTTTATCTGTCTGCCGACATGGAAAATTCTTTTAGGGAGACAAAGAAACATATCACATTATAGTTTTTTAGGGTGCATGCATGTGTGTATATGTGTGTGCATATATGCATGTGTGTGCATGTGTATATATGCACGTGTGTGTTTGCCTGCACACAAAGGGAAAGAAAACCAGGAGTACTTGTGATAATCCAGGAATTTTATATACGTTGCTTTCAAAATCCTTGCAACGACCACCTCAGGTCCTTTTGCTGTTACTGTCACAGGCGTTGTTATTTTGCAGATAAGACACTTAGGCTTCCTAGGTCATGTCCCTTGTGTAAGGCTGAGGGGGCGGGGGCAGAGCCGGGCCAGCCGGCAAGCCCGCACCTCGTCCCCATGACCCATACACGGCACGGAGTGCCGACGTCGTTGCCCCGCACGGAGCTTGCACACACAGGGGTTCCTCCTGCCCTTTCCCCGAACCCCACAACCTGCATCCAGGGGTGAAGCGCGCCCTCCGTGAAAATACACGCCTGGCCTGCTCCGCTCCGCGTGTTCCCCTGGCACACACCTTCACACCCAGGTACCGAGCCTCCCAGACCAGGCAGGTATGTGTTCATTCCCTAGACAATAGAGGCCCCGATAAAATAAAGCTTCCAGTTGACGGACGCCCGGCAGACAGGCTGTTAGCTTACGGAGGGTGTAGGCAGAGCCGGCTGGAAATTTTGATCACTTTAATTTACTGTGTCCAGCAGGCCTGCTGTAGTCGCGGGGACTTTTATCAAGCCCTGTGAGGTGGTATTGATTTTTTTATTTTCTATGTGGGATAAGAAGACAGAGAGTTAGGAGCACGAGTGAATGAAGAACTTTGGTCAGATTGCCCCTGCTCTGCAGCTGATTACATCCTGGCCTCGGTCACTCAGATGGCGCCTGTGTCAGGTGGCTGCAGGCAGCAGACAGGGCGGACAGCAGCGGACGGGCAGGACGGGGAGACGGGAACGGAGCCAGAGGCCGCGGCCGGCGGTGTGGGAAGAGGCGGGCAGAGGCTGCGGAGAGGGAGCCCGGCCTCACGTTCCTTTCCAGTCACTGACCCCTGGAGACAGGTTTCAGCCAAGAGGCGAGGTCTGCAAGCCGCGAGTCGGCGCCTTGGTCTTCCTAGCTCCTTTCCGAAACTAGCACGACAGCGACCCTCCCCCAGAAAGCCCCACAGCAGCCACAGGGCTGGCACACGGCCACCCAGGCCTGTGTGAGCCAAGTTCTCCTTGGCGCTGACCGGCGGACACTGGGATGTGGCCCGAGGGTGGCCGAGGGTGTGGCGGGTGTGGCGCTGGCGCTGTCCTCCAGGGCCGGGTCTGGGCGGCCCTCACGCAATCCCTGAGGGCACAGCTTGGCCTAGGTGCTGTCCCCACACCCCCGTGAGGCCCCTTTCAATGCCAGCTGCCCCAAGGAGCGAAGTGAAATCTGACAAAAGTGGAGGTTATTTTAGTGACGTGATTCCTCCCGAGTTGTGGCAGGAACACCACACGGAACAGAAACGCAGTCCCTGAGTTTGGCTCCGAGTCTCAGCGCGCTGTGTGTCACTTCATTTGCCTCAGGAAAAGGCTCGCTCAGCCCACGTTGTCCTTCCCCCACCAGCTGGGGTCGCACTGACCACGAGGTGCCGACTGGCCCAGACGGGTGGGCACACAGTCCGGCCAGGGGTCCCGCCCGGTGACATCCTGCCGCTGGCTTTCAGAAGTGCTCGGAAAAGCCAGGACCAGCAGTCATCAGTGGGGCGCAGCTTGAGACAGACCACTCGCAGTTTCCCTTCCTGTCCAGTAAGATGTGGCCAAGCGAGGACGCAGTGACACGTACATGCCAGGCGCCCTGTGACAATTCCGATGGAAATGGCCTCAGAAGCCAGAAGCAAGCAGCGTGCTGGTTTTTCCTGGAGAAATGGCGCCTGGGGCTCAGCCTCCGCGGCCACTCGGAGGCCCGTTCAGTGTGACCGCCGAGGACGCCGGGCACCAGGGGGCTTTTCCAGGGCGCAGCACGACGCAAGCCCCCACGGTCTGGTTGTCGTGGGACAGGAACACCTGTAGTGGCCAGTGGGGACCAAGACACAGTTCAGAAAAGCCGGAGACAGGACTGTGCCCCCCGCCCCCTCTCCCTGCTGACCGTCCTTGTCTGCTCGCCAAGGGCTGGCCTCAGTGTCGGGCGTGAGGCCGATGGGGGTCCGCGGGGGAGAGTTTACATGGGGTGCGTGCACCCCAGACCAGAGTCCTGGGGAGCCTGATGTTTAGACCGTGTTTGCGCCCAGGTCTGCCTCTCTGCCTCTGGCTGCTCGTCTCACTTTTCTGTGCCCTGGAGTTTGCACGTGTGAAGGGAGGATAGCAGTGACACAGAACATGTGCACGCAATGCTGATGGCTTCCACGTGTCACATTAGGTGTTTCAGGGTGACTGTCCCACAGGAGGTGTTGTGCACGAGTGAATGGAGGGGGGTGGAGTGTGAAGATGATTTGTGAGATCACAATGTAAACTTCCTAGAAACGTGGTTTTGGTAAATTTGGAATCAGAAGTGGTATAAAAAGTAAACCTTACACTAGGACCAATGTTCACATCTTCAGGGTCAGCAGCTGACGGCCCAGTAAAGGTCATTGCGTCACAGGCACCGTGTAAGCAAACGTCTGAAACTTTACATCTGACAGTGTAGCGCGATGCTTTTGGGTGTTTTTTTTAAAGACCATTTCTTTAATTTTAGAGCTCTGTTTCCCCTGTTCAGATCAATTAAGGGGATCTGTTATTGCCCAAGTAATTCCTGGTGACACCTCACAGAGGCGTGTGTGTGGATGTGTACACACGCCTAATTTGATTGGAGTAGAGTTTCAGTTAAATAAAATTAGCGCATGACTTTTAAAAACGTTGTTTGCCGAAGCTGTCTATTTTGCAGAGCGATTGATGGCTTATCAAATGAAATCAAGGCAAGTCACCCCCACCCCCAATTCTATTGGCAATCACGTTGGGTGGAGAGGGGACAGCTTTATACGCCTTTTGTGGGCTTAGACACGTAGGTGCTTTCTGAATGCTTTCAACTTAGTTTCAGGGATCCAAGCGCCCCAGGTGAAGGTGGTTTATTTAACCCAAAACACACTGCGACGGAGCTGGTGGACTCTGTCCCTGGGGACGTGTGACAGTAGTGGAGCTGACACTCTGTGCTGGACTGTGTGGGGCGGGTGGACCCACGGCCTTTTGGGCACCATCGTGCAGCCCTCCCTGCATTTGTCCAGCTTTTCTCGGCCATGCGGGGCTCTGAGACGCGTATCTACCCTGCAGGGGCACAGAGAACACGTGCTGATTTTTATCACTTGTGTTTTTGTTTGTTTGTTTAATTAATTAAAAAAATGAAAGGCCAGGGATGATAATGTGAGCGATCCTGCAGTAGAAAGGCAAAGTGAGGGGGCTTTCTATCCTGCGTCTGGTTGAAAGCGGCCGTGTGCCACCCAGTCTCGTTTACAGAGAAGATAAAAACGCTGTTTCACGATGACCAGCGATGCACGTAGGGACTTCGTGTCACGCGTGAACACACAACTGGAAAGGACATGCAGCAGTGGGTGGACTGACCCCAGAGGTGGGGACAGTCCCTCGGCTGCGGGCGTCCTGCTGGGCTTGGGGTTCATTATAACATTGTGGTTTATTCTCAGGACTTGAAAGGCTGTTAAAGTAAATGGATTTATTACAATGCATGGGTTAAGTCTGAGTGAAAAGTGCCACTTTTTGGGCGAGTCATCATATAACCTTAAAAAACAGATGACTTGGAGTTGTTTCAGGCCACGTGGCGGGCCCCTTCCTGGCGCAGTTCCTTAGAAATCCATTTCATTTGAAAGCAGAAAAGCCACATCACGTGACACACTAACAGTCCTGTTTCCCACACGTTCCCGCCCAGCAGGTGACACGGGGGCCTCTGCGTGGAGGAGAGGGGTCCACCAGCTGAGAGGAGAATTTCCTGGGCAGGAGTCACCGATCTGAATTCTAGTGCCGCCTCTGCCGTAACTGTCCTGCTTTCCGCAAATGATAGGGACAAGCTTGTCTGCCTGTGGGCAAGGATGTCGTGTCAGAGGAGCTGATGTTTGCAAAAGAGTTTTGAGAACCTCAAAGCGCTGCATAGATGTCACTGTCCCCCTTTGGGTTCCTTTTCTTTTTGCCTCTGGGATGCAGATTCAGCACTTTCACTTACTAATTGGCCTTCAGTAGATGCACAATCACACATTTTTTTCCAAGGAGGTCAGTGGGTAGCTGTAGATTCTGGGATCATTGAAGTGCTCTGCACATCTGACCCCTCACAGTAGACAGACGTTCTCAGAAAACGGCAGCCGTGACAATATGAATGATGACAATATGAATGATGACAATATGAATGATGACGACACTAAATGTGAGAAGTAGGTGCGTCTCAATTACAGCTCAGCGTTAACTGTGGGTAGAGCGAGGAATATGCCTTAGCAAGGCCTTCCCTCCACTCAGAGTAGGGACCTGAGCGTGGAACCAGGATGAACAAGAGGGCAAAGCCCCCTGAAAATGCAATAGATGGCTTCACTTTACCCAGGTTATTTCTAAACAGAAATACAAAGATATAATAGAAATAATTTAGACATATGGATAAGAACCTTCAAAATCAATAGCGCTGGAAGAAATGAAACATATGCTGATGCAATCAAACAGAATTGAATTTCATACACATGTTAGGAAATCCATATCAGATTATCACAGAAAAACTTCATTTTCATTGATTTATAATGTATTATTGTTGTTCCCACCGAACTGCCACCGACAGCCATTTAGCAGCTGCCGGTGCCTTAAGGGTGAGTGAGGGCCGTGAGCACCATGGCGGGCGGGCGGCGGCAGCGTTCGGGGGCCCATAACTCACGGCGGCAGGTGCGGCTCCTGAGGTTCTGTGCCTTTCCGTGGCGTGCGATCATTCCCTGAGACTTGTGGTGAGCGTGGGGCTGACAGTTTGGAATTCACACGCGAGAGGAGGAGGAGGAAGGAGACGTAACAGGAGCATTTAGCAAAAATGAGGCTCAACAGGACCATCGGACACATGCATCTGTGTTCCTCTCCCTCCATCTCCATAGAACGAGAAAAATCACCCAGCGCGCCACTGATCCTAGGAGACTGCCTCCCTCGTGGGCTGCTCTTTGCTGAGGCCACACACTTTCTGCGCCATCAGCTCACTCCTATGTTTTGTGGGAGCCAACGGGCTTTTTAGGTTCCGGTTCTTGAGTTTGCAAACGTCCATAGTCACGGAGACTCTTTTCTAGCAGTCTGAGCAATAAGATTCTGCTTTTTTTGAGGAGGGGATTATATGAATAGTTACTTTAGCAAAATCCATGATCTTTTTTCAAAAAACAGAAATTGAATTAATAACAGTGAGCTGGGTTGTTGTGCTAGGTCTTATGTCTGTAAGAAATAAAGTGTCTCAAATGTCATTGGCACAGTCTGAGGTTCCTTGTCTCAAGTTCCATAATTTATCATCTATGACAAAATTCCACGTCCTTTCATTTTTTTTTTCTCTGAGGACTTGATGACAGTAGGTTGGTTTGGCTAACATGCTATGAAGTGTTCATCCTAATTTGCTTACTATTTCTCATGTGCTGTGGTGAATGGCAGTGCAGGCAGGTTGGGAGAACAGGTGAGTGCCAGCGTTTACAGGCACTGCGTCTGCAGCCCGTGCCCCACTCCTAGCTGCGGTCCTCGGTCCTGGAGAGGAGTTGGTGAGCCACGCCTCCGGTGCCACCTCCTGCTGCGGTCTGCAGCACAGTGACCGCCCACTGGATGACCTCAGTGTTGGTCTAATTGGTTCCCCCAGGGCCTGGTCCAGGCTGTCAGTGAGTGGACGAGAGGGTGCGAGCGAGAGCAGGTGGTGGGTTCGGCATCAGCTCTCCTGTGGGAACTGTTCTTGAGCAGGACGCGCCAGTGACCAGTGGGGCCGTCTTCACCACAGAGGAAGTGCGAGTCCATCGAGGGGACGCTCACAGCTTGTTATCTTCCTGGGCCCCCACTCCCGTCGAATGAATGTGAGCAAAGGACCAGGTGAGGGGGTGAGGCCCAGGCCAGCAAAGGCCATGGGAGCTGGCCCGAGAGACCGCCTTCCCCTTGGGGCCTTCAGCACGGTCTCGCTGCCCCAGAGGGCACTCAGGACAAAATCGTTCCCACTCTGCCTCTCACTGCAAACCAGCAATTCAAGAGAGAGGAGCTCAGGCGGTCCCAGCACCAGGCTGTGTGCCACCCCACAGGGCCGAATTTCCGACCCAGAGAACCCAGGTGCTCTGCACAGCTCAGGTCACTCTTCCTACAATCCAGGCAGATGCCTGCTCCGAGTTTAAGATGGACGGTCTTGGTCATTTCCTGGAGTCCGTTGCTGTAAATCGAAGCCTGGTCAGTCCAGCATTTTCTCCATCCCTGCCTCCCGTTGAGGCTGTAGGTGCTTAGGTAGTGGTTACCCAGACATGGTTTTCCCGGGCGGGCCTTGCTGAGTGGTCCACGTACCATTTTGTCTGTGATCACTCACACAGTCCTTGGGCTGCCACCAACTGCCATCACCACTCACGTGCATGACCTGGGCTGGAAGGGAGCTCGGGGGCACCGCCCTCACCTGCCCACCTCTGTGACATCACAGGTGGGGGGATGTCTGTCTCTGTGCTCCAGATGGGACAATGCGGTCACCTCTGCTTGGCCACTCAGCCCCATCCAGCCTTGCCTCTGGGGGACCCACCAGCGTCTAATGCCATGGACCCCCTCACGTTACCAGCCTCTCTTGACTCTGAAAGAATTTTATTTTCTCTCCGGTCATAGAGGAAAAGGATGTCACCAGGTGGGTCCCCATATTATGCTGTACCTTGGCTTTTGAAGGCCCCAAAGTCAGCAACTAGACTCTTTTAGTTGGTTTCTAGTTTAAGGGTGTGATTCACATATAATAAATGACACAGATCAGTCTGAAGACTTTTCGCAATTTTATATGAACTGAAAACAACACCCCATCACCCCAGGAGGTTCCCACAGCTTTTCAGCATCTCGCCCCCCAAACGGTTTCTGATTTCCATCCTCACAGGTCAGCTTGCCTGTTCTTAGACATGGTCTGGGCAGAGCCCTGTCTGCAGTCTTTCGTGTCTGTGGCTTTCACATACATGTCTCTGAGTCATCCTGTGGTTACACAGATCAGCGCTTGCTCCTTTTTATAGATAAGTTACATGTTTGCTCTTTTCCTACTTCTCCTGTGTCCTCTTTCTTTGAGGTATAGTTTAAAGAACAGAAGGATTATAGGATAAACACAGGGATTTGAATAATTAAAATGAGTCAAAACCCCACATTGGCCAGTATTCACTAAAGTAATAGTCAGCTGTACATACGAGGTATGATCACAAAATATGGTGAATATTAAAAAAAAGTCATTACAATGAAAGACACATTGCATTAATCCCCTGAAAATACCTCCCTTGCTTTGAACACACTTATCCCATCGTATGTGCCACTTTCTGAGGCAGTTCTGGAAGTCCTCTTTCGTGAGTGTCTTTAGTTGTGCTGTCGTGGCTGCCTTGATGTCCTGAATCAATTTTGACTTTGGGGAAGAGCCAGAGGTCGCACGGTGCCAGATCCGGTGGAGAAGACAAACCATAATGATTTTATTTGACAGAAATTGCCATATACTAGAAGCGATGTGTGACACGGAGCGTTGTCATGATGGAGGATGATTTACGGCACACTTTAAAACACACCTTCTCTCAACCGTAGCTCACACCTGACTGACTGCACCCAACAAGCTGGAACTTGTCACACACTGTTACTGAGGTTTGACGCGCCACTTCCCATATTGAAGATCCTTCCTTTCCATTGGATGGCGCTCGGCAGCAGCGTGCACCGTATTTTGTGATCACAACGGGAAAGACTCCGTGTCACACATCACTTCTGGTACGGAAATTTCTGTCCAGTAAAAACATTACAGTGTGTCCTCATCCACCTTATTCACCAAATCTGGCACCTTCTGACTTCTGGCTCTTCCCCAAAGTCAAAATTACCATGAAAGGTAAACATTTTGAATCAGTTCAGGATATCAAGGCAGCCACGACAGCGCAACTAAAGACACTCACCAAAGAGGACTTCCAGAACCGCTTCAGAAAGTGGCAAGAATGATGCGATAAGTGTGTTCAAAGTGAGGGAGGTATTTTCAGGGGGATTAATGGCGATGTGTCTTTCACTGTAATAAATTTAAATTTAAGCATTCACCATGTTTTTTTATCATACGTCGTAATTTACCTCAGTGAATCATTGATTGTTTACTACTTCCTTCCTGTCTATCACAAGTCTTCCTTTAATTGAGACATAACTGACATACAACATTGTGTCAATTTAAGGTGAACAGCGTGTGGATTTGATACATTTACTGTTGCAATACGATTTGCTCTCGAGTGTCAGCTAGCACCCCCACTATGTCACATAATTATCATTCCATTACTGTGGTGGAAACAGTCTCTTAGCAACTTTCAAGGTTCTGACACAGCGTTGTTGGTTATAGTCACTGTGCTGGGCACTAGGTCCCCAGGGTCTGTCATGAGTCCTTAACATTGTGCTACTCAGTGTACACTCAGTGCCCCGCAACCTCCATGGGGGCCCTGTTACAGGAGTCTCAGAACCCAGGAAATCAAAACCCCAGTGCTTTCTTGTGCAGAAGTGGACACATTGATCCTCAAATTCACGTGGAAATGCAAGAGACCCAGTAGAACCAAAGCAACCTTGGAAAAGGACAGAATTGGAGGACTCTCACTTCCTGATTCCAAAACTTACTACAATGTACAGTAATGAAGACAGTATGGTCCAGGCATAAGGCAGACTTTAGCCCAGAGGAAGGAAACAGGCCCAGACATCAACCCTTGCATCTATGGTCAATTGGTTTTTGACAGGGATGCCAAGAAAATTCAATTGAGCATTTCAACAAATGCTGCTGGGACAACTGGACGTCCACATGCAGAAGAATGACGTTGGACCCCTAGCTCACACATACACAAAGTCACTCAAAATGGATCATAGATCCAAACAGATGAGCCCAAATCATAAAACGTTTAGAAAAAACATAGGAGCAAATTATTATAGCCAGTGGTTTCTTAGGTAGGACATCAAAAGCACAAGCAACAAAAGAAAAAACCAGACACACTGAAGTTCATCATAATTTAAAATTTAGTGCTGCAAACAATACCATCAAGTAAGCGAAAAAACAATGCACAGGATGAAGGAGATATTCGCAATCATGTATCTGATGGGAACTTACATCCAGCATATATAAAGAACTCTTAGAACTCAGTCACAAAAAACAACTCAGTAAAAACACGGCCAAAGCATCAGAATGACATTTCTGCAAAGATTTACAGATGGCCAACCAGCACTAGTCAGCAAGAAAAAGCAAATCAAAGCCATTAAGTTCTCACCTAAAATGANATTTCCGACCCAGAGAACCCAGGTGCTCTGCACAGCTCAGGTCACTCTTCCTACAATCCAGGCAGATGCCTGCTCCGAGTTTAAGATGGACGGTCACGCCGGGCACCAGGGGGCTTTTCCAGGGCGCAGCACGACGCAAGCCCCCACGGTCTGGTTGTCGTGGGACAGGAACACCTGTAGTGGCCAGTGGGGACCAAGACACAGTTCAGAAAAGCCGGAGACAGGACTGTGCCCCCCGCCCCCTCTCCCTGCTGACCGTCCTTGTCTGCTCGCCAAGGGCTGGCCTCAGTGTCGGGCGTGAGGCCGATGGGGGTCCGCGGGGGAGAGTTTACATGGGGTGCGTGCACCCCAGACCAGAGTCCTGGGGAGCCTGATGTTTAGACCGTGTTTGCGCCCAGGTCTGCCTCTCTGCCTCTGGCTGCTCGTCTCACTTTTCTGTGCCCTGGAGTTTGCACGTGTGAAGGGAGGATAGCAGTGACACAGAACATGTGCACGCAATGCTGATGGCTTCCACGTGTCACATTAGGTGTTTCAGGGTGACTGTCCCACAGGAGGTGTTGTGCACGAGTGAATGGAGGGGGGTGGAGTGTGAAGATGATTTGTGAGATCACAATGTAAACTTCCTAGAAACGTGGTTTTGGTAAATTTGGAATCAGAAGTGGTATAAAAAGTAAACCTTACACTAGGACCAATGTTCACATCTTCAGGGTCAGCAGCTGACGGCCCAGTAAAGGTCATTGCGTCACAGGCACCGTGTAAGCAAACGTCTGAAACTTTACATCTGACAGTGTAGCGCGATGCTTTTGGGTGTTTTTTTTAAAGACCATTTCTTTAATTTTAGAGCTCTGTTTCCCCTGTTCAGATCAATTAAGGGGATCTGTTATTGCCCAAGTAATTCCTGGTGACACCTCACAGAGGCGTGTGTGTGGATGTGTACACACGCCTAATTTGATTGGAGTAGAGTTTCAGTTAAATAAAATTAGCGCATGACTTTTAAAAACGTTGTTTGCCGAAGCTGTCTATTTTGCAGAGCGATTGATGGCTTATCAAATGAAATCAAGGCAAGTCACCCCCACCCCCAATTCTATTGGCAATCACGTTGGGTGGAGAGGGGACAGCTTTATACGCCTTTTGTGGGCTTAGACACGTAGGTGCTTTCTGAATGCTTTCAACTTAGTTTCAGGGATCCAAGCGCCCCAGGTGAAGGTGGTTTATTTAACCCAAAACACACTGCGACGGAGCTGGTGGACTCTGTCCCTGGGGACGTGTGACAGTAGTGGAGCTGACACTCTGTGCTGGACTGTGTGGGGCGGGTGGACCCACGGCCTTTTGGGCACCATCGTGCAGCCCTCCCTGCATTTGTCCAGCTTTTCTCGGCCATGCGGGGCTCTGAGACGCGTATCTACCCTGCAGGGGCACAGAGAACACGTGCTGATTTTTATCACTTGTGTTTTTGTTTGTTTGTTTAATTAATTAAAAAAATGAAAGGCCAGGGATGATAATGTGAGCGATCCTGCAGTAGAAAGGCAAAGTGAGGGGGCTTTCTATCCTGCGTCTGGTTGAAAGCGGCCGTGTGCCACCCAGTCTCGTTTACAGAGAAGATAAAAACGCTGTTTCACGATGACCAGCGATGCACGTAGGGACTTCGTGTCACGCGTGAACACACAACTGGAAAGGACATGCAGCAGTGGGTGGACTGACCCCAGAGGTGGGGACAGTCCCTCGGCCGCGGGCGTCCTGCTGGGCTTGGGGTTCATTATAACATTGTGGTTTATTCTCAGGACTTGAAAGGCTGTTAAAGTAAATGGATTTATTACAATGCATGGGTTAAGTCTGAGTGAAAAGTGCCACTTTTTGGGCGAGTCATCATATAACCTTAAAAAACAGATGACTTGGAGTTGTTTCAGGCCACGTGGCGGGCCCCTTCCTGGCGCAGTTCCTTAGAAATCCATTTCATTTGAAAGCAGAAAAGCCACATCACGTGACACACTAACAGTCCTGTTTCCCACACGTTCCCGCCCAGCAGGTGACACGGGGGCCTCTGCGTGGAGGAGAGGGGTCCACCAGCTGAGAGGAGAATTTCCTGGGCAGGAGTCACCGATCTGAATTCTAGTGCCGCCTCTGCCGTAACTGTCCTGCTTTCCGCAAATGATAGGGACAAGCTTGTCTGCCTGTGGGCAAGGATGTCGTGTCAGAGGAGCTGATGTTTGCAAAAGAGTTTTGAGAACCTCAAAGCGCTGCATAGATGTCACTGTCCCCCTTTGGGTTCCTTTTCTTTTTGCCTCTGGGATGCAGATTCAGCACTTTCACTTACTAATTGGCCTTCAGTAGATGCACAATCACACATTTTTTTCCAAGGAGGTCAGTGGGTAGCTGTAGATTCTGGGATCATTGAAGTGCTCTGCACATCTGACCCCTCACAGTAGACAGACGTTCTCAGAAAACGGCAGCCGTGACAATATGAATGATGACAATATGAATGATGACAATATGAATGATGACGACACTAAATGTGAGAAGTAGGTGCGTCTCAATTACAGCTCAGCGTTAACTGTGGGTAGAGCGAGGAATATGCCTTAGCAAGGCCTTCCCTCCACTCAGAGTAGGGACCTGAGCGTGGAACCAGGATGAACAAGAGGGCAAAGCCCCCTGAAAATGCAATAGATGGCTTCACTTTACCCAGGTTATTTCTAAACAGAAATACAAAGATATAATAGAAATAATTTAGACATATGGATAAGAACCTTCAAAATCAATAGCGCTGGAAGAAATGAAACATATGCTGATGCAATCAAACAGAATTGAATTTCATACACATGTTAGGAAATCCATATCAGATTATCACAGAAAAACTTCATTTTCATTGATTTATAATGTATTATTGTTGTTCCCACCAAACTGCCACCGACAGCCATTTAGCAGCTGCCGGTGCCTTAAGGGTGAGTGAGGGCCGTGAGCACCATGGCGGGCGGGCGGCGGCAGCGTTCGGGGGCCCATAACTCACGGCGGCAGGTGCGGCTCCTGAGGTTCTGTGCCTTTCCGTGGCGTGCGATCATTCCCTGAGACTTGTGGTGAGCGTGGGGCTGACAGTTTGGAATTCACACGCGAGAGGAGGAGGAGGAAGGAGACGTAACAGGAGCATTTAGCAAAAATGAGGCTCAACAGGACCATCGGACACATGCATCTGTGTTCCTCTCCCTCCATCTCCATAGAACGAGAAAAATCACCCAGCGCGCCACTGATCCTAGGAGACTGCCTCCCTCGTGGGCTGCTCTTTGCTGAGGCCACACACTTTCTGCGCCATCAGCTCACTCCTATGTTTTGTGGGAGCCAACGGGCTTTTTAGGTTCCGGTTCTTGAGTTTGCAAACGTCCATAGTCACGGAGACTCTTTTCTAGCAGTCTGAGCAATAAGATTCTGCTTTTTTTGAGGAGGGGATTATATGAATAGTTACTTTAGCAAAATCCATGATCTTTTTTCAAAAAACAGAAATTGAATTAATAACAGTGAGCTGGGTTGTTGTGCTAGGTCTTATGTCTGTAAGAAATAAAGTGTCTCAAATGTCATCGGCACAGTCTGAGGTTCCTTGTCTCAAGTTCCATAATTTATCATCTATGACAAAATTCCACGTCCTTTCATTTTTTTTTTCTCTGAGGACTTGATGACAGTAGGTTGGTTTGGCTAACATGCTATGAAGTGTTCATCCTAATTTGCTTACTATTTCTCATGTGCTGTGGTGAATGGCAGTGCAGGCAGGTTGGGAGAACAGGTGAGTGCCAGCGTTTACAGGCACTGCGTCTGCAGCCCGTGCCCCACTCCTAGCTGCGGTCCTCGGTCCTGGAGAGGAGTTGGTGAGCCACGCCTCCGGTGCCACCTCCTGCTGCGGTCTGCAGCACAGTGACCGCCCACTGGATGACCTCAGTGTTGGTCTAATTGGTTCCCCCAGGGCCTGGTCCAGGCTGTCAGTGAGTGGACGAGAGGGTGCAAGCGAGAGCAGGTGGTGGGTTCGGCATCAGCTCTCCTGTGGGAACTGTTCTTGAGCAGGACGCGCCAGTGACCAGTGGGGCCGTCTTCACCACAGAGGAAGTGCGAGTCCATCGAGGGGACGCTCACAGCTTGTTATCTTCCTGGGCCCCCACTCCCGTCGAATGAATGTGAGCAAAGGACCAGGTGAGGGGGTGAGGCCCAGGCCAGCAAAGGCCATGGGAGCTGGCCCGAGAGACCGCCTTCCCCTTGGGGCCTTCAGCACGGTCTCGCTGCCCCAGAGGGCACTCAGGACAAAATCGTTCCCACTCTGCCTCTCACTGCAAACCAGCAATTCAAGAGAGAGGAGCTCAGGCGGTCCCAGCACCAGGCTGTGTGCCACCCCACAGGGCCGAATTTCCGACCCAGAGAACCCAGGTGCTCTGCACAGCTCAGGTCACTCTTCCTACAATCCAGGCAGATGCCTGCTCCGAGTTTAAGATGGACGGTCTTGGTCATTTCCTGGAGTCCGTTGCTGTAAATCGAAGCCTGGTCAGTCCAGCATTTTCTCCATCCCTGCCTCCCGTTGAGGCTGTAGGTGCTTAAGTAGTGGTTACCCAGACATGGTTTTCCCGGGCGGGCCTTGCTGAGCGGTCCACGTACCATTTTGTCTGTGATCACTCACACAGTTCTTGGGCTGCCACCAACTGCCATCACCACTCACGTGCATGACCTGGGCTGGAAGGGAGCTCGGGGGCACCGCCCTCACCTGCCCACCTCTGTGACATCACAGGTGGGGGGATGTCTGTCTCTGTGCTCCAGATGGGACAATGCGGTCACCTCTGCTTGGCCACTCAGCCCCATCCAGCCTTGCCTCTGGGGGACCCACCAGCGTCTAATGCCATGGACCCCCTCACGTTACCAGCCTCTCTTGACTCTGAAAGAATTTTATTTTCTCTCTGGTCATAGAGGAAAAGGATGTCACCAGGTGGGTCCCCATATTATGCTGTACCTTGGCTTTTGAAGGCCCCAAAGTCAGCAACTAGACTCTTTTAGTTGGTTTCTAGTTTAAGGGTGTGATTCACATATAATAAATGACACAGATCAGTCTGAAGACTTTTCACAATTTTATATGAACTGAAAACAACACCCCATCACCCCAGGAGGTTCCCACAGCTTTTCAGCATCTCGCCCCCCAAACGGTTTCTGATTTCCATCCTCACAGGTCAGCTTGCCTGTTCTTAGACATGGTCTGGGCAGAGCCCTGTCTGCAGTCTTTCGTGTCTGTGGCTTTCACATACATGTCTCTGAGTCATCCTGTGGTTACACAGATCAGCGCTTGCTCCTTTTTATAGATAAGTTACATGTTTGCTCTTTTTCTACTTCTCCTGTGTCCTCTTTCTTTGAGGTATAGTTTAAAGAACAGAAGGATTATAGGATAAACACAGGGATTTGAATAATTAAAATGAGTCAAAACCCCACATTGGCCAGTATTCACTAAAGTAATAGTCAGCTGTACATACGAGGTATGATCACAAAATATGGTGAATATTAAAAAAAAGTCATTACAATGAAAGACACATTGCATTAATCCCCTGAAAATACCTCCCTTGCTTTGAACACACTTATCGCATCGTATGTGCCACTTTCTGAGGCAGTTCTGGAAGTCCTCTTTCGTGAGTGTCTTTAGTTGTGCTGTCGTGGCTGCCTTGATGTCCTGAATCAATTTTGACTTTGGGGAAGAGCCAGAGGTCGCACGGTGCCAGATCCGGTGGAGAAGACAAACCATAATGATTTTATTTGACAGAAATTGCCATATACTAGAAGCGATGTGTGACACGGAGCGTTGTCATGATGGAGGATGATTTAAGGCACACTTTAAAACACACCTTCTCTCAACCGTAGCTCACACCTGACTGACTGCACCGAACAAGCTGGAACTTGTCACACACTGTTACTGAGGTTTGACGCGCCACTTCCCATATTGAAGATCCTTCCTTTCCATTGGATGGCGCTCGGCAGCAGCGTGCACCGTATTTTGTGATCACAACGGGAAAGACTCCGTGTCACACATCACTTCTGGTACGGAAATTTCTGTCCAGTAAAAACATTACAGTGTGTCCTCATCCACCTTATTCACCAAATCTGGCACCTTCTGACTTCTGGCTCTTCCCCAAAGTCAAAATTACCATGAAAGGTAAACATTTTGAATCAGTTCAGGATATCAAGGCAGCCATGACAGCGCAACTAAAGACACTCACCAAAGAGGACTTCCAGAACCGCTTCAGAAAGTGGCAAGAATGATGCGATAAGTGTGTTCAAAGTGAGGGAGGTATTTTCAGGGGGATTAATGGCGATGTGTCTTTCACTGTAATAAATTTAAATTTAAGCATTCACCATGTTTTTTTATCATACGTCGTAATTTACCTCAGTGAATCATTGATTGTTTACTACTTCCTTCCTGTCTATCACAAGTCTTCCTTTAATTGAGACATAACTGACATACAACATTGTGTCAATTTAAGGTGAACAGCGTGTGGATTTGATACATTTACTGTTGCAATACGATTTGCTCTCGAGTGTCAGCTAGCACCCCCACTATGTCACATAATTATCATTCCATTACTGTGGTGGAAACAGTCTCTTAGCAACTTTCAAGGTTCTGACACAGCGTTGTTGGTTATAGTCACTGTGCTGGGCACTAGGTCCCCAGGGTCTGTCATGAGTCCTTAACATTGTGCTACTCAGTGTACACTCAGTGCCCCGCAACCTCCATGGGGGCCCTGTTACAGGAGTCTCAGAACCCAGGAAATCAAAACCCCAGTGCTTTCTTGTGCAGAAGTGGACACATTGATCCTCAAATTCACGTGGAAATGCAAGAGACCCAGTAGAACCAAAGCAACCTTGGAAAAGGACAGAATTGGAGGACTCTCACTTCCTGATTCCAAAACTTACTACAATGTACAGTAATGAAGACAGTATGGTCCAGGCATAAGGCAGACTTTAGCCCAGAGGAAGGAAACAGGCCCAGACATCAACCCTTGCATCTATGGTCAATTGGTTTTTGACAGGGATGCCAAGAAAATTCAATTGAGCATTTCAACAAATGCTGCTGGGACAACTGGACGTCCACATGCAGAAGAATGACGTTGGACCCCTAGCTCACACATACACAAAGTCACTCAAAATGGATCATAGATCCAAACAGATGAGCCCAAATCATAAAACGTTTAGAAAAAACATAGGAGCAAATTATTATAGCCAGTGGTTTCTTAGGTAGGACATCAAAAGCACAAGCAACAAAAGAAAAAACCAGACACACTGAAGTTCATCATAATTTAAAATTTTGTGCTGCAAACAATACCATCAAGTAAGCGAAAAAACAATGCACAGGATGAAGGAGATATTCGCAATCATGTATCTGATGGGAACTTACATCCAGCATATATAAAGAACTCTTAGAACTCAGTCACAAAAAACAACTCAGTAAAAACACGGCCAAAGCATCAGAATGACATTTCTGCAAAGATTTACAGATGGCCAACCAGCACTAGTCAGCAAGAAAAAGCAAATCAAAGCCATTAAGTTCTCACCTAAAATGATGGCTGTATTCAAAGAGACAGATAGCGTAAGTGCTGGTGAGGACTGGGAGAGATTGGACCGCTCACGTGCCACTGGTAGGAAGATAGAAAGTCACAGCTACCGTGGACAAACAGTTTCACAGTTCCTCAAATTATTCATAGTTACCGCGTGACTCAGCAGTTCCACTCCTGGGTGTTTACCCAAGAGAAATAAAAACGCATATCCACACAAAAGCTTGAAATGTCCAGAACTGGTGTCTGTACGGACACAAAGGAGATTAAAGCTGACGGTGGGGCATCTTACTTTTAATGGGGACAGTTTCTCTTTGGGGCGAGAACATGCCCCAAACCATTGCACTGTACACTTTAGGTGAGTTTTGTGACATATGGGTTCTAGAATGCTGTAAAAGGAAGTAACTAAGGGATTCCGATGACCCCGTCTGCATTTCCCGCCATGTGTGCTGGTCGTCGTGTGAGAGGGGACCTCCCCGTGGTCCCACATGTTTAGGAAACGGTTGGCTGGTAGGCGAGACAGCCCATCACTCCCGGCCGCTCAGGGCCCGTTCTGTGCAGCCCCTGGTCTCCACCGGGGCTCGTGTGCGTTTCTGGACTCACTGGGTTGTCTTCACGATGAGTGTCTCGCGGGGCGTGCAGGGGAGCGTTGGTGGGGTTGTCACTTTACACAGGTGTCCACAGGAGCCCCCAGAGGCTGGGTGGGTTTTCAGCGGTCGCTTCCTAATCGGGGCGGACTGCGTCTTCCCGCCCCTGACGTTTGCAACTTCCTGAGCCTGTCCTCTGTCTGTCACTTGCTCATCTGTCCTCTGCCCACGTGCCTCCGCCTCTGACAACTCCCTTGACAGTGATCATCCCCTGAGTGCGGCCAGCACTGTTGTAGGAGGCCGGGCGATGTCACCATGATAGACTTTCTCAAGGGCATCTTAGGGGCGATTTGTCCCAACCTTAGCACTGTTTAACTCGTAAGAGAATTACCACCTCTCTTGGGACTAAATGTGCCCTACTTTGGCACCATTTCAGCCCTGTAATTCATTAAGAGGCGGGATGAAATACAGCGAGATGGTCAAGCTCTTCGCGGCCGCGCCACTCGGCTCGCCTGGCTTGGAGTTCCTCGTCCCCGAGGCCACAGCGTTTCCCTTGCTGGCCCTGCCTCCAGCCCCCCCTCTCTCCTCAGTGCATGTCCCCTTCAGGCGCTGCTGCTAGAACCCAAGTCTGACCAGGGCGGGCTCCGTGGGGACCACTGCCCAGCGGCACCGCCAGGCTGGCCTCGGCCGCCATCACCTGGTGCCTTTGCTCCCGCTCGGCCCCCCGCCCAGGAGGGAACTATGGTAAGTTCTCTTGGCGACTGTGTGCACGCCCGCCCTCCCCCAACTCAGCGTTCTTCCCAGTGGGCCTCTCCCTGCAGACGGAGGCCCTTGCTGTGTCCCCCAAACAGGCTCCGTGGGACTCCATTGTCTCCCTGTTAATTGTTGGCTCCTCTTGGCTCCCTGCCTCACTCCTTCGGGGACAGTCAACGAGTTCACCTCGTCCCCAGGTGGACACCCACTCAGTGTGAGCGGGCAGCCAGTCGCCCGCGAAGGACCCCAGGAAGCAGTGTGCCCTTCACATGTTGTTACGCTGGCGCCTGAGTCCTGTTCACCTTAAGTTTAAATAGTTGCAGAGATGTAATTTCATTATATTGATACACTCTGCACTTTTTAAAATCAAACTTCTATAATAACCTTGAAATGTATCATGTGGAATCTAAATGCTACAGCACTGTGCTGTTTTCTATTATCCACTCAAAATAGGCGAAACAGGCTCTTCTTTAACAGCTGGAAGTTTAATATTCTTTTTTTTTTTAATGTACATTTCTGTTTCTCTCCCCAATATGAATTTACCCTAATGTTATATAATGCTACGTTTGAAGTTTTTTTGTCCATTATCTTACCATAGTTCTCTGAAAGAAAAATATGCATACACAAAATTGAAATAATTCAGAAAATTTTTGTCTATAAAAGTCTGATTTTTTTAGATTTATTAATATAATTATAAGTACATAGTCAATCAAAACAAAACAAATTATAAAACTTTGTAAATAATTATGAATCAGTTAAAGTAAATAATAATTATTAGACATAGTAATCAGCAGTATATTTATTAGTGAGGTAGATACGGCCTTTTTTTTCCCCTATGAGTTATGTATCTGTGGATGAATTTTACTCATTCCTGGAATGGGACAGCGGTCCTCCTCAAATCTGTTTCTGTTTTCGAGACAGTGATACTGAGAAACTCTTAATATAAATTCATAAAAATGGAAGAAACTGTTGTAGCAATTGAACTGGTTTTCAATACTTGAGTTATACGCCAGTAATCACATGGGAGCTGTTGCCAAAACGAAGCTTCAGTGGTCTGGGCTCGGGGTCAGGCCTCCTCCAGCCTGGCTGAAGGACTGGCTATCTGGTCATCGGTGTCACTCACGGTCTCAGAGTTGGCACTAATATTGCAGTTGTCCCTTTGTTGGCCCACTGTGCTTTCCCTGGGCTGAGAGCCAGCGTCCGCCTGGGTGGGAAAGTGACAGGCCTTCGCTCCGAGGGCGAGTGGGCGAGGGGGCATTCTCCGGCAGGCCAGCCTTGGGACTGCGTAAGCGGAAGTTGACTCCGTAGGACCCGCCCTGTAACCCTCGGAAAGCTGCAGGTGTTCCCTTGTTGTTCTAGCATCAAAGTGCCCGTTAATCTCACTCGGGAGGATTTTGTGCTCAGGGTGGGCCTTTGTCAGCAAGCCCCCTTTGTGGGGCTCTAACTAACTGCCTTTGGTGAAAACAAAACCATCCGCTAAGCCCCGGATTCTGCCTCCTTGCTGAGAGGCCTGTCCTGTCCCAACCAGTCCCTCTACACGAGGAACGCAGAGAGGGGGGGTCAGGCCAAGGCCTGCCGGTCAGAAGTGGCCTGGAGCCAACCACCTTTACACCCGCTTCCACTCCCACAGCTCATTCCTTCCTTCCTTCCTTCCTTCAGACACATTCATCGAACAGGTGCTGTGCGTCGGGCATGAAGATGGGGTAGAAATACAAAGAGTGCAGGTTAGAAAGCCCACAGTCTAGGTCAGTATGCAGTGGGGTGGGGAGCAGGTGTGGTGACATGCGCGCGGGGCCCCCGACTCCCTGGGTGCACTGAGAACTCTGCAGGAGGCAGCAGCCGGGAGCCTTCCCAGTGGGTACGTGGTGCCCGCTGAGGGGAGGACCCGGGCCTTACCCTGCAGGCCCGGAGTGGCCTGAGAGGCTGCTGTGCGGCCGGCCTGGCCTTTGGCTCCCTGTGGCTGTAACAGACGAGATGGGGACAAGAGCAGGACAGAGAATTTAGTGAGGGGGCCACCTGGCAAGCTGATTGGGAGGCCATAGAAGGCTCGAGCGATGGCGACAAGGGCAAAATGAAAGAGAATTCAGGGGTTAGAAGTGACGTGACATTTCCAGGTCAGGGACAGGGACCTCCCAAGAATGCCTCCAGGTTTTTAGCTGGGCCGACTCTTCCCAGGAGACTCATGGGAAGGGGGTGATGGTCACTGGGCATGTGTTCGGACCCCCAGGCCTGAATGGCGTCTGGCAGAGGTATCTGAGTCTGCTGCAAACTGAGATCTGAAAATTGCCAACCTGTGGGCAGCGGCCGAGCCCGTGGAGTGAGTGACATCCCAGGAGGACAGTGTGTGCGTAGCGTGGGAAGAGAACTGGGCGGAGGCTTACGTGCAGAGGCTTCATCTGAGGAAACGTGAAGAAGGGGAGAAAGGAAACTTGCTTCCATGACAGTTCGGTTGAAAACTTTGCAAAGACCCAAGAAACAAGTAAGTTGCTGACATGAGTGACTGTTGTGTCAGGCTTGGCCAGTGTAGAGGGTTTGGGAAACCGTGAAGGTACAGACAATGCCAAGGGAAGTCTTCCTCCTTCTGTGTGTCTGTCCTTCACGCTCACACCCGCGCGTGCTGCCACCCGCCTGCTGAGACCGCCTGTGTTGGCCCCACACCACACACCGGGCGGCACTGGTTGCTGTCCTTCTCCTCAGGTCTGACACTTTACCTGAACTTGGTGTCACATCCCGCAGGCTAGGAACGGCTCACGTGACTGTCCCCGCCATGCCACGCGCAAGTCCAGGCCATGGCCTGAGCTGCTGAGGACCCGCTGTGGCTTGGAGGCGCCCAGCCCCCTCCCAGGGTTGGAGCAGAGGACGCGGGGAGTGACTGTGCCCACAGGTCAGGGCCGCCGGCCGATCCTCGCACGGGGCGGGTTTGCGTGGTCTCGTCCTCCTCACACACGCTGCACTTCAGTATTTGGGGACGAGTGAGGTTCGTTTTTCCAGGTGAGGGAAGACGAAGGGCAAACGTGGGAATTGGTAGTGAAAGGGCTGAGATGGCGCCTGTGCTCCAGGCCGAGACTGGCAGGGCTTGCCAAGCACCCTGGGGCACCAGAGCCCTCCAGGCATCGCGTCCCTCCAGCCTGACAACCCTGCAAGGATGGAGACCCCCTCCCCCCAAGTGCAACTGAGGAGAAACCAGCATCGAGACAGAGTCAGAGTGACCTGCGGGTGAGCGCGGGACTCAGGGCTGGACTTCTGGCAGGCTAGGAGCCCAGCGAGGCTGGTGCTGACGGTGAACTTGGCATGTCTGTGTCATCAGACGTGAGCGTGGCGTGGTGGCCACAATGACGGTGGTGAGCCGGTTGGGGCCAGCTTGAGCCGCAGTGTCAAATTAGGATTCTGTTGTCCTCAACACACAGCTCTGAGCTTGGGGCAGAGACCAAATGAGGACAAGCTCCGAGGGGGCCTCGGCCATGCCCCGAGGCATCACGCTGCCCCATGCACTCGCTCGTGGGCCGCAGCCGTCTTTCCTCGGTGGACGCCATTGGCGCTGATGTGCACAGACACGTAAAGGCAGAATCGGCAGTGTGATGGGACCGCCCTCCAAACCTCAGACAAACCAGCCTCTTTCTCATAAGCCGTGCCTGTCGTTACCATGCAGTCAGAGAGGCGAGTGTCCACAACGGCCCGTTCCGGGCGGACGCAGCGGCCTGGAGCAGCTGAGCGTCCTGTGGCCTTTGCATGGGCACATTTGCCAGCCGGGCTGGCCTTCTGCAGCTGTCCTGCCGACACAAGCAGCGTTTGCAGAAATGCCCACAAGCAACTGGGTTTTCCGCTGTGAGGTCTGGGCGCATGCCAGCCTGCACCCTGCTGTGCGGTGGACACTCGAGGGGCAGCCCAGGATCGGCTGTCGGGAGTCAGCGCAGAAACAGTGTAGCTTGTAGGTGTTCCCAGGAGCTGCTGGCCAGGAGCAGACATCTTCAGAGGCGCGTGGGGCTCGGCACAGACAGAGTGACAGAGGCCGGCTGCAGCCGCCTCAGGCAAAGGGACATGATGTGGGGCACAGCCTGTGCCTGGCACGTCTGCAGGAACCTGGAAAATGCTGGGGCTTGGCTTGGGATGCTTTGAAGTCTGCTGCCTCCGTAGGGGCACGTGCCAGTGCGGGTGGCACTGGCGGCAGCACAGACGCTGAGAACGCCAGTTGCTGGTTGAAGGCAGCAGATGATGCGGGAAGGACAGGGGGAAGACAGAGGCACTGGGCTTCGAGGGCCTTGCCTTCCTGTGCCGGGGGGCTTGGGAATCTTGAAGAAGGAAAGCAGGTGCTGGGGACTGAACACTGGTGCCCTTTGGGGATGTGGCAGGTTTGTGGGGAGCAGCGCCCGCCTTCCACAATGGTCATTCAGGTCAGGCAGTCTCTGGAGGGGCCCAGGCTGGCTCCTGTGGGTTCTGGAAGCAGTGAGCTGCACCTGGTGGGGACGTAAGGGTGCGTGACGGCGCACACGTAAGCGGTGGCAGCTGGGAGAGCTGCCCCAGCCTGGCTCACAGAACAGGCCTCAGCCCAGCTCTGCCCGGACGCGAGCGGCCCGGCTCTGCCAGCATGAAGGG
>NW_017731427.1:808695-810314 GCF_001890085.2 Hipposideros armiger
GATAGCTGTCTTGTTGCAGCAGATAATTGTTAAAAATAAGGCTTCCTTTGCCATCAGTTCTGAGCCCCGGTTCCATGCCAGGCAAGCCTGAGGCTCTTCCACGAAGGCCTGGGTGGCTGAGAGGTCAGGGGGAGCTGTTCAGGTGGTTCTTTCATGACAACCGGTAGTGTGCAGATATTTTGTGCCCTGACTTGTGGATTTTGTGGGTGCTGTGTTTCACTGAGCCACGGCTCCCCACCCCCCCATGTCATGTTGTGGTTCCTAGAAATGATGATGATGTAATCTGAAACACATAAGGGTCTGTCGCCTCCAAACACAGAGACGTGAGTGCGTGACCACTGCCCGTCCCCCGTCAGCACTGTGCACCAGTGCCTGCGCCGTGCCCGCGTGCTCCTCGGGACTGAGCAGGTTTTATGAACAGCCAAGTGAACCAGTAATAGGGGAGCTGACCATACGCTGTATAGACGTCTAATTATGTGCTTGCGAATTCAGATTTTGCACACTTGGAGGGATGGCGATGAAGTTAATCGAGCTTAGTAGTTCAGAGTGCTCTGCATACGTGGCAGAAAGGCAGCAGTGAGCATTTTAAATTTATCGAGCTGATTGCATGTTTTTATATCATGACTTGTTCCATAAAAGGATTTGAGGTTCTATCTAAAAGAACAAAACATTAAGAAACAACATGAAAATGTCAGTACAAAGGGGAGCAAGCCACTCTTAGCGCATGTCACAAGGAGCATCGTGTCCCCAGAGGTGCCGCCCGAGTCCCACACTCGTCCAGGACCCGGGGAGTGTGCTGTGAGCTTCCCCGGTCAGCACACGGGTGCCTGGCACCCCAGGACTCACATGTCTGGTGAGCCACCGGCAGGGCGAGTGTCCGCCTGTTACCTCTGTTACCTACACGAGTGACGCTCTGGCTGCATGTCTGCAGCTGTGACTGGCAGAGAATGCACAGCCCTCCTGCTGCCAGGAGAGCACGGTGCCTGGGAGACAGTGTCTGCTCCCCCACACCCTGAAGCAGCTACGTGATAGGTGGCAGCTCGGCTCCTGCAGCCCACTTCCGGTGGGCATGGCATTGTGGTCCTGGGGGGACAGCCTGGCCCCTCAGGTGCGGGTGGCGTGCCCCAAGTCACTGCGTCCTCTGTCTGGAGGGGCTGGGAGTTACCTGTCCCAACGAACGGCGTTTTCTCACGATGGAGACGGATAAACGACCTCCTGACTGTGCTCAGGCCACCCTGGCCACTGTCTGCCTGTCTCTGTTTGGAGTGTGTTGCTAGGAGGGTACTGTACACAAGGACGTAAATCTTGTACCATTAGGAATCTGATTTGGACTAAACACTGCATTCTATTCTGAGCTTGTCAGCCCAAACAGAATAATCCTGAAATCCAGGTATCCAATTTCCGATAAGTGGGTAGGAAATTGTGCACTTTTCGGGACCTTACCGCACCCCACATTTTATTTGCTGAGGAAACTAAATTGAAGATATGCTTTTAGACCTTTTAATAGTCGCATATGCTGAGTAGAAAACACCTCATTTTACACGAAGGCACGGCCTCTTCAATATCACCTGGTGACTCCTCCGGAGGCGTGACGACGCCCCTGGGAGCACAGGCTCGTT
>NW_017731427.1:813978-817972 GCF_001890085.2 Hipposideros armiger
GCCGTCTGTTTAGACTTTGTCTCCAGGACGCTGGGCCATTGAAAGGTTCCGAGTGGGGAGAGTGAGACGAGCCACTGTGATTTGGAATGTTCCACATGAGTGGAAAGCTAACGGGGGACAAGAATGGTGTGGACAGTGGAGCAGCCTCAGCCCGCTGCAGGGGTCTCAGCCATCAGAGGTCAGACGAGGAGGAGAGGTGGCAGGTGGCGTCACGGTGGAGAGGAGATGGGGGTCTCGGGTTGATTTGATGGAGAACCCACAGAAGCACAGACTGGGAGGCTTCGCAGCTTCCTGATTTGGGCCCCTGGAGCTTGGCAGCAGCCCTCAAACAGGACCAGAGCAGGCGGAGCCCAGCAGCAGGGAGGGTGGCGTCACATGGGGCCCCATCTCCGTTGGCCTGTCCGAGGTGTGGTGGCCTGTGTCCTCTCTGTGACCCTCACCCCACTGTCCTGACTGCTCACCACCCTGTGTGATGTCATTCTTCCTCACTGCAGTGTGCATTTCACGAGCCTGGAGATGGTCCCATGTCACCGTCCCTCATACTGTGCCCTCAGGAGGTGCTTGCTGCCCGGCCGGCTTGCTAATGTAACAGTGAGCGGAACAGGTGCTACCCAGAGTTGGGAAGCGATGAAATGCACCTGGCCAGGTGCAAACAGCTCACGACCATGGGCGGTGAGCCCGTGAGGACCCTGAGACCCGCACAGTCGGCACCACATGCTGCAGAAAGCCGAGGACAAATGATTTTGGAGTGTTGAGCATGCAATAAAAATGAATGATGAATTCGATTGCCAGCCCCTCCACTCACGGAGCCCTGAAGAACCTCCCGGTTTCAGTGGAGACAGTCAAGGGCCCTTTGCAACACTTTACTGCAGGTTTAATTGCGGTGATATTTCAGTGCCAAGGAGAGCAATTTGCTGTGTGAATATGGCGTCAGATTTGCAAGCCCTACATGTTAAAACCTCCGTATAAAAGTGAGTGTTTGGCCCTAGTACGGCTAGGATTCTCATTTCCTGCTCAGCTTTCACAGAAATTGAAGTTAAGTGTCTATATTAACGTTTATAAAATTTTAGGAGCGAGTCCCTTCTTACATAATTAGTCTGCATGCTCCCCTGTTTGTGGCTGATCTTGGCTCTCAGAGCGAGGGGCCAGCTCACCCCAGACAGCGAGCGGCCAGTTGGCCCTGGGGGGAACCGAGAGACAGACGGAAGCACCAGGGCATAGTTACTACAATTCAAAATTGTTCATTTTAGTGAAACAACCTGTTTTCTTATTTTAAAAAATCCTAGACAAACTGAACACCTAAAAAGGTGAGGCTAGTTGGCAGTTAGAGGAAATTATATTTATGAACATGGCCGGTCAGGAGGGCAGGGAGGCTGCAGACAAGACAAGACACATGTGTCGGCTTCTTTTGCACGTCTCTGTACAGCGAGCAGGTGACATTACGCTGGGCGTTGTAGCACAGCCTGGGCCTGGACTGGCTGTCTGTGTCCGCAGGACATGGGGGACGTTTATGAAGGTTGCCAGCCCTGCGGGAGTGCCGTCATCACCACCTTCATCTTCCCCACAGGTGCCACCGAGCGAGGCCACGTGCTCAGCGCTTTGCTACCGTGTGTCAGCCCTTAGACCCTCGGTGTTTAAAAGGTGGAATTTGTTAGAAACACATCGTGTTTCTTCATGTTTTCTGATTTGAACATGAAAACATTCACTCCATTGCACTTGAAGCGGGGCCTGGACAAGACCTAAGTGACCACACATGGCTGCAGGTCCTTAGGGCTCACAGGGCGTGCAGCTGTGGGCTGCACAGGTGGGCGCACAGCCGTGAGCCTCTGCTTGACCCCTGTGCCCACCGTGGGGTGGTGGCCGACAGGAGTTTGGGGTGGCCTGAGGTCCTGGTTCCAGGAGCGCCTGTGCTGGCTGCCCCAGGTGGCCCCGCACAGCAGGTGGCTGCAGCTGCGGAGCTCAGGTTGTCTCGGATCCCTGTGGAGGCGGAGCCTGTCCTCGCTTCTCCGGCAGCAGTGTGCCTGCCCNTCGGGGGTGACAGTTTGAGGCCACGTAAGTGGATGCCTCCAGTGCAGCAGCACACACACTTCATGCTAACATCCCACGTCATCTCCTGGAAGACGTACACGTTTTCACTCTTATCACCGCCCGGACACAGTGTCACTAAAGAGCTGATTCGATGTGTTGCGGGGTTGAAAACATCTCTTCTGTCCATGGTGGCTGTAGATTCCCATTGAATTTCATGAAAAGTACCTTCCACTGAACTTAAGAGATTCAAATTCCCAGAAGGCAGTTCAACAATGATTGAAAAAACCAGATTTATTGTATGTGTTCTAGGTCTGTTTTCATCATGTGAGTTACATTGTATCAGAAACCATCGTGTGAGTTACATTGTATCGGAAATAATCAATGCAATTCCGGTTTGTAATGTGCCAGTGAGTGATGTGAAGTCTGGAACATGTGAGCACGTTCCAAAGATGCATTTCTTGTACTTTTTGTATGGAAAGCGTCTTTTTAACTCAGTTCAATATCATAAAAGCCCAATAGTCGGTGGCAAAGATTTAATAGTGCAGCAGGAATTCAGGGAAGTGGTAAATTAAAAAAAATAGATTACAATTTGTATTCTTTTGGAATTCTGTATTACTTGAAAGTCTAATTGTAAACCAACTACAGATGTACTCATCAGGTATTTTATTGCCACCCTAGATAGAAATACCCTGAAAGGACATATCAGGTACTAAAAAGATGAAGAGATGGAAAAAGAAATCTCTCGTTTGAATAGGGCACCCTCCCGGACCTACTATTTTGTGTCATTAAGCACAACTTGTGACACTTGGTACATAGCGCGGGTGTCCTGGAGCTGCTGGAGGGAGAGGAGTGAGGTCAGCGCCACCGCCGTCAGCAAGGGGCCGACCGAGGCCTTGAGGCCGAGAGAGCACTGGTGGGTGAGCAGGTCTGTCCCTGGCTTCCGTGCCAGGTTCCTCCAACGTCTGTTTCTAGTGTTTTATTTGGCCTAGTTGGAGAACCCATATAGACGACAGACAGCTACCTTCTCTTCCCCTGGAAGACAGTTAAACAGACTAACAGGCTTTCTCGGAAAGGATCCTTATACTTGGTGCCAACTCTGCTTTCTGAGTCACCCTGTCCACGTCATTATGTCCTGGTCACTGCACCCAGGTCCCTTCATTGCTTGGGGTTTGCCTGAGATGCGCCCATATTAGGATACAGGACTTTCCCAGCTGTTACTCACCAAGACATCCATGTTTCTCTGTCCAGTTTTTTTTCACCAAATCGGCATCAGTGAGAGTCTGGTAACTCTTAGCTTTCCCCGGTCTGCTGTGACTCAGACGGCGATGCCCCCCAGGTGCTGCTGAAACAGGCTGGCGCAGACAAGACGTCCGCCTCCCTTCGTGACGCCGATCTGGACGTATCCTGTTTCCTCCACACCAAGTTTCTGCATTTTAGCTCGTTCCTGGTCACTTGTGTTGGTTCACATTACGCTTTTCTGATTTCTGCCTATACTTCCAGCATTTGTTCACGTCTCACCAATTTACACTATCCCAAAAGTTCGCGTCCCACGCTGCTCCGCTCAGGCTCGCCTGTCCTTTCCGGGCCGCGGGGCCGCCCAGCCAGGGACGTGGGAGAGGAGAACGTGTGGCCCTGGGTGAGCTGGCGCCTGCCTCACACTGACAACCCCCCCGCCCCCGCTCCTGACGCTTTCCTGGGGTTTAAACTGTAGTCTCCAGAATTTGCAAAGCTCCTTTTCATGTCTACCCGCCGTGGGAAGTGGACACGAGTGGCACTTTCAGGCAGGGCACTCTGGGAGCCTTCCACTTGGCTGTGGAGGCTGAGGTTCCTCAGGCCTCTTCGTTTCTCCGGCCGGGACCCAGGTGACCCTCAGGCAGCATCCTAAGAACCCACAGCTGATGAGGTTCCCGATAGGCGGGTACTGGCGGTGTCCTTCCCACTCGGCCGTGTGGCTGAGCCTGTGACC
>NW_017731427.1:822182-827572 GCF_001890085.2 Hipposideros armiger
ATGACCCTGTACTTTGTATGGTCAGTGTCTTAGCACTTTTCCAATCCTCCCGCCGTCTCTCCCCTGGGCACTCAATTTTAATTAATTATATTGCTGTTTTTGCATTTTCCGGGTTTATGGTGTTCACATTCTTTATTGTAACCATAATTCTCACAGTCGTTTAGCTTTTTTTTTTACATTCTCATGTATTCAGTGGCAATCACGGGTCCTGTCACCTGACTTTTCCGTGTCTGGCTGCTGTAGTTTGATCAAACTTTTGATGGTTGGATTTTGCTCGTCAGCTACATTTTTAGAAAGAAGAGCTCATGGATGTTCTATAATTTTTTTAGTGCCATGTGAAAGCTGTACTTTTTACTCTTATGTTTTTCTGCCGTCTTGGCTCTGCGATACTCTACTCCTTTCACAGCTTTGCAACCACTGAGCCATTGTTCTGACCTCTGCCCAGCGAAGTGGGAGACCGGCCTCATTTTCTTTCCTTCTTCTGGGCAGTTTGAATTTTTTAAATTTATATTCCTGAAGTAATCTTTTTAATTTCTTAACTGTTGTGTTCATCTGGGTTATTTCAGGGTTCTTGCTATGGGAATAAAACGAGACTTAGGGCTCACCTGGGGGCCGGAGGGCCTGGGAGCTAAGCAGCCGGAGGCTCTTGCTGAGCGCCGGCCACTGTCGTGCCTTCAGCGTGAGGCTCTGGGGCAGGTGCTGCCACAGGGAGTCTCAGAAGCCACCGGGGCTGGTTGTGACAACCTGAAGTGACAACGCCTGGAGGAGTGTGCAGCTCAGCTGGCGTCCTCTGGAGGACAGCGGCTGCTGCAGCCCACCCCTGACTCCGCACTGGACCGGGGGAGGGACCCTGCACGCGTAGTGCCCGGCCGGGGGAGTGACAGGGCCCAGTGACGAAGGCGCCAGTGGCACTCTTGGTGCTGAGAGCCCTGGAGTGTGTTCTCTGGAGTGTAGTCTGAACTTGCAGACCCTCAGGCCTTTTTGCCATTCTAGGACATGGTCTTGTGTGTGTTTCTGACTACGTCTTCTGTTCCGTTCATGGCCCACCTCGGGGGCGCAGACACATTATTACCTCGAGCAACGTCGTTTTGTTCAGCGTCATTTCATTCTGACATTGACGGGATGCCACAGTGACTTGCTCTTGTTCACTCAATTAGCCTGGTTAACACTGGTTTTGTTATTCGTCGTTTTGCTTAAAGTACAGGACCTGCGACGGCAGTAAGTGAGGACGTGTGGCTTCCGTCTGTTGGGTCCGTCGTTGCATCTGACAGGCTCCCCACGAGGCCCTGTGTCTTTGTCTTTCATGTGCTCTCACTGGGATGTTCTCAAGGCTGCAGTTGGTCACATATCCTGAGAGAAAAATGTACCAGCCCAACTGGGTGAAGTAAAATAGTGAAGTGGTGGGATGCCTCAGGAAGCACACGGCCACCTAACCAGGGCACGACTGCCGAGGAGGAAGGAACGGTGAAGAGGGCAGGTAGTTGTACCTCCATCGTCTGTTCTCAGGAGTGCTTAGGCGTGGTGCCACCTGCCACACAGCCATCACTGCCTCAGCACCCTGCATGCGCCGGTCAGTGTTGGGACACGCCAGGAACGCTCCGCACCGGTCAGCATCCCCAGAGGACCCACGAGGTGTGAGGCTGAGAACTATCCAGCAGATGGGAGAGTCAGCAAGAGTGCAGGACGGAGCCGGTGCCTGCTTGCAGGGGATAGGACAGTGAGCCGGCCCTGGGTGCTGACATCTCATCGTTTGTTTTGGGTACATTTCCGGTGGTTCATGGCATCTGCGAAGGAGGAAACCCTAAAGGTTCCTCCTCATTTGTGGAAAGCTCTGGGTTACACCACTGTTTAGCTTTCAATAGAGCTATAATCTTTAAGGGATTCTGTACATCTTAAACTGAAACTATTGAAATAGTTTCTGTTACAGAATCACAGCAAGGTATTTCTCACTGGGAAGGGCAGGAGGTGCTAATCAGAGCAGGGAACACGCATGCATTTGCTTTATCCACCAATTTACCGAGCGCCGTGGACGCTGTAAGGAAAAATCCATTCAGATGAATACCTGATGAGGGGCTCAGCCTGTGTGGTTACGGGCAGACTTTAGCCGCGCATTTTGGAAGCTTCCCTTGAACTCCAAGGACACTGTTTAGCTTAGAAATGCATTATTAATGTTCTAATTAATATGAATTCTCAGTGGTATTTTTGGGTGACTTGAATGAGAACCGATAAACCTTACAAACCACGATGCAAGTGGCAATGAAAATACTTGCGAGCAGCCCCCACAGAGGAGCAGCAGCTCCCTCCGTAGTTCTGCACGCTGGCCATTGGCTGTCCTCACCTGTCTTTGCTACTAGACGTAGATGCGTGTTTTCTGAGCTCAAGCTGAACCCTAAGGCAGACACCTCTGGCGACAAAGCGCACGGCTCCTGCAGCAAACAGAGGCTGCTTCTGGGGCGGTCATCGCCGGAGCTAGAGATGGATGGGGCGCCTTCAAGGTTGCTCACAGCGACGCCATGGCCTTGCACGAGTCCCTGAAACTTGCAAATTGCATGATCCTTAGCATTTGTAAGTGCAAATTGAGCAGCTTCTTAGGTTCCGCTCGAGGTTGCAGGTACGCCTACCGTGTGTAAAACACAGAGCTGAGGTTTCACGGCAGGCTGTGAGCTCCTGTGTTGGCTCTCCTGAGCGGTTATCCTCCTGCATCGAAGAATAAGAAATCTGAGCAAAAGCAGGGCTTCCTTTGAAATCCTTTGAGAAGGCGGGTCACGTGGAAGCCTGTTCCTGAGTGAAGGCTCAGGGGCCTTCTGATGAGGAGAGCGCCGCACCAAGTCTCGCTGTCTGCAATTTTCATTCATCTTGAATTTCTAAGGTTTCTCGCCTCTTCCTGCATTTTCCTATCAAATTTGCTGCTGCTCACGAGCAGTCCCCGGTATAAACCCTTGTGGCCGGAGGCGCATTTGGCTCTGCCATCAGAATGGCCGGCGAGGCTGGTGGGGCTGGTCTGCGCCCATGGGGCCTGGGTCTCTGCCCCTGCTGCCCCCCTGTCGTCCATCCCGACTTAGGAAGGAGATCAGGCCTGACCTCAGATGTCGCCCCACCCAAACTTCCTGCCTTTTCCAACTGGATGTGACTCCTCAGCGCCCGAGTCCCCTGTGTGTTTGTACCCCTTCTTTTGTGGCGTTTATCTTCCTCCCTCACTGGTTTGTGATTCCGTCTTCTCCATCCCAGCTGCCTTTCATGAAATCTCAAACTCCCTGAGGGGAGGTAGCCTTAATCCACCCATCTTATCATCTCCTGAAATGCTGAATCCTTACATGGACAGTGCTGAAAGTTGTTAAACTGAACTGGAAATATCACTTCACATCCTGTGTATTTCTGAAATTCTTCCTTTATTTGGAACTTAAAGGCTTTTTAGACTTAAAAAAAAATCACCCCAAACTCCTGTTGCAATGTGTAAACTCTGGGACGGAAACCCCAAGTGTGCCCTCAGCTGTACAGCCCAGTGGGGATTAACTGACGTTGACACGAGTGGCCCGGGACAGGGGCACAGGGTGAGAGGTGAGGGCTGCCCTGTGTGCCGGCCNTCCCCCACAAGGACTTCCTGCAACCGCAGACCAGCCCATTACCTGCTTCAGTGAACCGTCCAGTTCACCTGCTGACACTGCACAGGTCAGTGGTTTTGGCAAACTCGCAGGTTTGGGCAACGAGCCCCAGTCCCGTTTAAAAACTTCTTATCCCCCCAAAAGAGATCCTGGGCCCTTTAGCTGAAAATTCCCTCTCCCCCAAACTCCTGGCCCCTGGCAACAGCGGTTTATACTCTCGCCTGTTCCGGATGGTTTGTATACAGGGCGCCACATCACTTGTGGTCCTTGGTGACGGAGCTGGTGGACACTTGGGTTGCTTCCTCATTTGGGCTGTTATGCATGGTGCTAGCATTTGGCTTCTTATTCTCGTTTTTCTATAAGTATTAAAAAAGTGACTATGGATCAAAATGACGTTATGAGATCTTGAAGATGGGTTAACTGTGTTACATTAATAAGACGGCAGAGAGACTCCCACCTGTGGGGGGTTTTCTTCTATCGGCACCGCCTTTTTAGTTGAAGAATGACATGCATCCTGAAAGGTTGGACAGCCCAGTTCAGCAAGTAGTCGAAAAGTTGAAACCCATTTAACTGGCACCAAGACAGACAGGCTATGTCCTCGGAGCTGGCCCCGGGCTGCTCCGTCCGCACAGGTCCGCACGCCCAGCTCCCGACGGCTGCCTTGGCTTGTGCTCTTCGAACGTGCATGATCCGCATTCTTTTTGGTTTGGCTTCTTCGCTCAACACCTTGCTGCCGACCCCCTGCCATGGGGTTCTGCAGTCCAGTCACTTTCAGTGCTGTTGCATTTGCTGACGTGGAGGGAGCAGGACACGCTCAAACGTGCTCGTCTGTTGTCCTGTATGACAGCGTGTGGGTCGGTCCCAGTGTTTGCCTCTTATGAGTATGTCAGGGCCAAGCGTGGGGTTAGAACCACTGATGTAGCTAGCAGGAGATTATTTTGTGGGGCTTTGGCCTTAGGCAGTTGTGCATTTGGGAAAACGGCATCAAGAAATGGGGCATCAGGGGCCGGCTGAGTGGCTCAGTTGGTTAAGAGTTGGCTTAAGAGCACGAGCTCTGAGCAACAGGGCTGCCGGTTCGATTCCCACATGGGCCTGTGATGCTGTGCCCGAGCTGAGCTGTCGCTGAGCTGCCAAAAGGTGGCAGGATGGCTCAGCTGGTGAGAGCACGTGCTGCTAACAACAAGGCTGCTGGTTCGACTCCTGCAGGGGATGGTGGCTACGCCCATCCGCAGCTAAGTTGAACACAGCACCTTGAGCTCAGAGGCCATGAGCTGCTGACGGGCAGCCAGATGGCGACTGGTGCCCCCCACAACGAAGATTGAAGATCAACAACTTGGCTGGTCCTCCTCCCCAATTCCCCAATAAAATCTTAAAAAAAATGAATAAATGAATAAATAAATAAAAAGGGACTGTTCCCCATTAAAAAAAAAAAGAAATGGGGCATTATATTACTTTCATCTAAATCTAATACAAAGAAATTAATGTGAAACTGAAGCAAATATTGACTTCAAATACATTTTATTGATATAAGTGATATTCATTAAGGTTAAAAATAAGACTGTGGAAAAAAGAACTTTTCAGTAATTTTTTTGGATTCCCCGTTTCGTTTCTGGAGAGCATCTGATGACCCTGTACTTTGTATGGTCAGTGTCTTAGCACTTTTCCAATCCTCCCGCCGTCTCTCCCCTGGGCACTCAATTTTAATTAATTATATTGCTGTTTTTGCATTTTCCGGGTTTATGGTGTTCACATTCTTTATTGTAACCATAATTCTCACAGTCGTTTAGC
>NW_017731427.1:832357-867024 GCF_001890085.2 Hipposideros armiger
TGACGGAGTGGGGCCTCCACACCCTCCACAGCCATTCTCCTTCGTACGTAACGGCCACCCGACAGCCCGCCGTGCCGAGGCTGCGTGGCCAACTAGCGCTCAGGTCTCCTGATGGCTGAGCGCTCGCTCCATGAGTTAGAAGCAGGAAACTTTCATGGTATAAAACATGGCGCTAAATAAAAGTAGAGCCAGCACATGCTTTGCTTTCTTCTTAGAGTGTCTTTCTGAGCCCCAGGCCGGGCCCAGGCCGCGACCCGGCGCTAAACCACAGCCACCCAACCTCCCAGCGGCCTCGCCGGTCAGCTGGTCTTCAACGGGACATCAGCTGCTAAGCCTCCTGGGTCTGGTTAGCGGAGGTGACGCCTTTACCATACGTACCTCTTTATCTTTCGCTTTTGGCTCTTGATTTTCCAAGCCTTATGCAGGTTACGATCTTACAAACAAAAAAACTAAAGCAACAAACCCTCCCAGATGCCAGGGCTCAGCCTTCCTTTGTCTTCCTGAAATTCTGCTGCATCAAATACCGTTGTCAGTCAACCTGCCCTCTGCTGGGAGTAGCTTATCCTTTCGTTATAGAGGGTGCTTCTGCCTGGGATTTGTAGAAAAGGGATTCAAAGGAGTCTTGGGAACGCCGAATGGGGGTGCTTCAGTGTAAGAAGTCAGGTCTTCTGTCCCTGAGGCTGGGCGGCTGACTGTCTTTCTACCTGGGGAGTCAGCCTGAGTGGGCTCTGTTCTGGTGCCAAGCACACCCTTTTTGTGTCGTGGCTGTTTGTTGAGTGAATGCGAGTTTGCACTCTTGCTGTATAGCATAGCCCAGAATTCAGCATCGTGTGAGCTGGACAATCCCGGAGCAGTTTTGTTTAGAAAACGCTCGCTAAGTGACAGGCACTGTGGATTGTGCTGCACCCATGTCACTTCGTTCCCACCCTGGAATCTTTGTGAGGGGGTGCGACTTAACCTCATCTCACTGGCAGGGATTCGGGAGCCGAGATGTCACCTGCGTCCACCTCACACAGTCGATACGTGAGATCAGATTGGAGCCCGGTTGTCTGGCTGTGAAGCATGTCGCATGGGACATCGAGCCATGAGGACACGCCCGCTAGGAGCAGAGTTTGCATGAGTGTGCCCGTTAGCATTGTGGCAGTGGCGCTGCGTCACAAGCCAGTACGAAGAAGTCCCAGGGGCGTGCAGGTCTCGTGTCCGTGGGTCCGTGGGGCTGGGCTGAGCTGACATGGCTGTGGACTGTGGCTTCAATCCCAGGTTTCAGTATGAGTTTCTCATCCTCTGGGGACCAGCGGCCGCTCCCAGCATGGCAGACGTTCAGAGCACAGCTGCCCAGATCACACCTGCAGACGCGCCACTTCCTAGGGGATCGTGCCAGGATGTGGACGTGTGACCCTACCGAGGCTGAGGGATTGAGACTGCCCTCGTCCTGCACCAGCTGGAGGTGAGCTCCATCTCTGAGTTGCCTGTCGTCACCCTGTTCTTCCTGCTGGGTTGTAATGTGAAGCTGATGGGACCGCAGAGAATGGCCACGTGGCTTTGGGGGACGGGGGACGGGGGATGAGAGGACCTGAGATCCCACTCGTCCACGTGTCACGCTCACTGACAAAGGCTGAGGCAAGGCCTCTCGTCCAGTGTCACTATGTCCTCTCCGCGTTCATAACCACTTGACATTTGAGCACAGCAGCCGTCACCCGCTGACACACTGAATGTCTGTCCACGGCAGCGAGGCCCCCGTTGGTCACTGCCGTGCTGCCAGCCCGAGGACAGCGCTCGGTGTGCAGAGTGGCTGAGGGAAGGCGTCTGGGGCGCAGACACGTGGGCAGGGGCTGGGCTCTCACTGCGGTTCCCCAGCTGTGCGAACTTGGGCCAAACAGGAGGAATCATTCCTAACTTGTGGACTGTTGTGAGGGTTAAGTGAGGTGCTGCACAGACAGCATTTATGTGTGTTATTAAACATTAGTTATTTTCATCAGTAATAATAACACCATTACGTATGTTGTCATAACAGTAGTAATTTAAATCTCGAAATGAAATTAGGATGAAATATTTGTCTCCAGCATTCAGGCTTTCTGAAAGCATGCAAGGTATGAGTGAAAACAGACTGATTATTTAACAAATGTAGAATTTAGGCAGCCAAATCCAGCCTTCTTCAGAAAAGTCTCCCTGAGCCTATTCATTCGGTCAAAAGAAGCTTCGATTGCTCAAAAGGACGTTGCCACTTGTGCTTCGGAGCAGCCCGCACGCCCTGTGGCTCACGTCGTCCCAGTGTCACTGGTGGCGGAGACCCTGGGCTCTGAGGCACAGTGGGGTTTATATAGCCGCCGAGGCTCTTCGGAACCAAGTGGGACAAACGGAGTTAGCAGTCAAGCTGCTTGCCCGCTGTGGTCACAAGAGTGGTGACCAAAAAGGGCCTGGTTTGCAGTGTGCCTACGACCTGGTGCTGAAGACACGCAACTCCGGGGAGGAAGCCGTCAGGCTCCCGCTAAGGCCGAGCGAGGGCGGAGCCACACAGCTCCCGGGACGGCTGCTGAAGGGCCAGTGCTCATCTGCACAGGTGAGTCAGAGGATGTTTGTTTAGTAGCCTTATGACTTCATCGTCATATCTTACATATAATATGCAATATGGTAATTTTTGTAGACATGAGATGTGTCCAGATAACATATATTTAAGCAATTAGTGTCTTTTAACATTGAGAAAATTGGTTTCTGTCTACTGACATTCTAGTTCTCAACCCACTGGTTTCTTATTTAACTTTCACCATTAGGGATGCTTAGCACATCAAAATGATGTTAATTATTAGCTTCAGGCAGGAAAAAAATATGCACCAACAGAATATTTGTCATTTTGTCAGGTCCAGACCTTCTCTCGATCAGCTAATTATCCCTGATGATGACAGTGACCAGCGGTCAAAGGAAGTAGCACCGATACTTGGTCCCTGAGGACGAGCTGGCAGACATGTCTGATGACGCGCGGCACACTCCCGTGCGTGCACTGTGCACACGCCTGGCTCTGCGTTAGGACGTTCCGGGCGAGGCACTAAGTCCGATCCCCAAATCCTTACCCTTGCCCGTCAGATGTAACAGCTGTTTCACCCGGCGACTTCAGCAAGTGTGAGCCATTCACACTAGAAGGCTCAGAGAAGACCGCTGGCTGCTGTGTCCCGTCCCGTCTGTCACTACTTCCTTGTCAGAACAACCATTGAACCTGGGGGACTGGAATAAAAAGCGGCTTTATGGGCCGACCTGCGCAACAGGGGAAACACAGCCAGGTGCCCCTTGAAAGCTCACTGAGCTTGGAAGAAATTCTTGGAAAGCATCTGTATGAAACGTGATGGTTATTACAAAGCTGTAAAGACACCAAGGTCACATCTGCCGCTTTTGAAGCCACGACGCTCATCAAGAAAGCGTCATCACAGCTCAGGCGAGGGTGTGTGGACAGATGGGTGGTGGTGGGGGGGGCAGCAAGGATTTCTGGGTGGGAGGACGGGCCCCAGGGGAGCGCACCCAGGAGCCCCGCGTCCCCTCCCCCAGTGACATCAGCCTCTGCCTGGAAGTTTGACACACATGTGGCCGAGGTGGTTTTGCAGCTTCGAGTGTCTGAGCTGCTGTGGCAAATCCCCCAGTGCTGGCCCAGCAGTGGCAGTAAAGGACACTTTGTTTTCTTTTTCCGTTTGGCGCACGAGAAGCCTTCTCCTCTTTCCTGCCGAAATGTACACAAAGGGCTCAGTATGCTTAGAGTGTTAACACCAAGAAAAGGACACTGGGAATTTTAAAGGCATCTAATCTGACAATTGATGCTGTAGTTAATTCCTAAAGGAATAACTGATTAGCCCCACTTTTTCCAGGAAATCGCAGTGTTATGCATCGTGACATAGTTCAAGATTACGTATCATTTTATTTTATCTCAAAGAGGCATGCACATAAAAGCCAAATACTTCTCAGCTTGGCCCTGTTCTTTCTCTAGCATGTCTGGACTGGCAATTTGACTCATTAATAGGTAGCAAAAAAAAAATCATTGCAAAAGAGAGATCTGGCTTTAATTTTTAAACAGTTTTTAAGTGGTTTGGATTATGAAGCTGTCAGGCGGCGGCCAGGCTGGAGAGGGACGGTCACGCTGTTTATTCAGCAGACAAAGCTAGTCCTTGTCGCTACGATGCTGTTATTTTTAAAGCGTTAGGAAAATCCATTCATTTAAATATTTTTTTCTTAAAATGCTGGCAAGGGTGCCAAGGAGCAGCCATTTGGTTGTGGTGGTTATGACGTGGACACCCCAGCAGGGACTCCCGGGTGACGGTGGCCTCCTGACACCTGGGAACCTGGGTTGGCTGGCCCTTGCGGAAGCTGGAGTTACAGAGAGTTACAAGTGAGACAGCATCATCTGAAATGATCTCTCACCGTTCTTATTTTAACGGGCTGCCCCCGAAGCCGCCGTGGCACACAGAGCCAGTAGGTCTCACCCATTGGGTCCCTTTCTCCTCTAGGAAGTCACACGTGAGCTCGTCCACTTATGGGCCCCTTGTCCAGCCAGAGGTGGAGCAGCTACCTTAAAATGTACCGAAGGCCGGTGTGGTCTCTCTTGGTCACCAGCCTCTGCTAATTCAGGACGTTTTCTTGTTGTCGTTTTGGCGGTTCTTTTTTTCCCTTAGAACACCTAGGTTCTTTGCTGCCGCTTACCTCCCCCTCCGCCATTGCATTAACTGTTGCAACAGCAAATAAGAAAAGAAACAAAACAAACCGACTTTTCTTCCCAATAGCTCCAGATTCGTGTTGTGTGGTGGCAACAAATCGGAAACATTGAAATGAGGTCTGTACTGCAAAAAGTGAAAATAGTTTCGCTATCACTGACGGTGCAGGGGTGACAGCGGAGAGTCAGGCGGCTTTAGGGCTGAAGACACCTGTTGGCAGCCTTGGCTCTGCCATCACTCGCCTGACGTCACGGACAACAGACTTAACCTCTTCACCCACAGTTCTGTCATCCATAACATGGGGATCACAGCACCCAGCTCATGGGGGGGGGGAGGTCCTGGTGGGCAGTGATTAGATCCCAGAGTGGGGCTTACGCGGCCAGCAGCACAGGGCTCCGACGGCGACTTGGTGCCGTCTTTCAAGTTTCCATAGAGTCCTCAAGGATGCGGAAAACTGCACGCATTAAGGAGGGTTCAGGAAGCAAGTAGAATGAAAATGGCAAGAACCATATGATGTTAAAATGTAAAAATACACAGAAAGAAGATTGAAATGTGACCAAATATTGACACAGATTGCCTCTGCATGTGGGATTTTGGGTGATCTTAAAAAGAATACTGATTTATCCTTTCTCAGTTCTTTGAAATAATTGAGTTATTTTTACAATAAGAGAGGAGATCCCTTCCCCAAACCTCAAACATCAGACGAGAAAGGGAAATTCTGTGTGTTCCATTTATTCAAGCTGCACTGACACAGCACTGTGAATTTAAAAGCTGGAGGCATGTGGTGAATTGAAACCACGTAGGCCTCTTTCTCGTAGAGGCCGTGCTGCTCAGAATAATGCGGAGGGCACGTAACTTAGTGACAGTTATGGAGAGGGAGGGACAGGGCGACCCCGCGAGCTGGCTGTCCCTCTGCAGTAGCGTAGAGATGGTGGAGCCGGCTCTGCTCTTCCCGACGTCCCGTTGTCACAGCGCTCAGAAAGGTGGCTCAGATTTGCAGAGGCCTGGGCTCCGCAGCGTGCTGGCGGCTGTGCCCTCCAGAGTCCGTGGGTGTGGAGAGCAGGGTGGGGCCGAGAGGCCGAGGGCCGGCTGCACCCGGAGCTGCAGGAGGGACCTGGCTGGGGCTGCACATTAACAGACCACGTGAGAAGTTAACTGGTTTGTACTTGGAATCTTTTTAGCCAGAGGACTTTTCTCTGTATCAATAAACATTACATTAATTTTCCATTGTTCTGGTTAGTTCTAAGATACTGTGGGTCAAATTCAAGTCTCGTTAACCCCACTGGAAAAATCCCAAAATAAGCAAAACCAAATAAAGTCCCCTGAAGTCTAATCAGGAAGTGATGTCAGTCACTGGAGCTTTGCTTCCAAACTTGTGTGTTTCGCTTGTGCTCCTGTGTGTTCACAAGCCCTGGGCCGAATGGGAGTAACTGAGCCCCAGCCTCGTGTGGCTCCGCGGACCGTCCGTGGAGATCTCAGACACACGGCGGGCCACCCGCTGGCCTGCGGGAAACTGGCATTTCAGGAGGGGACGCACAGCACCCCGCATAGACGGTCAGCACACACACGGGCTGCGGGCGTCCACATGTGACCCAGAACCCACGGCCTCGTCCCAGAGGAAACGCTGCTGCTCCACGTTCCCGCCGTGCAGGCCCCCCCCTCCAGGCCGGCGCTGGCCCCCCCCCCCACCGCTCTGATCTGGGTGACGTGCAGATAATTGCAGGAGTCACACAGCCGTGATAAACGGCGCTTTCCCCAGCAGCCCAGCCCTTTGAAGTTGCAGAGTTTCATGATAATTGATAATCTAATCTCAGCCCAGCCTGTACGGTTTCTTTCCCTTCTTTCCAGGCTGCTCTGGAAGGACGGCGTTATTCCAGCGTGTGTGCTGATCGCTGGGCGGACAGGCCACTGGGCAGGAACTGCACGGTCAGCACAGGTTTGGGGACGAGCGGCCAGTGGCCCAGCTGCACGTGTGGAGGAGAGAGAGGCCTTGTGGTTCTCACTACCTCAGGGCCAGACATGGCAATTACCACTCGGAGGCCATAAAGAGGTTGTTAATTGCAGGTTTATGCCCTTGTAGCCCAAGTAGGAATGAAGGGACTAAAGGTTACAAAGTTGCACTGAAAAAAAACGTTATAGGTGATTTCTTACTCTTTTCTGGTGGAATAACCTAATTAATAGTCAGGTTTGGCCTGATGAAGAAAAGAACTCTCAAAGAGGCATCTTATTAGAATAATTAAAATTGTCTATACCTTCCAATTTGCTTTTCTTAACTGTCTGTTCTGTTTTTATTTTCCTTAATTATCTTTCAAAATCTTTCAGATGTGGGGCCAAGAAGGCACCGGGCGTCACATGTGTCCCCCCCCCGTATGGGCGGTGATGCGCACCCACAGGCCCAGGCCGAGCTGTCACTCACTGCCCGGCTTTCCGGAAGTTCCTCCGCCCCATACAGCCGCCTGCCCCTTGTCTGCACTGCACCCGATCCTGGAGGCCAGGCAAGCCTGTCCCAGCCCCAGGTAACATGGCCCCGGGGTGGGGAGGGTTTCGTCCCTGCGGATTTGACCAGCCACAACTGAAGACCACGCTTTCCCGTGGATGTGGACTGTGCATCGCTCTGTGCCTTTCATATAAGGGACCTGAGCGCCTGAGGATGTTGGTACCCACAGGGGGTCCTGGAACCAATCCCCCGTGGGTACCCAGGGACCACTGTCCACACACATATGTACACACCTGTGCATGCACACACAGACGTGCATGTATGCCCTGGATGCGCACATATTTGAGCACGTGTGTGCACACAGCGCACGTACACACGTGCGTAGCCTTCTCAGGGGGAGTAAGAGTGCTTGGTAACATTGTTCTCTCGTGTTTTGCATGTGTGTCACTTTTGATCATAGCAGACACATTTTGTATACCATTCAGGCATTGCTCTGTCACGTCCTCAGAGCCCCGGTCACTTTTGTGCAGTAGGCATGGCTATTCCCATGCCACAGACAAGGACGCCTTCGATGACACTAGGGACCCTCAGGTCTGAGGCGCTGCTAAAGCCAGGTTTCTTTCCTCATGGCCTCTTACTGTGCTTTAAATGTCACATGAGGGAGAGAGAAACATAAAGGCCTTTTCTTTTTCTTTCAATGACGAAGTAATAGAGATGTCACTATGGAGAGAGAAGTAATTTTAAGGCCACACAGAAACTCCCTGGCTAAATAGAAAGGGAATCTATGTTTCCTCATTTTATCCAGGTTTCTCTGATCCTTGTGTTCTGTTTTTACAATCCTACTAAAAACAGTTACATTAAACCAGAAATGAATAGTCCATTTTTCAATTCTTTTTTTTTTTTAAGTTGTTTTTTTTAAAATTGGGGAATTGGGGGATGGGAACAGACAAGTTACTGTCCTTCTGTTCTTCAGTCTAGCTGTGGAAGATGTTGCTTCACTGGCCCAAGTTGGCACCATCACTGCACTCTTCCCGGGCAAGGCAGATCAGTCGCCGGCTTCTGGACGGGTGCTTACAGTGGCTGCTGGCCGCTCACACTGGATGCTGGCCGCTCACGCTGGCTGCTGGCTACACACGGCAGCCCATGGCAACCCACTGCAGCAGGGGCTGCAGCCTAGGCCGCCGCCAGCGACTCACGGCAGCCCAGCTCCAGGTTGAGCTGTTGTTCAGCATCTTAGCTGTAGAGGGCAGTGTCACTGGTCCTCATATGTGGGATCCGAACCGGGGCCCTCTGGCATCCCAAGCGAGTTCTTAACCATCGCGCCACTCGGCCAGCCCCATTTTTCAATTCTTCGCAGGCCCCCTTTTGAATTAGAAACGGTGTTCGAATTTACGTTAGTGTGTTCAGGACCCCCCGCAGGCACGTTATTTGGGGGAAATGTTTCCAGGAATAAATGCGGCCGTGCCCCGTGCACTAACTGGGAGGAGAAAGCTGGGCCAAAGGGACAAGTTACCCTCGACCCCACGGCAAGCGCACCTGGCTCTTCAGGGAACGTAGGGCTGGTCTGATCCCACGAGTGCGTTCTGGAAACCCTTCGCAGAGCACTGTGGAACGAGGCCATGCAGGGTTGTGTCTCACACAAAACCTGTGTCCAGTGTCTGAACTCCTGACTTTAAAATCGAGTGCGCTGATCAACACGAGCGCGGAGCTGCGGAGGGTTATTTTTACTTCCTGAGAGTGGAGGGTCACGGACAAATCCAGGTTTGAGGAGACGTGCCCCATGTCTGATTGTGCGATGGTGGATGATGGATAAATGAGGACGTGGTCCAGGTCAGGAGGAGGCCTGGGGAGAGGCGGACCGAGACCCATGGGGCGGGGGCGCTAGGCCAGGCAGGGACCAGGGCAGGCGGTGACGGAAGCAGGTCCCCTCCCGTGGGACGTCCTGCTGTGTGCCCGCCTCACATCCTCCGCCATCACCCATGCGCTCACTGTGCTTACCTGGACCGGTTACCTGACCTGTGGACAGAGACTTTGTCACCCCGGCCCCAGACACTGTGAGCGGGGCCAGTCCAGAGGCCAGGTGATGGACAGGGACAGAGCTTGGAGGAAGGGCTCAGTGCGGCCCCACGGGCTGCCTGTCCCTTGGGGGCTCTGCTCCCCACCCTCCATCCCCATTGCAGCAGCCTTCAGGCGTCTGCCGCAGAGGCTGGAGGCATGGCTGGTAGACAACACCCCCCTTTCTTCCTGTGAAGGGCAGATGTGGAGTTTCTGGAGCTCTTCCTATTCTGCCCTGAAAAGTGCGGTCCTTGAGGCAGGTGAAAGAAACCAGCTGATTGGCTGATAGAAACGAGGAGGGACAGCGCGCCGTGTGACCGGGAGGGGTACCGATCCGGCAGTCACTCATCTTTTTCTCTCTCGTCAGTAACGGGAACACACAAACTTGCCCTTTTGTAACGTGAACAGAAAATTATGCCCCCAACGCCACCATTAGGACAGCTGAGTTTATTCCCGCCCGTGGCCTTGGGGACAGAAGGCATGACCAGGGATGTGACTCCCAGCCTTCGCCGGGGCAGTGAGGGCGGAGCGGCCGGGATGGGTGGCACCTTTGACGAGGTGCTCTCAGCAGGTGAGGTGAGCTAAGCCTCTGGTTTTCTTCTCCGCTTCTCCAGCCGACGCCGCTCTTGAGAGCCACAGTGGCTTCATGTCCACAGGGGGGACGAAAGGCCAATTACAGACAGTGACACCAGCACACAGAAAAATAAAGGGCAGGACTAGAGCCCGTTCCTTGATCAGCCTGGCAGCAGATTCGCTTTCACCAGCTTGGGAAGCGCACGAGCCCGGCGCTGACGCCACATGGGGGCCCTCGCGGCCAGAGCGCCTGGCTGTGTGCGCGTCGCTTGAAAATTCCGCCAGTGAGTGGTGACACGTACCTGCCCCGGTCCTGATTTGCTTTGGTCACTCGATGTCTCTGTAGAGTTTGGTTGGCGAAATGTGCGTGTTTCATGAAATGCGATGTCAGGGAGAAGAACGAAAGAAGTAGTTTGAAATGATCCTTAGCTGGCGCTGGGGGCAGGGGAATGGCCCCCCACGGGCATGGCGCTGATCACTGGTGTCTGCCCACGGTCATTCGCGGCTCGGGAGGCTCGGGAAGCCGGCGTGGTGAGGACACAGGAGCGGGTGGCTGTGGGCTCCGTCCTCAGTCAGCTCCCTCAGTGACTCCTGCTCTGTCCACAGCCCGGGCGACGGGCGCGGCGGCCTCATCCTCATGGTCCCTTCATCCATGCTTGCCTGGGGACAGTGGGACAGCTACCGTCCCCCCAGCTTGCATCCCCCCAGCTCCTGTCCCCACAGCTCGCGTCCCTAGTGCTGCCACCCTGTCCCTTGCACAGCACCAACTAGACAGGACCCGTCTCACGCCCACGGTCAGCTGGTCCAGTCGGGACACCGTCTTTGCGCCACTCGTGACCTTTCTGGCTGGGAGCAGCTGTGACCCTCTCTGAAACCCTGTGTGCTTCTTCACAGCTTCCGATCACTTTTACCCCCGGGGCACGTGTTTACGAGGCTCCTCCTCCAGACCACCAGCTCTGCAAGAGCAAGGCCCGAGCACACAGGCCTGTGGGCCCAGAGCCGCCGGTCAGGGCTCCGCGTGCGCAGGACGAGCCCGCTGCTGTGTGAGCTGCACGGAAGCGTGAGTGTGCGGAGGGGCGATGGACGAAGACGCGGGCACAGGCAGGAGGGGTGTGGGGCCCCGCACGCTGCCTCCTGGGGCCGCAAGGAAGCTGGCAGGGCTGGTTCCAGCCGCAGGCCCTCGGTTCCGTTTGGCAAACAGCCTCGGAAGATGAACCAGTTAGGACTTGACCAGAATCAGGGGTTCAGGTATTTTCCCCACTGTCAGGATTTCCACTCGATGCTTTCATGAGGCACCATTAGCGTCAGCGCTTCCTCTCCCTGGGTGTTGTGGGCGAGCTTACCTGGCCGGCAGAGGCACTTGGGGAAAGTCACTGAGGCGAATTCTGTACTTCTAGCACACAGTGGCTGTCTTCTAGAAAACAGATGTTTTCAGGCCATTAATCCCTAATGCAGACTAACTGCGCACTGGATTTGAATTGTGGGTGGAGGACAGGGCTCACTGTAGGGGTGGGGGCGTCTGTGCCCCAGGGGTGCGGGGGGTGCGGGGGTGGCGCTGTGCTGCCTTGTGAGGGACCGCGCCCCCTGGGACGGTGCCCAGGTCCTGCCTTCCTCCCGAGGCTGATGAAGGGACCCTGGTGGGGCAGGCTGCGTGCGCGCCCTTCGGACAAGAGACCCGCTGCCTCCACGGAGCGTAGAGCTGGGTTACAGTAAACGCTCTGAGTAAACACAGGACACACAGGCGCGTGTGCAGACAGTAACAGCCCGTGTCGGGGGCTGGGGACAAGCTGACCTTCGGTGGTCTCTGGGGGCCTTGCCTCCTAACGTGGGTGACACAGTCAGGAAGGGGGCATGCAGATGAGGAAGGCTTTCCGACGTCCCTTGATGCAGGAGCAGCGTTTCTCTAGCGGAAGGAGGGAGCTGCTGGGAGGGCGTCGAGGTCAGTCTGGTGGTACGGACGGGTCAGAGGTCAGAGCTGGGGGCCGCGGGGGAAGGAGGTGACCGCTGCGCGAGCAGGCAGCAGGCAGTGGGGGCTCCTGGCCTCCATCCCCTTGGCAGAGCCCGCTCCTCACCGCTTTGTACTGGCTCTGAAAAATACAATTTTTTAAATGAAAATGTTACTTTTGTTAACACGTAATGACTTTGTTATTGTCAAATAATGGAGTGCGTTTTTAAAGCCTTCTCAGCCTTACACTCAGATGTGATGAGAATCGTAGACACAAACAGCATCACGAAAGTCTCTCTGGGCCCTCAGCCCTCCTGACGCGTGCACGTCTGCCCCGTTTAAACACTATTTTCAATGGTGGCGGATTCTAGTTAATACAGTAAGTCAAGGCAAGAAACAAGAGCCATGACTGCTGGAAGAAAGATAAAATACCATTTTCTACCTAAAAATGAAGATGAAATGGGTGAAAACTGATTTTAAGAACAATAAAATTTGACTAAGAGCAGGAGAGACAAGTATGGGGATGTTAGCAGCCTCCTTCTGTGACCCCAACAACATGTACGGCAGCGTAAGGAAAACGCCCGTCTGTGTGTCCAATGCCTACAGATAGTAAGACACGAGCAGGGTTTATAAGAAAATACCCTAAACTTGACTGAAAAAGAAACAGAAAGATTTGAATAAGGGGAAATATTCTGTATTCTAGATGAGAACACAATATTGGAAAGCTATGGACTCTACCAAGGCTATTTATACAATTCCAGTAAAAAGCTCAACAGAATTCTTCTCGGAACTTGAAAACTAATTTAAAAAATCAGAGCTGTACATACACACACGCACACATGCACACACGGACACACACACGTGTGGCACATATGCACACACATGTACACGCACACACACATGCACATGAACACACACTGACAGACACATACACACACATATGGACACACACATGCACACACGTGCACACATGCTCGCAACACAGCTGCACTGCATGTTCACACAGCTTGAAGCTGGAAGACCCGCTGCCCCACGTCAGAGGGCCAGTGCGCCCATCTCAGCCCCACCGAGCCTTCCACTCACCCCTGTGCTGCCCTCCCGAGACCCCTTCCTTCCGAGCCTGGACCCACCTGAGACACCTGCTCTCCTGGACCCCACAGGTCCCCGCAGGTCCCCACAGGTCCCCACACGTCCCCGCATGTCCCCACAGGTCCCCGGAGGTCCCCACAGGTCTCCACAGGTCCCCACAAGTCCCCACAGGTCTCCGGAGGTCCCCACAGGTCCCCGCACGTCCCCGCACGTCCCCACAGGTCCCCACAGGTCCCCGCACATCCCCACAGGTCCCCACAGGTCCCCGGAGGTCCCCACAGGTCTCCACAGGTCCCCGGAGGTCCCCACAGGTCCCCACAGGTCCCCGGAGGTCCCCACAGGTCCCCTCAGGTCCCCGGAGGTCCCCACAGGTCTCCACAGGTCCCCACATGTCCCCACAGGTCCCCACAGGTCCCCAGAGGTCCCCACAGGTCCCCGCAGGTCCCCACACGTCCCCGCACGTCCCCACAGGTCCCCACAGGTCCCCGCACGTCCCCACAGGTCCCCACAGGTCCCCGCACATCCCCACAGGTCCCCGCACGTCCTCACAGGTCCCCACAGGTCCCCGCATGTCCCCACAGGTCCCCGCAGGTCCTCGCACGTCCCCGCACGTCCCCACAGGTCCAAACAGGAGCTTGTGCTGCCTAGACAAGCAGTTTGCTTATTTGGGTTGTGAAAGGATAAGAAGTTTATAGTAAGACATTTAAAATTTCACATTAAATAAATTAATTTACAAATGGCATTCTTTTGCTCATGCAAACATGAACGAGGAAAGTTACGAAGATTCTGATTCAACAACCCTCTCAGTCGGGGGTCGGCGGGGGCAGCCGGCTGCTGGTTTCTGGGCAGCCTGCAAACCGAGAGTGCGTTTTACATTTTTTGACGGACGAAAAAAGTCAAGAGGAGAATCAGATTCCTTGACACATGAAAATATTGTGCAGCTCTGATTTCAGTGTCCATAAATAGGTTTTGCTGGCACATAGCCACACGTTCGTGTACGGGGCTGTCTGCCCTGCTTTGTGCCACAACCAACTTATCGGAGCCGCGAAGCCCAAGTGTTTATGGTCTGGCCTTTCACAGAAAACATCGTGAGAGGTTACGTCCTCCCGTTATCTACAGTCCCCCCTAAATCCTAGGGACAGGGAATTCCACTGTGACAGTCCCCAGTGTGCCCACAGGCTGGGGTGTGATGACCTAGGCTGCACACTCGGCGAATCCTCCCAGGCCCACGCGGGAGCGTTTTCAGTGGCTGAGGGGGGTCACCTCTGACGGAACCTGCCAGGACGGCTCGCACCTGTGTGAGCTGCACACGAGGCTCTGCTCGGCCCCTTGGGAGGCCTGGCGTTTGCTGACATGACCCGGGCAGCTGTCCGCATCCTGCACCTCACCTGAGTGTGACCGTAGGTGGTCGTTAGGAAGTGACCCCAAGTAACGTGAAAAGAACAACTCAGACCCACGCGGCATGGCTCTTACGGTTTGGGGTGTTGCTTTCAATGCCCACGATAGAAATCCAAGTAATAACCGAAGCCCGTGTTGACGTGTGCCGTGTATACAGCTTCTGTTTCTCTCGAGAACCTTCCGGGGAAGGAAGGGGTCCTTTTAGAGCTGAAGAAACGGAGGCAGCGTTCAGGGCCTCGCGGGGAGTTTTGTGGGCTTGGACCAACCGCGGCTGTGGGGCTGCTTGGATGACCTTCCATTCCTTACAGCTTTTTAAGGTGAGTGTGTGACAGCTGAAGGGAAACGTTTTGGTCTTTGTGGTGGAAAGCGGGTCCCCTGTAGTCGTGTGATTCTGGTATCGTCCTGATATCGCCAACATCAGAGCTCGTGCTGACCGACCAGAGCCGGTCGGTCGTCTCCAAGGACGAAGCTTCCCTAAGAGCCGGGCCCATGACGCATGTGCCTGGGGGCAGAAAGCCGCTGGCTGCTCAGGGAGGTCCTGCCAGGCTTTGAGACCTTTCAGGGGGCCGCGGGCAGGAGGTGGGGAGCAAAGGCTGCTGGTCCAGGAGGGGGAGGGTGTCAGGTGACTCCTGCAGAACGCAGGTGCTGGTTACTGTCGCAAAAGGGCTTTAAAGGCTGATGACGGAGACGGGCCGGACGGGTCTGGGACACGTGAGCCCCGACCTTGCACACCCATCCTTGTGGGCACGTTGCTGACCAGCTGCGGGCTGCCAGGAAGCTGGGCTGGTTCCTGAGTCCAGCGCAAGGTCTTGCGAGAAAACGGTTCTTGCTCACCCCGAGAGCCCTTCTTCTATTTCTTCTGGACTGTCTGCCACCCCAGCCCTGCCCGTGTCAGCGTGTGACCTGGGCATGTCTCCAAACGCTGCTTTTCTCATCTGTGATCCGAGGTGACAACGGCACCTGCCGCCTGCACTGTCGGGACGCTGACGACATGTGAAGGTGCCCGTTGGGCTCACGCCGGCCGCAGTCCGCGTGGCACCTCGTCTCTGTCTCACTCTTCACTGTGACAAGCAGGGTGCTATTTCTCTTTCCTTGTCTGGGCATTGAGGGCCGTCCTGCACGCCCGCCCGCACCTCCACGTCCCCTCCCCCAGCTCTGGCATCTGCACGTGGACTCCGCAAACGCATTCTCTGGAAAATGCCACCCCCGGAAAAAAACCCGGGCTAGGCCACGGTCCTGGGCGGGGCCGCTGCAGCAGGACGCCAGGCTGGGGCTCAGACAGCGGACCCTCAGGCTCACAGTTCTGGAGGCTGGAACGCTCACTGCCATCCTTACAAACCAAGCTCGAAGTCGCCTCGGAGGCTGCAGCCCCTCGGGGAGGTCGGCGGCTAGGGCGACCATAGCTTTGCACGGCGGGAGCTGGGAGCTGGCCGGGCCTCTGGCTCCTCTGCGAAAGTAGCTGTGTCGTTAGTGCCGGGGTGAGCTCGCTGCTCTGTGCAGCTTCATTGCTTGTGGATTTCTGCTTGTTCAGGTGTTCAGTGGCTGAGCAGCCCACGCTTGGTGTCACAGAAGCCCAGCCCTCACACTCAGCTGGGGACAAGCCTTACACATGCACACGCACACGTGAGGACGCAGGGACATGACTAATTATGGGCAGCTGGTGTGGGTGCGGTGCTCAACCAAGGGCTGGGGTCCAGAGGGCATCGGGGAGACCACGAGGAGGGAGACCTCCGGGTTAAGAAGCGGGGGGCCTGGCCGCTGCCCAGCCCGTCCAGGCCGCGGCTTCTCCTGTGTCAGGCAGGGTGTCAGTGCTGCTTTCCTGACGGCCCTCCTGGCTCCTGGCTCACGGCTCCTCCCGCGTTCCCACCGCAGCGCACCGTTGGAAGAGTATTTTCTTGCTGCCTGCCCACTGGTTCGGTCGGCTCCGTGGGGGCATTTTCCTGATCCGGTCATTTGTGCTCCAAGAGCCGAGAGCCTGGCCACGCGACAGGCGGGCCGGTTGATGGAAGCCGCTTCCTGGGCCTGTTGCTGGGAGTCGGTGAGACGGCGCGTGTGGAGCCTGACACGTGCACATGCTCAGTAAACACGAGCTGCGTTTGTTCCTGTTGGTTCTCGTTGCCCGTAGGTGCGTCGTTGAGCTGTGCTGCGGCGGGAGGGGACTCTGATGACATCCGCTCAGATACGAGCTCTACAGCATCAAGTACCCTTTGTCCTGCTGACCCCCAAGAGCTTGGCACGTAAAGGTGCACGGTGACACTGCTACCTGTGCAGGTCGCACAAGTGCCGTCGTCTCCGTACTCATGAGGACCTTCTTCCAGCAAGGACAGCACATGGGTGGCCCTGGAGACCTGGGAAGCTGGAGATGAGTGAAGACAGGAGGTGGCCTGCATGAGCCTGGAGCACCCCAGGGGCCCCGCACCCTCTCAGGTGGCCTGGCAGCACCTGAGGACCCTGCGTGTCCAGAGAGCTTGGGCCCCTGTGGGGACAACGTGGCTCTCGGGAAACCACGCCAGAGCCTCTCCCAGCTCTCCAGCTCGCGTCTTGGGCAGAGTCCGGTGTGGGTGGCTTTTCCTTGCCGGCTCCGGTAGGAAACATCACAGGACTAGTGGCCCTATTTGCACAATGATTTTACTCACTTGCTTGAGCTGGTGGCCCAGCAGATCTCACCCACATGCGAGCAGCTGCTCCAGCCCTCCGGGCATGGCGGGCACAGCCCTGAGCAGCATGCTTGCAAGACTCACGGGGCCTTTTTCCAAAAACTGGAGGAGCTATTTCTGCAAGGCTGTGAGTGAAAGATGTCTTTTAAGAAGCCATCGTGCGCTGAGACCTGAGCTCCTTCTGATGAGGAGCAGGCGGGGCCGTCACATTTCTTTTCTTCTTTTGCTCGCTGGGAAATAATTTTCTTGTTGGCCTGCAAACAAGAATTGTAAAACATCGACTCTTCTCCATTGATTTTTCAGAAGAAAAGAATCAGTGAAAGCAGGTACCTTGTTAGGGACAGATTATGCATGAAAGGAATGTACTGAGCGTCGAGATGAAAAGCCCTGTCACCGAGATGCTTCAAGTTGGCCTCTGGGACAAGTGCCTCTTAGGTCATTTCAAACTGCGGCCCATTCTTGGGACCCTGGGTGGATTAGGAAATAAAACAACACCCATTGTCCCGTCGGTTGTAACCACACTTGTGTTAACTCGGGTTAATTGAGGCTTGTGCTCCTCCAGGTTGGGAAGCTCTGCAGGGCGGGTCTGAGTGAGCTGCTGCGGCTTTGTGCAGACTGGGGTGGAAATCGGCGTAGGTGGTGGCGGCGCTCTGCCTCGTAATGGGGGATGGGGGGAAGGAAGGAAGAAAGAAAAGGAGGGGGGGAGGGGGGAGAGGGGGACAAGGAAAGAAGGGGGAAAACAGGGGGGGTTCTGGGGGGCCCCGAAACTCAGCAGCAGGACACCGGCGTCCGTGGGTCAGATGTGCCCCACGCCGTACCCACAGGCCCTGGCACACCCTGCCAGGCGCACCCCCAGGAGAAATGAACGCACACATCCACACAAGCTTGTACCAGAATGTTCTCAGCCGCGCTGTGCAAAGTGGCCCCAAAGGGGGAGCAGCCCGAATGTGGGGTCCATCAGCTGACAGACGGACAGACGACACATGCGCCGTCCACACCACAGGGCAGCGTTTGGCCGTAGACAGGAGGGAGGCACTGACATTTCCCACGGCCTGGACGACACGCTGCTCAGGGATGACGCCAGCCAGGAAGGCCGGACACTGACTGCGCTTGCATAAAACGTGCAGAAGAGCAAGCCCAGTGGGAAGTGGGTGAGTGGCTGCCCCGGGGGCGCGCTGGGGGCAGGGTCACCGCTGGTGGGCACCAGCTTTCCTTAGGGGGCGATGGCGATGGCTGTGTGATTAATTCTGAGAATGTACTAAAATATTGAATGGTGCACATTGAACTGAACTTTATGGTATGTACGTTATAGCTCAATAAAGTTATTAAAAGCTTTAAGAAAACCGTCAAATCAAGAGCGCTGTCTTTGATGGAAACAATGGTCTGTTTCGTAGGCGCCTTCAGGCTGTAAAGCAGGGCTGTGCGGAGCCCTCCTCACCGGCCTGGGCTCTGCGGAGCCCTCCTCACCGGCCTGGGCTCTGCGGAAGCTCCACCTGGGGTGCTTGAGGGGCGCTGTCGCCTCCTCCAGGCAGCCCGTCGGAATGCGCCTTCCTCTGCTGTCTCCAGAGCTGCGAGGAGACAGCGTCCTCCTGTGGGCAGCCTGAGGCAGGCCGGCCCGCCCCACGTGTGTCTGGCATTTTGCAGTCAGACGTGTTCACCGCCTTTCTGACAGGGCTTCTCTGTCAGGTGGTCACAGGGCAGGTGACGCGATGGCAGGCGCCCTGGCACAGCCGTACACACAGAGGTGACAGCCCTTAACTAGCAATGAGGAGAGCCAGACTCAGACTTTGGTGCTTGGGACAAAGAATCCGCAACTTACTTTTCTGAAGAGCAGGTTGGAGTGGATTTGGTCCAGCCCCCGGGGCCTCGCCCTGCTGGGTCCTGCTGGAGGGTGCGGACTGCGGAGCTGGGGAGAGGCACGGGGGTGTCATGATGTCCTGCCCAGGGCCCAGGCCCCCTGTAAGGACTAACAGGGCTTTTGGAATGTTCGATATTGAGACAGTTTTACAAAATGACCAGGTAAATGGAGCTGTATCTGTGACTCAGCTTTTGTTACTCTTGAGAACATCCCAGAATAAAATGCAAGTCTGGTGATCTCAATGCCACCGGCGTTTGCTGTTGTCATTTGCTAGCAGGCTCTGTGCTGACTTTCCAAGCAGCCAGTGGGACATGGGCTCTCAAGTCACCGAAATGTAACGTAAAGCTGGCCAGCATCAGAGCTGCCTGCCGTGACCCAGCAGGCCACACTGCCCTCCCTTGCTGTGGGGACCCTCCAGGGCCTGGGGGCTGCGGAGGGAGGCTGGAAGGAAGTCTGGCTGGGCTTCAGTGGTGCCCCCAGGGACGTGTGCTCCGGCCCCCCAGACTGATGGCCTTCCCAGGCTTAGAGCTGGGTCTCTGGAAAGGGACCTCCGAACCCTTAGATACACGTGGAAGAGACACCTTCCGGCTCCTTATAGATTTTCTCCTTGTCTCATGTGCATCTTTCTGGTCAGTATTTTCTGGCTAAAAGGTTGTGGGATGGGGTGGATGGAAGGTAAGACTGTTGGGGGCTTGCAAAGTCTCATCCGTGATTTCTGCAGAGATGTCACCTCCAAGCCTCCCTGTTTCTCTCCCTCTGGCCTCTGCCTCCTCTCCTTTCTAACTAAGTCGGATGCAGGGAACCTGCAGTACAGCAGGAAGCCCAGGGGGCCCGCCTGTGACTTGGGTGGAGAGCAGGGCGTTTGAGGAGCACAGATGCACGAAGGAAGCAGGCCGCCTGGGGGCCGAGCTCAGGCGTCCACGCGCTCGCCAGGCCCGCACAGCATGATGCGGGCGTCAGCCAGAGGCCCGGTGTCCACAGGAACCTGTGCCCTTGTCTGTCCCTTTTAACCAAACGGCACCTCCAAGCCCAGTGAAGGCGCGGCCCTCGTGCGAAGTAGTTGAGAAGTGACTTAAAAAAAAACAAGAGAACTATTACAAGAATGATGAGTCGAAAACAGTACATGAGCTGAAAGGAAATCCCATGGTGGAATCTGTTGAAAATCCTGGTAGATTAGGCTGCATTTTACAAGTCATTAAACATGTGCCCATAAAATAGATTTTGTCCCCAGCCCCTGTGGCCACTTGCCCCCTGCTTTTCTCCGGCAGCACTGCCCCCCCGTACGCTGTGTGGGGTTCAGCGCTGTCAGCCACACACATGCTGAGCCTGTGCCATCGTCCTCAGAAACTAACAACTCAGGCTGACCCAGAGTTTCACGGGGGAAAGAAAGAAAGAAGTGCTCAATGCCCAGTGCTTTGCTGTGGTAATGAAGTGTCTAGACAGCAACTAACAGGCATTTCCCTCAAGAAGGTAACTGTGTCACCAGGAGTCTTCACTCCCCAGAGGAGCCCATCTGGGCCTGTCCCACCTAAGCCTGACCGGCGCACGCGCAGCTGTGGTCACAGGACGGGAGCCCCCCCCCCAGTTGCCTGGGTCCCTCAGAAGGACATCCGTGGTGGCCCCACCCTGGACACGGTGCTGGGAGACACCCGAGGGCTGTGTCTGCTTCCTTTTGGTTCAGCTGCCAAGCTTTCTGAGCTGGAGGCACAGGCTGGGGAGGCCGGTGGTGGCCTTATGGGCTCCTCTACCTGGCGGCTGTGACAGGAACAAGGAAACAGGTGTCACAGCCACCACACCAGGCTCCCTCTGTGCTCTGTCCTGCCCCCACTCGGAACCCCCTGTTCTCGTTCCCAACCCCTGAGGTCTCTCCCCGCAGATGACGGGAAAGTTGGTTGTTGGCACTGCTGGCAGGTGGGTTCTGCTCACTCCAAGGTGGAGAAGGATAATCTTGATTTAGTTTCGGCAAACCAGCCCTTACACGAGCAGTTCTCAGGGATCCCAGAAATCCTAAGGGTTTTCCTCAAGCCACAGCGACAGAAGGCTCTAACCCTGAGCCCTTTAAAAAACAAAGCCAACAAGACCTTCATTTTGTTTTTCTCTGTGGTTACAAATGTATCATGTGTCTCTGTGGTTACAAATGTATCCTGTGCCTCTGGAGAAAGTGTCAGAATGTAGGGAGCATTGATGGGGAGTCAACAGGCAGTGCCTTGGCGATCTGATGCGTCAAGTTCCTGTAGCTCCCTCCCGGGTGTCTGAGCCTCTGCCGTGGCCTTGAGGACGCTGGGCACAGTCGGTTCAGGTGTCACCAACACTCCCCGTTACTAGTTTTCCTTGTGCAAGAGAGGTTTTATGGTCCCGTAGGGAAGGACGCTGCAGCAGCCCACAGAGATGGCCTTCTGCACATCTGGGGAGCCCCGAAACCTGTTTCAAACAGACAGGCTGTCCCTCAGAGCTGAGTAAATACAGACGTGCCTGAGGCGTCCGACCAGCCACGCCACCCTTCCTGGCACACAGCCCAGCACGTGTGACCTCCCGTCGCAGAGGCCACTGCAGCGTGCTGTCCAGGCTGGAGGGTCACTGCGCCATCTCACAGGTGCCTGAACTAACCCATGGATTAGTGGGTTAGAAACAAATTGCCCCAAAAGATTATGTTCCCTTTCTCAGGATGCAGATACGCACAATCTGTGCCTTAAATTATACAATGAAGTGCGACTTCCAAACTTATATCAGTTCTTTAAAATGGGGTGTTGTGTGTAGAATGCACATTTTCTTGTGTTTTGGCTGGTTCATTCGTTGGGTGTCTGGCATTTAGCCTCACGTTGGCCTGGTTGTTTTCTCAGGAGCGTTCATCTCTCAGCTTTTATTTAAGAAGAGCAGGCGCAGAGGCAACTGTGTCCGTCCGTGTCTCCAGGGAGCCAGTGGCAGGTCCCTTCCTCTGGCGGTGACTCTCCTGCCGGCGCCTGAGCCCCACCCACGCCAGTGACTTGTCCTGGGTCACTCTTTCCTAACCCTGTGCCGTCTCTCACCACTTGCCCACACGGCCGGGCTCGGTGGCTGACTTCGGAAGGTACAGACGCTGTCAGACATCATAGGGCAGAGTTGCCCTGTGTGTGGAGAGAGACCCAAGAGAGTGTGGTGCAGAAAAAGTGGGTGAGGCCGAGAAGTCGACTCCGCCAACACCGGCCTCTGGTGTTTGGCTTCTTGGCCATATTTCCAGGTTGTCATGGGTCTTAGGCGGAGTGAGCTGAGCACTTTGTGGATGTATGGAAATGGTTTGTCAGGCTCCCCGTGACCTCGCCCGCCCTCGGGGTGTCGCGGTGGCTCCAGTGAGCGCCGTCCCGGGCTCTCCTCTGTGTCCGGCTGTCTCAACCTTCCACACCCATGCCTGCTGCAAAGTTTCCCAAGAAATTTACATAATTGTCCATTATTCCAGCTCAATACTTGCCCCCTGCCAACTTTCCACAGTATATCCATCACCCACCCCTGGCATGCGTGCGGTCCGTTGTCTCTGAGGCGTTCTGGAGACTGTAAATAAAGCCACAGTGCCGAGAGGCAGACGAGATGGAGCCGGTCAGGGCTGGAAGTCAGCAGCCCAGTTAAAATTACAGTGGAGTGGTACGAGGTGAATTCCTTCCACCCATAGATTTAATTGTCATCAGCTGCTGGGGATGGGGTGCAGCACCGGGGGAGAGGGGTGCCCAGAGCCTGTGCGGCCGATGAGCTCATCACCGTGTCTGCAGCTGGACAGACGTGCGCCCTGACACCTGCCAGCATTTCTGCAGAGAGGGGTGTTTCAGAACTGCAAACCTGGGAATCCTTGTCCACTAACAAGTGACACAAAAGGGACATCAGAGCCAAGTGGGAAACAATCGTCTTTAAAAGAACGTTAGCAAACGTCTAAAAGAAGGGTGCTTTCTGCCAGGTGTGGTCTGAGTGACTCGCCTCCAGTCTCACTCCCAGGTGTGCAGACTCACAGGGCGGGGGACATCTCCATGCCCTCCCCCGTGCCAACCACGGCCTGCGACTGGTTAAGCTTGGGTAGGGTCCCTTCCTGGGCTCATTGTGGTCAAGTGGACATAGCTCGGCTGACGCTCTTTCACGTGGTGGAAATTCGTTGTTGGTTAATGTGACTCCAGTGAGGACGATAATAGCAACACTATGACCACAGCGGCAAGGATTACAGGTCAGAAACAGTTCCAGTTAGAAAGCGGGTGGTTACCCCGCAGCCACAATTGCACTTTTGAATTTAGCATTTTTTGCATTTTTTATTCTTAATTACAGTGCCTTTATTAATGGGAAGTGGTTCTGGAAATAGAGGATTCATTCAGAGCAGAGAACATCCGTCTGTGCACGTGTGGGCACACCCAACTCCTCGGCCACTTCCGGGGTGACTGGACGAGCTGCATTTTGCAGGGACGGTGCTGATGTCCACGTGCGTGAAAGGCCGTGGGACCCGGCACGTGCTCAGATGGACAAGCCCTGGCTCTAGCTGCTCTCCTAAGCTTCGGATGGACTTGCGAGCCTGGCACATCTATCAGTGGATGCGTTTGGGAGCAGCTGAAGAGGAGAACGCTAGAGAGGTTTTCGTGACTCAGTGGAAGCTGCCTCCATGGGGGCTGTCATCCTGAAGGCTCAGGAAGACCTCACAGTTCATGCACACGGAGAAACTGCGGTTTGGCCATTAACACGTGTGTGCAGCCACCGGGAGCGTCAGCACAGCCCCTCAGCCGGCCAGCCTGGTCCTGGCCCTGCTCCTGGTCCAGGTTCGCACAGCTCTTTTGGGGCGAGGCCTAAAGTGGCTTCACTGCAGGCACGTGCTCTTCTGCAGTGCAGCTACACACCCGGTGACCCTGCAGATGTAGGCCTCCCTCCGCAGCAGGCACCCCCAGACAGGGTCCTCCTGCTCCATTTATTGGAGTTTGCAGACAAAGATTTAGTCAAATGCTCACGTGTGTGCATAGCATAGCAGCTAGGGGAACCGACTTTGGAATCAGACTTCTGGGTTTGAGTACTGGCTTTGCCACTAGACATACGACACTGGCATGTCACTCGGTAGCTTGCCTCAGTTTCCTCATGTGTAAAGTGGGGCGCACAGCACAGGTCACGGTGAGCTGACAAGCTCCCACCGCACTTGCACCAGGAGTTACTTCTCTGGAAGGCGTGTGTGGACCCGAGTCCGCTTCCTAATCCCCAGTCACGTGTAGCTCCAATGCGGGACATCACTGAAAAAACCTCTGAATAAAACTCGGCTTCGCCCGGATGCACCTGTTCCCTGGAAGAGACGCGGCCTGCCTGCCGGAGCCGGGCAGACGCTTCTGGTGACACGTGCTGCTGGGTGACGAGGAACTCGGGGCATCGCCAGCTCCCCTCCTCAGCGTTTCAGGGGACGCGGTCAGACCTCTTCCCCTTGACAGATCGAGTTTTGTTTCTTCTCGCGTGTCGTTTTATTTCTGAGTAACACAGAGCCCGTATGTAGAAGCGGCCCGAGGCGAGGTCTGCCTCAGGTTCCCCGCCACGTGCTGCCCCGCCCTCCTGTTGGCAGAACCGCCGGGATGAGTGGGGTTTGCCGCTCCTTCCGGAGCCTGGCTCTTCAGCTGGGACAGAAGCCTGTTCTGAGGCGCTGGGCAGCCGGGGGCAGCCGGGGGCACCTCCCACGTGGTGGGGGCCGCATTGTCCCAGCCCAGGAAAGCCGCGCGGCCGAGAACATGCTGTACTCACTCAGGTGCCCTTTCCTTGGCGAGGTACCACCCTGGCTGCCCCTGCGCGTTTCGGGGCACCTGCCCTGTGGGGGAAAAGACAAGCGTGGAATCAAACTTCCGTTCCAGGCTCAGCGGACTTCGGTGGCCTTGAAACCTAACACCTTTGAGCTGCAGGGGCTGGAGGGGGGCCTCCCGGGCTACCGTCGGCTGCGGAAGGAAGGACCAGGCTCAGTAAAGGGGGTACCCGGTGGGGTCTCCAGGCTGCTGTGCGGTGCTGACTGAGGTTCTTACCCGCCCTGATCCTCAGTTTCTCTATTTTTAAAAGGCAGATAATACAATGATTTATGAGGATTCGTGACTGTCCTAATGGGTTCCGGGTCCAATGTGAGTCGTAAGTGTTATCATCCTCATTATTATCAATGGGCATTGAGAAATACTGGGTTGTTGAAAAAGTCATGACATATTTTTTCAATGTTTTTTTGTTGCAAAAATGCGTCGTGACTTTTCCGAAACCCAATAATAACAGCGTCATTGGTGGCTCAAACAAAACTCCCCCAGACGCGTCCCCCCCACGCAGGCAGACGTGAACATGGGCCCAACGTCTGTCAATGTTTAAGCCTTTGCTGTGGGGAGGGGACCGTGCCCCCGTGGACAGTCTCCTGGGAGCTACTGACGTCATCAAGCCTTCTGAGCGGCCTAATGTGTCTGGTGAGGTGACATTTAGGTTATTTACGTTCTATACTTAATTAGGATGCTCATCAAACCTATTTGGGTGACTCGATATGAAAAGAAGCAGCAGCAATCTTTACGAGAATCGTCCTGTGTAGAAAGGTTAAGTGAAGATTGTGGAATCCTTGGGCGGAGAACATCAGCAAACCACCTCCCGCACCCACCGAGAGGGCAGACGGGGAGAAACGCAAGGAGGCCTGGGCTGGCACTGCTGCCCCCCAAGCGCTCACGCTGCGCCCGGCCAGGCCACCCATGAGACGCGGGCCCATTAGGAAACAGCTGCCCTGAAAGGGCAGCCGCGCTGCTAACATTTATTAAATCTGGGAGAGGCCCATCCATCACGGCGATGGGTTTTAAGTGTTTGCTGGGCAGGAGAGCCCCCCGCGCGCCCTTTGAAGTGTCTTTACTGAAGGTAAACATCTGAACGGCATAAATAACTGGGTCTTCTCTCCAGAGCAGCCTCCTCAGAGGGGCATGGGGGGAGGACCTCTGAAAAGGAACAGCAATAAAGGAATCCTTAGGACAGCAATTTGCACATTTACTGCTCTTTGATATGTTAACTAGAGTTTTAAAAATGGAATTCTTAGCGTTTGGAGTTGCCTGGGCTGGGCCGGCCTCGTGAGAACCTGCTATGAGGTGAGCCGGTGGCCAGAGGGGCTCTGAGCCACTCAGAGAGATGGCCGTGGGCAGGTTCACGGGGAGCCATGGTCACAGCTCCCGACCTGCACCCCGCACCCCGCTCCCCGCTCCCCGCTCCCCGGCTGGCCGCCTGGCCACTCGCCTCCGCCTCCACAGGACCTCTGACCCCTGGGAGTTTGTGAAAGAAGGTCCCCTCTGAAAACTATGACCATTACACAGCGCTGAAATTTACAATGTTTATTTCATGCTGTCAGTATCATCTTAAGACCAAATAGCTGTGAATGTTTAAATTTAATGCTTTTTAATCTCACGAAGGCTGATCAATTGTGTTAAGATGTTTTATTACAGTGTGACACGTGGTAATATATGTTGTTTGACATCACATGAAAACATGAACAGCAGGCCATGCAGAGCAACAGGGAAAGCAAGGCTTTGGAGCTGGTGCGTCCAGTGGGGTGACGATTAGTTTCTGCAGACGAATTTGGTTGCTAAAATCTGAGTCAGGTCACACCCCAAACTCCCCCAGGGCTCAGGCACACGTCACTGGGGGCAGCCACACCCCTGAGCAAACCGGGACAGCACCTCCTCAGGGACGTGGGGACAGCTCCTGCCGGCTGTGCAGGGTGCCCGGGGGGGCTCTGCCCACGTGCCCCCACCTGGAGGCCTCCCCACTGCCACCCAGCCCCCAGCCTGTGTGCAGACTCTCCAGGGAACCCTTCCCAGGCCCCCTCAACCAGTGACTTTCAAACGTGCGTTCATGACCCACTAGTGGTGGGCAGCCCGCGTTTGGACAGAAACGGAACAGAAACTGTAGACTCGGAAAGAACAGGGGAGGCATTCGTCCTGACCCTTCTGTCCTTGGAGTGGGAGTCACCTGCTGGCGGGTTGTGACCTGAAGCGGCCCCACTTTCTGGGGGACGCTGCTGGCGGGTTGGAAGGCGTTGCTGGCCTGGACCGGGGCCTGTCCCCACGCCCCACGGACGGCACTTTGTCATCCCGATTCTCTGTGTCCCGTTGCCAGCTCACCTGGCTTGCTCCCTGTGCACTGACCGCCCGGGCCACGGGAGGCCTCAGCGTGTTTCATCCACGCGATGAAGCCGTGAGTGACCGACTGGTCATGAGCCCTGTGGGGGAGGCAGCGTCTGCGCTGCCCTCGGGCTGGACGGAGCCCAGGCACACCGGCCCGTTGGCCTGGTGGGGGTTTGGGGGCTGATGCTCCCCAAGGAGGGGCCCTGGGGTTTGCAATGACCGGGAGTCCTGGGGGTGACGTGCGCCCCAGCGGCCGGTCCAGCACAGGCCCCTCCCTCCGCCTGGTCAGGGCCCCCACGCCTTGTGTTTGCTGCGTGAGCGAGCTAGGCGCCACCCACACTTGGCCTCCTCCAGGGAGTGGTGTGGAAATCAAATTTAAACAAACCGTGCTTTGTGTTTCGTATTTGGTCAGCGAGCTTACTTTTTTCTCTTAGAGAACTTGGAGGTAATACCGTTGTAAAGAACAAGATCTTTTTGCCATGTACATTGTAAGCTCCGTATTATCCGTTTCCTGACTTAGGCGTTCTGTGTAACAGCTTTCTTTCCTCCCTTTTAATACAGATGCACATTTCAGACGGTGTGTGATACGTGTCTTCAGTGCCGTGTGTATGTGTTACATACACTGTGAATATCACTATTAGATGTTAAGGCTTGAACAGCACAAATTGGTCTCTTTCTTCCCCTCCTTCCTTTTCCTTTTCCTTCTTTCCTTCCTAAATCTTATCTTGACCTTAATCCTTTAAGTGTCTAGCCGAGTAGTGCTCCTCATAGACATGTAATCAATGCAGTTGAATGAACCCTAACGTGATCGTAAACAGGCCCCGTTTTCCAACCTGCTCCCCCGTGCCCAGACGCCAGCCGAGCCGCCCAATAATCCCCCCCCGCCGTCCCCCCCACGAACATTTTCCCAGTGCGTGTCAGGCACCAATCTTGGTCTCAGAATGACAAGAATAAGCACGATACAGCCCCGTTCTCAAGGAGTTGATGGCCTAGAGAGAGGGAGAAGCCAGAAGTTGCCGTGAAGCCTGGCGCCTGAGGCCGCACAGTACAGACAGGGAGGTGCCTGGTGCAGAAAGGGGGTCCCCTTTGCTGGGGTGTCGGGGAGGCCACGCGAGGAGGAGGGCTGCCCGGGGCCTTGAGCGGTCACCAGCGGCCGGGTTCCCCGGGTTCACAGCAGCTGTGTCAGTTGGGGCGCAGACATGGGCGTGAGGTCCCTGGGGTTCCCCTTGGTGGGACCACAGGGGGTGCAGGTGAGGGGTGGGCTGTGCAGACATGCGAAGTCATGTTTGGAACGACAGTCCGTGTTCCAGCGTGTTCTCGACAGACCAGTGTTGGGCTGCCCTCTTCCTGTGTCTGTGGCGAGTAAAAAGCCCTGTCCCTCCCTGAAGTCTGCCTGGCTTTTTCACCAGGTCCCCAAGACCTAACACAGCCTGGCCCTTCACAGCTTCCTGTGACAGTTGGATTCCTGTTTATTTGAGCGGGGAGAGCTGGCAGGGACAAAGCTGCCGGCACCTGGGAACGTCTTTTATTCCTGGAAAACGGAGGCCGATGGGCACAGGCCGCCCTGTGTTCAGGCTGGACTTCACCCTGTTTGCACCGGCGAACTTCTGAGGCCGTTGCTCCGAGCAAGGAAGCTGGTTTTCTCTCGTTGCAGAACGTACGTATTTCCCAGGAGGGATCTCCAGTCCGAGGAGGGCGTGGGTGGTGTGCTCGCCCCACTGTCTTGGCTGTTTTCTTGCTCTGCAAGGCGAGGAGGTTGCAGCACTGGTCCCGGCCGCCTGCAGCTGTGGTGCCCTGTGATCAGACCAGGTGGGACTCGCTGCCCACTCTGGAATGCAGATCTTTGACAAGTTATTTTACTACCGGAATTCCGAAGCATCGTCACGTGAGCATTTTGTGCACGTCAGGATAACTTGGTAAGCGAGCAGAACAAGAGCGACCCATGCTCTCGGCTAACCACCGCGGGCCACTCGCTGTCACGAGAGTTAGATGTGTGTCTCAGGGTCCTGCGGTCCGCCCGGCAGGGTGACCGCTGCAGCAGCGGACCTGCTAGGGAGGGACATGCCCGTGGATCACGGGCCTCCCCGCATCTCACTGCTCCCGCCCATGCATGAGCGCAGGTACTGAGGGCTCCTGCGACAGGCCGTCCTGGTCGTGGTCCTATCCACACGGCGGCAACGATAACAAAGAGACGTGAACGTGGCTTCGAGGCGCTGCAGCCTGGGTCGCCTCCCTCACCCTGCACAATGGAGACTGAGCACAAAGCGTGTTTTCTGCCAGTGCCGTCTCTCAGGACAAGTTTTGAAAACGTCGGACTTTGCTCTGGCAGATCAGTGGGTGTGTGCGTGTGCACATGTGTGAGTGTGAGCACGTGTGTGTGTGTGGTGTGTGTGGGTGTGTGCGTGCTGTTGGGCTGGGTTGATTTAGCTGCCTGTTCTCTGGCTTTGTGTAGTATTCATTAACAAAATAACTTGATCTCCGAAGAATTTAAATAGAGTGTAAATTCTATTCAGAAAGAGTTTCACGTTGATGAGGGGTGATGTGCAATCTTAGGAGGAACACCACAGTCGGTGCCAGGGGCGCAGCTCTGGCCGGGGTGGTGACGCCCTGGGTCCTGGCCATGGGGCGCGGTCAGGGTGCCCCGCCATGAATGCAGCCTTCCCTCCGAGAGGTGCTGGCGGCTTCCTCAGCTGCCATTTGCAGAGTGGTGCCAGGTCCTGGAAAGGAAGTTCGCGCTGACGAGACAGCCACTGCCATTATGGTCGCTGACCTACTGCGTCGTGGAGAGGGAGTTTGCCTTTCCCTAACGGCGTGTTTTCATGCCCACATTCTCATGCTGGAAAACACGGGACGGCTGGAGGTGCTAGGTGCTAGTGACACACAGCAGCGCACACACACCCGGGCTCAGAGTCGTGCCGTCTGGGATGACCAACCCAGACGCTCCCTTCTCCAAACAGCCTTTCCACGGAGCTCGCAGACGTGAGAGACGGCCGATGCAGTAGGTTCTGTTTTGCCTGAGTTCCAGTCTTCCTTGCCCCAAAGAGCTATGGCTGGTTCTCCATGGAAGTACCCAGTTAAAATCAAGGTCCTTGTTCAAACAGAGAAAGAACCTTGTGTAAATGTTTGAAAACGGCATCAGCGCTGTTGCATCATGGCTGAGCTCAGCTTTGTCCTCCTTACCAACGAGAAGACACAGTGATTCTTGACGTGTGAAACCCAAGAATGAAGTGGGCGGTGACACGAAGCAGAGGCCGTGCATTCCTTCTGTATCGCCAGGGACCAGCGGGAGGGGCCGGTGTTGGTTTGCAAAAGCAAATGCAATTGCCAATTACGGATTGCAGACCACCTGAAGAGCCTGCCGTTAGGGAGTTAGGTGAGCACTTACCTGGGGGTGGGTCTTAGTGAGTGTGAGGGCTGTGGTAAACAGGCAGAGGGGACGTTCTTTTGAGCTTAAAACCTCGTCCGACCTGCTGTGAGAAATCAGCTGTTAGCCACAGGTCCTGTGTGTGTGCGTGTGCGTGCCCAGGTGTATGTACACGTGTGTGTGCATGTGTGTGTGTGTGTGTGTGTGTGTGCGCGTGTGTGTGGACAGCTAGCACACTCGTAGTGCTTTACCCCATTACTTGTGCCCTGTGAGGAAGGGGTGTGTGTGGGGGTCCCAGCAGCACACAGGGGTTTCCTTCACAGCCACTCCCTCCACCCCACTGTACAGCCCGGCCACGTCCGGTCAACAGCCTCCCCACGTAATAACGGGTGCAGGCATGTTTATACACAGACGCATATGCGCTTCCTGCGTGAGGCACCTGGCAGCCCCCCTGAGCTCGGGGACACATTTGGCACTGCAGCTCTGCACTTGGGGCCCTGTCAAACAGTGATCTTGCCAACAAAACCACCCAAGTGGGAAGCGCGTGGCCCTGAGGAGACCTTGGGAAGGACAGGTGCTCACAGCAACAGTTGGCACAGGCGGGCAGAGCCACGTGGGGGCGGCTGGAGCGGCACGGCTGGGAACGGCCACAGAGGCGCATGTGCATTGGTTCTGAGGGGCCAGATTCTAGGGACCGGGCGATTTGCCCACGCAGAACCCACGGGGCCGAGGACTGCCCGTGTCCGAGCCAGCAGTTGTTTTGTGGGAGACGTGCAGCACGCGTCTGGCAGAGGCAGAGTGGGGGGGGCACCGACCTTCTGGACGAGCCTTTGTCCACGGTCTACTGGCCCCAAGGGTGGCACAACGCTGGCACCTTCCTGCGGTGCCGCTCCGCCCTCCGCATGGGCGGCAGCCCGGTGGCCCCCCTGACAGAAAGGCTTACCCCCCGTCTCTGAGGATCTCACGGATGCTGGTTCTCATTGCTCTGACTCCTTAGGAAAACGGCCTCCTGGACCCTTTCTGGAGGCTGCGTCTCCTCTCGGCTGAGCGGTCGGGGTGCTTGTCAGCTAACACTCCGCGGTGGAGGAATGAGAGGCAAAATCATCTGAGCGGCAGCGCCCGTGGGCTCCTTGGAGCCACGTCACTGTCCTGTGTGAGTGTGAGTCGGGCGAGGAGGCAGCAGGCTTGCTTGTAGGCGACTCGTGTCCCTGCTAACGACACAACGGAGTTTTCCGTTAGTGCGTTGTAGTTTTTATTATTCGCGTTCGCTTTCATCTCCAGGAGACGAGCGCAGAGCAGGGGACTGTCCTGGCCGCCCTGGCCGCCCCGTTCCGGGACGCGAGCTCGGCGCCGCTGACGGGAGCCGGCTCCTTCCGTGTGGCCCTCGTCCCGTCAGGGGCTGTCTGTGTGTCCCTGGGCGATCGCAGACGCCGACGCTGACCTTCACCGCGTCCTTGGTTTTGCGCCCTTGCGGCCCGATCGTGAGAGACGCACGCTTCCTTAATTGGTCCTGCGAGCAGCGTAATTACCAGCGGTTCGTCTCGCTGTTGTGAAATATGGTCTGGAGAAGGAGTGACGTGATGTGGAGAATTTACACCGCCGTGGACTGTACGGCGGGAAGACAGTGACGCGCCCGGCAGAGCCAGCACTGGAGGTGCCGATGCTGGTGTGCGCCAGAGCAATAAAGAATTAAATGGCTCTTTCCCAACTATATTTGCATGATTTTCAGCTGCAGTAAAATTAATCTCAGCTGCCTCTAAGAAGAAACAGCATGCCAGCAAAATCCAGTTCCCACACAGACGAGCGCGGCTCTCAAAGTGGGATGACTTGGCGGGACTCGGTCCTGGGCTGCGTCCCCAGGGCGGGGACCCTCTGTGGGGGTTGTGCGCCCACACTCTGATCCCAGGGCTCCGACAGGTGCGTGGTTTGGGCCACTTTAAGGACAGGTGGACTCGGGTGGAAATGGGGACATGGGGACAGGGCACTACCCCTTTGGGCCACCCTGTGGGCTCTGTCTCTTGTCGCTGAACAGGTCTTGCCTAAATGGCAGAGTTTTCTGCGTCACTGTCTGACTCTTGCTGCAGAGCGTTGTGTGATGCTGGGCGTGAAGGACCCTGTATAGATAACAGATGACACTGTATCATTGACCAAACATCCAGCCATCACAGCGGGAAATGTAGCAAGCCTCTTACCATAAAGGTGACACAGTCACCAGCTGGCCCACGGGACAGGGTAGGGTGGTGTCTGCCCGTGCGTGTGGGCAGTGCACACACGTGGGCAAAGTCATGCTGATTTGAGGTGTTTTTTCCTTCGTTCTGCTTGTTTTAAACAATGCGAGGCGGCAGGGCCCCTTCAGACACCAGTGAGTGGCTCAGCCTCACTCCTCGTTGCCATCTGTCCTTCCATGGGGACCTGCCTGAAACTAGCTTCAATCAACACACCGCGCTTTTCCAAACGCTTTTCTTTAGCCGTGAGCCTTTCGGGGACATTTGGTGTCGGCTTTGCTCTGAAGTGTCTCCCATGCTTGTCCCCTTTGCACAGAGGGTCCCCACGTGGGAGATCCGATCCCTGTCCCAGAGCCGCCTGCTTTGTCCCAGAAGGAGCTCGGTTATCCGGCGTGTGCCCCACCACCGGACGCATCTTTTTCTCTCCCAAGAAGTGGGGTTGACTACAAGGGATGCGGGGCTTTTGACAACAGCCAGGGAGCGAGAACCCTCTGAACCTACGGTTGGTGGAGGACAGTCACTGGAAGAGGTCAAGCTCAGCAAATACCTTAAGAATAATTACCCTGTAATTCCTGACCTTTGGGGGAGCCAATCAATAGTGTCACATACGTGCGTCAGCCAGCCGGCTCTTCCCGTGTTTGCGTTCTGTCTGCTCACAGGCGGGGCCCAGACTGCGGCAACCTCAGCCCCCCACCTCCTCTCACCCCCAGTCTCCCACCAGCTGTGCAGACACGTTTCACCCTCGCACGCGTTCCCCTCCGCTTTGCATGGTGCCCAGTTCCTCCTTGAGCTGGTGCCCACATGCGCCCACTGCCTGCCCGGTGGGGCCCTCAGACCTGCCCCACCATGCAGGTGACAGCCTGCGTTTCGTCACTACCTGCGCTGGCTCTGCCCACGGCCCAGCCTGAGCTCTGCTGACCAGTCCGCACGCTTTGATTGTCGCCCCGGCTCCCCGTGAGCTGCCTGTTTCCACAGCGTCCATGTGACACAGATGTCCCACTTTCTCCCGAAAGCCACTTTGACCTACATTTGCGGGTGGTTTCAGGTAAAATTAACATCTGATGGATTCTGTGGGGTCTAGCGTACCAGGCAGCCCTCCGTCTGTCCTGTTGTGACACTTGCAACGCAGAGCCACTGAGGGTTCCGGGGTGAGCTGACTGAGGTGACTGCTGCCGTGGCCTCTGACCTTTGTATCTGCTGGGCCAGCTCACCAAGGATGGTCCCGGAAACTCCCTCATGTGGCCAACCTACCCGTGGCCCTGTTTGTGAAAGGCAGGGTTCACGTTCAGCTTCATTGCAAAGGAGAATTTGTGGGCGCAGGTGAGGTCAGGGTCCCCGCCCTTAGGACTGAGTCCGCATTCCCCAGCAGCAGGGATTTTGGACAAGTCACGGACAGGAGTCCCCCCGAAGGCCACACCTTCTCCCGGGGACAGCCCCCCTCCAATGAGGGCGCAGGCGGGAGGGGCTGCCTCCCTTGAGGAAGATTCTGAAGGGCGGTGTCAGCTGGACCCAGGGCTGTGCTGGCGGCTAAGAGCAGGGAGGACCCAACACATTAGGGTGTGGACATCAGAGCGCTAGTGTGGGACTGTCGGGCCGGGTGGGAGAAGGACGGGGACACGCCGGCCCCAGGATGCGCCGGTGTCACCGCGTGAGTCGGGCGCTGCTTGCCTGGCAGGGCTCTGGGTCTGGGTGGGACGATGACAACTTTGGTTTGGGTGTGTGGTGTTGAAGCACTTTTGTTCTGGGGTGGGCAGGCCACTCGATGGACCCCAGCAGGCAGGGACCAAGCTCTCTGTGCCGGTGGCCAGGCCGCTTCTCTGCCCAAGAGGTCCCAGCTCTGGTTTTGAGGAGGGCTGAGGGGTCTGTTTGGTACTGAAACCGACAAGACTTATGGTGAGAAACACTCTGCAGTGATGTAGTATGGAATTAAAGAATTGGTGTAGCTGCAATTTCTGTGCTTGGCTTATTGACAATTAAGGAAATCTTTTTGGGAGGAAGAGAAATATTTCCTGAAATTTATCAACAGATCTAGTGTTATCTTCACATAGCTAATGCACTGCAAAAAAAAAAAATCCCTGTGTAAAATGTGAAAGTGTTTTAGTTTTCCCTTTCGAGGTAATTTCCAATTGTACATCAATCAGTGATAACTGACAGGCGCCATTCATAGGGGCAGCCAGGCGGAAACAGCGCCCGAAATCCCTGAGGCGGGGCTTGGGTTCGCAGCACTCGGAAACGTGTGTGATGGGAACCGGTGCCATTGAGCAGATCCCACGAAATCC
>NW_017731427.1:868149-974538 GCF_001890085.2 Hipposideros armiger
TGTCAGAAGGCGGTCTGCTGTTGGGGTGAAGACCAGGGCCCCCGGCTCCAGCTGTAACCCCGGCAGGGATTTTGTCGTCATTCCAGCAGCCTCAGACTCCTCGGCGTTTCTCTCAGCAGGTGTCTCCCTCTTCATGTCACGGCATTAACCACTTTCCTTCCGGGATCAAGTACTGTGAGGTCGCTTGCTTGAGTCGCATTGGATAGACCATTCAGAAAGCACCAAAACTGCCGCCAGGGATTTTAACTAGTTTTTATAAAAATTTGAAATAATGTTTGACTTGCAGAAAAGTTGCAGAGTTGCCCAGAGAGTCCGTGTGCTGGGCACGCTGCCCCCCGATGTCAGCCCCGCCCCTCGCCAGGGCCCAGTGCTGGCCGGAGCCGCTGGCCGGAGCCGCTGGCCGCAGCCGGCACAGCAGATGCCCTGAACCCTCCCTCAGGTGGCGTGAGGCTCCCCCCTTTCATCGTGGCTCCGCGTCAGGTCCCAGCCCAGGGTCTCCGCCGTGGCTAGTGTCACATCTCCCTCGTCCCCTGCCTGGGACGGTCCCTGAGTCCTTGTCTTTTGTGGCAGTTTTGGAGAGGACTGGCCAGTGACTTTGTAGAATGATCCTCAGGTTGTGGCTATCTGATGTTTCCTCCTGATCATATCGAAGGGGTGCATTTTTTGGCAAGAGAACCAAAGAAACGCTGCCGTAGGGTTTCGCGGGCGTCATAGCTGAGGGACATGGGGTCGCTGCCTGGTCCTCGGGATGGAAGCGTGTCACTTGGCTGCGGGGGTGGCTGTGGATTTCCCCACAGCAAAGTCACTATATTTCCCTTTGTCATTAAAAGACACCTGGGGAGGGGGTGACACTGAAATCACACCAACATTCAGCCTCCCGCCCCTCCGGCTCACCAGCGGCTGCCTCTCGGGGTGGAGCCTGCCTGAGCAATGCTGGTGTGGGGTTGTAGCGGCGACGTCCGTTTCTCCAGTTTCCTCCGAGGTTATCGATTGGAATTTTTCCCTGAGGCGGTTGTATACACCCCGCCCCCCATGATGTTAACTTGCTCAGTTCCGTGGTGGGAGCTACGAACCCTCAGACGGGTCCTAACGTGTGTGAATGTGGGTCCATGTAGAAACCCTTGGCCACAAGTGTCTCCTGGAATGAAATCTTTTTATTCAGGAAATATTTCTATGTCTAGTGTTACTTTATTTTCTATTTGAATTCATGACATTTTCCCGTGCACTTTTTGTACCTTTAGTATTCAGTCCTGTGACAGGCTAGCGTCCGTTAAATGGACTGTTTCAGGACTTTTGTCCACTTGCAATACTATCTTGTGATTTAAAACCAGGTTTTAATGCAGATTCTTTAAAATAATCACATAGAATGTTATTATAAGTTTATATATTTAAATAGAGACAGTGATAAAAATACAGAGAAAGCTAAAAAATTATCAGTGGAAGTGGTTAATTCAGAAATGAGGGGGAAAAGTAAAAACTCTCAGAGAAAAATCTTTATAAGCACTAGATGTCTATACTCTTCAATCTTTCTAAAGAAATGACACATGCATATTAAAGAATATTTTTGCAAGATTGGGTGATTCGCGTGTGTGTTCTTATGCATATAAATGTTTTACTGCCCTTTAGCAGCTGGTGCTAGCCAAGAAACCAAGATATTTCTTTCTAAGCTTTAAATCAGTTGTTTTATAGAGCACAGAGAATTTTTTATTATAACATAATTCTGTACATAAAATATCACATTAAAAGAAGAAGATAAAGTTTTGTACTTTCATTCTCCATTAATTTGACTGAAAACAATTGCAAAGAAATCTCACGAATCAGAATTCTTTGTCGTGAAGCCAGTGGGACTTGAAACTCAGCTGGAGGAGACAGGCGGGGGTGGAGGGGGTCTTCAGTGGCCAGGCCCCAAGTGGGAGGCGGGCGTTTGGGTAACTGCATGGAAAGGTCATTTTGACAGTAGGAAAAGCAGATGCTGGCTGACCGCGGTGAGAGCCAGACCCTGCATGGCTTAGCCAGAGTCAGAGGCCCTACCGGGCGCTCGATGTGCTGTTGACCCCGATGCTGGGTGCCCTCCTGTGCCGACCCCCCCAAGGCAACCCCCTCTGAGACTGAGGATGGAGGTCGGCAGGCACGACTGCCTGCGGCCACCTCGCAGGGCCAGCGCTGCAGGGCCAGCCCCACCTCGGAGCCTCTGAGCTTCTGCACCTGCGGCAGCCTCACCACCTCTGACCCAGCGCGGTGCCGGCGCCCGGCCCCCCTCACCTCTCGGGCCTGGTTCCTGGGAGCACAGCCCACGACGGGTGGAGCAGGGGTTTCGGTTTCTGAATGTCCCAGACATGCCCCGTCAAGCATCAGTGTCCCCTCACGTATATCCTGAGTGTGTTGTAAACAGGTGTAATGTTGAGACTTGACTGAAATCATGGAGGGGGGGGGGCGGGGGGCAGGGATCGAGGTCCATCTTTTTAAAAAATGGGAAAATTCCACCGGCACATCCACACTTGTTCTCCTTGGCGACTGCAGCTCGCCTGACACTCGGCAGCCCCAAATGCCTCCGCGCCTTTGAGAACCTGGCTGTCAGGGCAAGTAAAACGTTTTATCCTAGTTGGGAGGGAGGCTGGGGGGCTGGGTGAGAAGGGCGGGAGTAAAAGCAACAACTGGTAGTTACAAAGTGCTCATGGGGTGTAAAGTGAGGCACAGGGGATACCGTCAGCGATATGCTGATGACTCCGTATGGTGCCAGGTGGGGACTAGGCGAGTCAGGGGATCACTTCTTAAATTATGCAAATATCTAGCCACTATGCAGTACACCTGAAATTAATATAAAATAATATTGAATGTCAACTGTAATTGGAAAATAAAATAAATAGAAGTTGTTTATATATTAAAGGACTTCCTATCCTGTTTTTCTGCTGCCTGGGTGGTGAGCACGCAGACTTCTCGGGGGCTGGTCCCTCAGACACACACGCTCCCTGCCCTGCGGTCCCACCTGCGTGGGGCCCCTCCTGGCGTTCAGCACCCCTGTGTCAGCAGAGGGGCTCACCCCATTTTATAAAGGCACCTTTAGCTGGCACGTTAAGTCCACACTCCGGGGGATGCGCCCAGAGGAAACTGCACCATGGACAGCTCCACGGCTGGACAGTGGGTTTCAGGGGCCAGAGGAAGAGGCAAGCGGGGGGAGGGGCGGGGAGCCCGCCCTGGGGAGCGGCTCCCTTCAGGGGCCGGCGTCCCCGCATCACCAGCATCTCCACACAAGAAAGGTGCCCCCGTGTCAGACGAGCCCACTGAGGTGGGGTCTCCAGGATTGCCAGCTAAGTGACGGTGAGCGACTCTTTCCAAGGTCACACGGCACAGAATGGCGCAGATGCCTGAGACCGTGCTGGACCCGCTGGAAACAAACGCATTTTACTCTGAAGGGCGTCTGCCTCTCCACCAGTCAATGCTATTTATCAACGCTTGTTTTAAGCATGTGAGACGCCCTATNCCACGGCTGGACAGTGGGTTTCAGGGGCCAGAGGAAGAGGCAAGCGGGGGGAGGGGCGGGGAGCCCGCCCTGGGGAGCGGCTCCCTTCAGGGGCCAGCGTCCCCGCGTCACCAGCATCTCCACACAAGAAAGGTGCCCCCCGTGTCAGACGAGCCCACTGAGGTGGGGTCTCCAGGATTGCCAGCTAAGTGACGGTGAGCGACTCTTTCCAAGGTCACACGGCACAGAACGGCGCAGATGCCCGAGACCGTGCTGGACCCGCTGGAAACAAATGCATTTTACTCTGAAGGGAGTCTGCCTCTCCACCAGTCAATGCTATTTATCAACGCTTGTTTTAAGCATGTGAGACGCCCTATTGCTGTCTTTTCAAAATACCCCCAGCAGAATCTCCTGGGGGCGCTTATTAAAAATGCACAACCTCGGGGCCCCACACCCAGACCTGCTGAGTCCAGCCCTCTGGCCAGGAGAGCACGGCATCTGCGTGTTAATGTAGCTCCCGCTGCTGAGTCCAGGGCACCGACGTTGTGACAGCAGCACGCGGCAACGCCTCTGAGCCTTTCGCACTCAGCTTTTGGCACAGATGGCTTCCGGGGTTTGGGTGTCCTCTTCCTGGGACACAGCTGTGGCCGGGAGGTGCCTGTCCACATGGGGATGCATTCTGCTGACCCCGGGCAGGTTGCTGTGATCGGAGTGGGAGCACCATGTGTCCCTTCTGGGCCAGCCCTTCAGAGCTGGCGGCCCTTGCCTCTCCCACCCCCATGGCCAAGTGAGGAGATGCCTGAAGCCTTAGAGGATGTTGAGTCACAAGGTGAAAGGACCCAGGCTCCAGAGCGGCCGTGTGGAAGGCAGCCGATGGCCAGCGGAGGTGACCGCACTGGATTGAGTGAGAGATAAACTAAATTGGTTAAGCCACTGAACTATGGGGACGTATTCGTTATTGACTTTGGGAGTGGGGTGTGGGTGTGATAAGAGCCCAGAGCTGTGGCACGGTGCTGGCCGTCTGCCGATGGGCGGCGAGGAAGTCCATGCTGCAGGCTGCAGGGCTGGCGACGCAGGACTTTGGCGAAATCGGCGCCTGCAAGGACTTGGAAGGCAGCCCCCCCGCAGTGACGTCACCAGGGGAGCCGGGATGGCCGTGCCGATGGCACCAGGGCCCGGCAGGCGCTCCAGTGCTGTGGCGTGCTGCGCAAGGGAAGGAAATGCAAGTGTCTTCTGGAGAGCAGGGAGGAAGAATTTCCTCTCACGGCGAGAGTTTTTATGAACTATTTGATTTCCTAAGAGGGAAATATAACTTAAGAAACAAAATGTATTTTCAGGATGGCTTCTTTTCAAAGAACTTATGTATTTCATTTTGCTATTAATTTTACTTTGGGCAAGCTAAATGATGTTATGGGTCTAGTCTCGACACTCACTGCACATTATAATTAGCATTTTATCACCAAATTCCCAATTAAATATTGTCTTTGTTGGAGAATGATTCCTACATAGCCCTGTTATGTGGCCTACATGCTTTTTCTTGTATAGCCTCAGTTTTTCTCATTAGAAATCCAAAAAGTCAAATTTATTTTCTATTGCTCTCTTTCATTTTCGGAGGCAGTGCATTATGGGAAGACAGTTGCAGTAACTTAGAGCTTTTTATTTTCCATGAGGACAATGGCGTCAGTTGCTGGGCAGACCTACGAAGAGGAAGCAGTCGGGTCGGCCGGAGTGGACGGCTTGGGGTGGCCGGTGGCCGGAGGGTCTCTGCGTTCCTACCACCTCAGGGCCCCTCTTTTGAATGTTGGCGTATGTCTTCTTTCTCGAAGCAACTCAGACCGGAAGTGTTAGAAGACTTGGGAATGGCCACCTACAGCAGTGAAGAGTCCACTCGTAATGTGTTCACCTGGGGGGAACAGACGAGAACATTCACGGCTCCAAGTCCGGCGGCCGGACACCTCCTGCGTCCCGCCGTCTCCGGCTCGTTCCGTTCACGCTCCAGCTTTTCTGCTTTCACTTCGTGACGCCGATGGTTCAGGTGGTTAGCCAGGCCCAGGGCGGGTGAGCAGGGCCGCGGGGGCCAGTGCAGAGGAGGCACAGGGTGCCGGAGGGCACGGACGGGGAACTGGAGGCCACCTGAAGGGTGTCTGGGTGTGACAGAGAGACAGAGGGACAGAGGGGAGCCTAGGTTGTGGTGAATCAGGGTGTGTGGCTTTCGCGCCCCAAAGGCCCCTGGAGCTGGAGACAGGGGAGCAGGTCGGCCCGGATGGTGCAGGGTTCAGGCCAGGGCAGCGGCCGTGGGCGCTGTCATTACACACATGAGCACACGCCTTCCCTGCGCGGCACACGCACGCATTCACACACACGCACACCCGTATCTCCATGTAGAACAGGCATGTATTCACACACACGTGCAAACAGCAAACTAAGGAAGAAACTGGATCTCAGAGGCGAGACTTAGCTTCCATCAGGCAAAGGAAGCACCCCAGAGAACGGTATCAACATGAAAATTAGGACTTTGAGTTCTTTGTTTAATAAAACCCAGGTCATCTCTTTGTCTTATGGTTACACAGGTGTAGGAAGTAATAAATGTTTAATGGGCTTGGGGAGCCAGGAAGTAGCAGTGATGCCAGTTTCTCTGTCTGGGCCAAAATGGCATCAAATACTAGTGCGCTCAGGCCGCGCCCACGGCTACCGCGCGAGTCTGTGTCCGGCCCCCAGGGCCAGCCGCTTCTGCCCTCGGGTTTCCTAAGGAATGCGGCTCAGGTTTTGTCTTTGAAAGGTTTTTTTCTTCAATGTTGAAATATGCATGTTTGCCTCTGAACAGAATTTGTGCCTGGCCACAGTGGCGGGAATCATTAAAACATCACTTGTGGTGTCGGTCTGCCCACGGGAAACTGTGGGTTCCAATGGGGATTGTCCCCAAAATGCTCAGCGTCTAGTTTTTCTGGTTCATTTTTAGTGTTTTAGGGGAGTCAGAGCTCACTCAGCCCGGTGGGAGCTGGATGCAGACGGTGCAGGGTCCGGCTCCGTGGCAGCTGCGTCAGTGTGTGGGGGCCTCCACCAGGCTCCGTTCTCCCGTTCCTGGAGCTTTGCCTCTTCTTTCTTCCCAAAGCCCCTTCCACGGACACGCTGGGGAGAAATGGCTGAGCAGTGACTTGGACATGCTCACCTCTCAAAAGCCGTGGCTGCCTGCACCCCACGGCGAGCGACAGTGCAGCTTTGGAGCGAACAGACGGCCGACATCCAGGGGACTCTGCCTGCACGGCTGGTGGAGGCAGCTCCCGGGGTGGAAACAGGCAGTGGGGTGGGTTCATGTGGGTCCCCAGGTCTGAGAGGCCACCACGGGCCCACCAAGTGGTGGCCGTGCTGAAGAAGGAAGAACGGTGCCTTTCTTTACAATTCCTGCTGTTTTTCCACTTGGCTGCTGGTTGTTTGGACCTGACATCGTAGTAAATGGAATGCTTTGATATTTCTTTGGCCTGGGCTGCCGTGAAAACACTCAGCGCGGAGGGGTCTTGAGCAGAGGACATTGGAGACCCTCTGTTCAAAGGGCTGGGCTGGGGCGCAGAGACCCGGACCTGCCGAGTGGCTGAGAGCAGGCCCGGGCTGCCGGACGGGGGAGAACCGGACGGGGGAGAGCCAGACCGAGGGCAGTGGGAGGTGCTGCCTCGGCTTCTGGGCCTTCGTCCCTCCTTGACACCCGTGAGGACTCCAGGAGACACGGCCACGGGGGCACCTGGCCCTGCCAGCGCAACGTGACGCTGTGTCTGGCCTGGGACTCGGGCCACGTGGGCCCCCCCATCTGATCCCCGGCTCGCTTTCTCTTGGCACTCAGGCGATTGTGTGGCACCAGCTTGATCAGCCGTGTCATCGGTCAGCCGTGGCTCCGAGACACACGAGAGGTGCAGGGACATTTTCCGAGACACACTATCTGCGATGTGTCTGTCCATCAGAAGCGGTGAATTTGGAGAGAAGCTGAGAGGAGCTGGGGGCAGCTGAGATCAGCAGCTCGGGGCCGCTGCCCTTCCCGGAGGCCACCAGGCCTGCGCCCTGTCATCACCCACCACGCAGTCTCCTTCCGGTTTTACAACTGGGGGCTCGTTTCTGACAAACAGGAAGACCGAGGCCTACACACGCCCTCTGCTTTATGAGCAGCACGTCTTGCATGGAGATTGTCCCTAAAGGATGGCCGCCTTCCGTGACCTCCTGCACAGCTCAGGACACGCACACCTGCAAGCACTTACCTGATGGCTGCTAACGTGAGGTTCCCCCCACCCCGAGGGAACCGTAGGCGTTTGGCCAGTTTGCCTTTCCCACTGACCGCTTGCCCATCCAGGCGCTAGGGGTGGCAGTGGCGCCTGCTCAGGGCACAAGCTCACAGTGTCGCTCCGGGGTCTGTGACACAAATGCTGTTTACTTACTTCCGACCGGTGGGTGAGCCGTGGTTTCAAATAATCAGAGCTTCTCCCCTTCAGTCCATAATGATTGCTGGCGTGGAGGAAATGGCCGCGGGGCCGAGGCCACTCTGTCGGCAGCACACACGCCGAGTGTCACCTCCATGTACGTCCCCGTGACTGGCTTCCTTCTCCTCTCGAGCCTCCTCAGAGGCCCCAGGACAAGAGTGGGTGTGGGGCAGCCTGCCCGGGGGACAGGAGATGAGCTGACTCCGAGATCTCTGACACCCATGTGCTTCCCACCCACCGCGTCACGCTGTGACCGTCCCCTCCGTCCCCACGGCAGTCTCCCTTCCCACTTGTCTTACTGTCACCGTTACAATGACTGATTTTACTTGGTGGTGGTGGGTGTGCGCGTCAGTTTTGCCTGTTAAATAATGATTCCGCAGAGGACTTCCTCTTAACCCAGGAGACCCTCAGCTTTTTAACAATCAGGGACATCAGAGCCAAAGGTTTCTGCAGATAATGTAAGAGAACGACCCGCTTCTTGTCACCAGCATTTGTCTGGTGTTGACCGTGAGTGCCATGGGCTCCCGCCAGGCCGCCAGTCGTGCCATCGAAGCAGGGACACAATTGTCTGGAACTTTCCAGAAAACGTGGCCTCTCCCATGGAGAGCTACATCTTAACGGTGTAATGCCTTTCCATATCCACTGCTGGACTTTCAATCTCATGGATCTTTCTGGCGAGAATAGGAAACGGGGGTGGGTGGGGCGGGGAGCCTGGGACACCTTTGTCTAACCGTGAGTTTGGTGGCAAAGACATAGTCAGCCTCTGTTCTTGTCCAAACCAAACAAACAAAGAATCCAAAAGAATCATTAAATTGTTGGTTGACATTGTTTGGGGGATAAGGATTGGTGGTTAAATTAAATTAAAATAAAAATACATCAAAGTGCATAGTTTTGCCCTGAGATACAGCTGGTGCTGGAAAGCGTCCATTCTCGGTGGAGCTCGGTACCCGAGACTCGCAGAAGCCAAAGGCACGGCTGACGGATGGGAGGCAGGTTTGGGATCGGATTCCTATTCTGGGCCCCAGCAGCACCTCCTGAGCACTTTGCGAGTCACATCCAGCTCCCCCCTGAGCTGCCAGTAATTTCAGCCCAACAACGGGTCCTTCTCCGTTGAATACCGGGGACCTGCTCACAGAGCCAGTCGTATCTCTGCAGACGCCCCCAAACCGGCGCCCCCAAGCCTCCTAGCTTCCCCAGCTCTTGCTAAGAACTAGACCTCTCCCCCAAGCTCACACTCCCCAGACGGCTGGGGCTCTCCACCCCGCAAAGACCAGCTCCTGTTAAGACGGCAACGCTCGCCAGACAGCCCGCCAACCTGCGCGGTGCTGGCAATGTGACCTATTTGCAGGCTCACACAGCCTCGCGTGAACAGGTGGGTCGCTGGCCCCAGTGGCTGCTGTGATAGCTCTGAGGCACTTTGTACCGGATCGCACGGCACAGACACGGTTCACGTGTCATGAATAAACTCTGGAAGCAAAGAAAGGGGTGGAGGAATGAGAATAAAATAAAAAGGAATTTTATTATCATTGTGAAAAATTTATGGAGTGTAGCTGGCGTGGAATTCTATGCAGTGGAACTGGCTCCAACCAGCCCAACAAGACAGGCTAGCACTTTCCTTCCTGCGGCTCGTGAATTATGGCCACCGAGCTGGCCAATATTTACTTCTTAGCATTGAACCTTTGCGAGGCTGTGAGCCAAAACTGCATCGCTGCTAATTGGAAATACCCCACGAGGCCTGGAAGCCTTAGTCTCGGGGACAGGATGGCAGCCACACCCGACAGGTCAGTCAGCGCAGCCAGTGCCCAGAGGGCGCCTGCACTGACCTAGCGTTCTATTCAAATTTCACAGCCGGACGACAGAAGGAAAAAGAACAGGTTTCTTTCAGGTTGCCCTGCACACTGACATACATATAATTTAAATATTTATCCACTGGGAGAGGCCGCCGCGCCTGGCCCACCGGTGCCAACGGGGGCTAATCCTGGGCGGGAGCCTTGTGGACTTCCGCCTGTGTTTTGCTCGCCGACTGAATAACACATAGCACTTTTCTTGAGAAACCCCCACTATGATTTCAAAACACATCAGTTTCAATTAACTCTAAGAAAAAAAACGTGATCGCTAATTCTGGGCTGTGGTTACTTATTGTGGAGCTGGCTGCTTTGAATGGGAAAGGAGTTTGATGGAGACTTAACCAAATGACATGCAATCATGGAAGACTTTTTTTATTTTTATTATACCTGGAGTGATAAAATTGCCAAATGGTGTGCTTTCTGGCTTTATAAAATAAGTGACACCAGACTGTATGGGCCAGAGAACGTCCCAAATGCAGTGGTGAGCGTGACATTGACCAAAGTGCTCCAAGATCAAGAAGCCATTGTTTTTATTCGTGTTATTTACTTAACCTGCAGGCCTTACAGCTGATTCGCCACAGACACGGTGAACGCCAGCCGTGCCCTCTGAAGGGATGTGCCTGGGGTCGGCGTGGAGGGGCCGGTGGTGGCCGCGTGGGGACCACGTGGTGGCCGAGTGCGTTGGGCCCAGGTGGCTCCCTCCCTCGCCCCACGGTTCGGGTTCGGGCTACAGCAGCGCGGGGCGCGGGCCTCAAGAAAAGGAATATTGTGTAAGGTACTTTTAACATTGAACCAGATGCATGTTCCACAGGGTGAACCTCATCAGCATTTAAAACACGTGCGCAAACCGGCCTGGTCTGAGCCACGGGTCCCGGCTGCCTGCAGGCCCGCCGCCTCCAGCCTCCCAGGGCCCTCGGCTGCAGGTGGGGCTGGCCGCCGCTGTCCCCTCTCCCTCAGACTCAGGGTCGCCACAGTCGGACGCGGCATTGAAAACAGCCCGAACAGGATTCACGTTTCTGGGCGTGGGTTGAGTTACAGACTTAATAGCTGTTTGAAAAGGTCAGATGCACGTGGAAATGGTAAAAATCTTGGTAAGTTGGGTTTTGCTAGTTCAGAATTTATATCACGTCACTGAGGATTAGGAATTTATAAGTTTATCACTGAAGCAAAAGCGTTTTTTTCTTAACAAAAAATCTGAACAAAGTTATGAGGGGAACAGAGAATGAAGTTTTATACACACACGTTATGCGCTAATTCCGACCGTGTGCTTTATTTGCCTGAACAATAATTAATGACGAGAGGCTACTTTTGTTTGAAACTGTTTTAAGGTTCAGATTGCTGTTCTTATAGCAGAGCTAGCTCAAATAACTTGGAGTTTTGCCAGCTGTGGCTGAGCAAGGTGACGGAGCCCTCACTAGCTGTGTTCACGGCCACCTCGCTGTGCCCAGCATTCGAGGTCACTGTTGGGACTCTCTCAGAGACAAGGGACAGGGCTGGGGCAGGCGGGGCTGCCGCCCGAGGCCTGGAGTGTCAGCGGCAGGACTGAGAAGTGGAACCGCGTCCTGTAGGACTCTCCCCTGGCGCCGAGGGGCCCGCTGCTGTCCTGGGACCTCGAGCTTGTCCCCGTCTTGGGGACGGTGCCTCCGGCTCTGAGAATACAGACCCAAAGGGAGGCACTGGAAAAGTCCGAAACCCACCCCAAATGTGTTTTAAAATAGGAAAACACTGAATCACAAACGTGAACTTTGAGCAGGCTGTGTCCCCAGGAGGGCACTGTGCCCAGAGCAGGGAGAGCGAGTGTGGGAAGGAAACGCAGGCGCCGACCAGCTGCTGCTCTGCCCGAGAAGTCACGAGTCAGAAGTGAGGGACCGAAACCCATTTGTGAGAAGTGGGGAGCCTGTTTGCAAATGTGATCGGCTCTGATCTCCCAACACCCAGCCTCCCCGGTCAGTGGGTGGCACCACGCGGCCGGTGTGCAGGGTGATCCCGGGGGCGGCCGGGCCTCCTGCCCCGTGGCCCTGTCAGGGACAATGGTGCCCACCCGCGCCAGCACGGGCATTTCCAAGGTCACCTGTTGACACCCCGTCCCCTGTTGTGATTGCTGCAGCTGTGAGAATGCTGTGCTATCTGCCCCCATGGCTTGTCCTGGGGGTGGGGAGCTTTGCTTTCCTCTGCTTGGTGATTTGTCTTTTGCACGTAAGTTGGGGCTGCCCCAAGACCCAGCAGGGGTCTGTGCTTCTGTCGGAAAACGTGTGGACAGCCTGCTGCTCCGGGAGGCCGCTAGCGACGCCCCAGCAGGTGGCCTCCGCCCGACTGGCCCCTCCGTGGACTCGCGTCTGCCTTGCTGGCCACAGCCGGCCTCCCGCAGGCCCCAGCCCGCACATTTTGTCTTCGAACAAGAGTTCCGAGGCCGTCCTGGTCAGCGGCTGTGCTCTGTCCTCATTACTCCTGCCCGGAACCTTCCGTGGGCCCATCCTGTCCTCGTTCTAGCCATTGGCTTGTGCTGTCCCTCTGCCCTGGGGCCCTGTGCTTGGAGAGGTCCCCTGACCGTGTCCCTGACATGCTGCTTGTTATCCCGTCCCTGCCGCGACATCCTGCCCGTGAACCCCAATTCCAGCCCCGTGTTCACTGCCCCCGAATGGTGGGAGCCTGGCCGACCTGGCGTCAGCAGTGCCTTTGCTCTGCGTCCCGTCTGGGTGCCCTCAGCCGCACCGTCCCGAGCTGCTTGCTGCCATCTCCTGTGACAAGTGCTGTGCCGCCATCTCGCCTGGATTCCGAGGGACTCGAGGGTGGGCTCGGGCCCGTCCTCACTGCATTTCCTTCTCTCCACGACGGGGAGGAGGCAGCAAGCTCCCAGCGTGTTTACGAGAACATCTGTGTCGCGTGTGGGCAGCTGGAGGTGCATCTTGGGAGGTTTTTCTCTACTTGGAATTTGTGTCCACAAATAGATTTACTTCTGCATCATTTCCTGCTACGAAAGACAGTCAGGCTTACCCACAATTTAGCTTTATTGCGAATTACTTTCATTCATAGATTATGTATGCGTTGCATATGCTTGTATATCTTATTGAAGATTTACTAAATTTTCATGACGTGTCAGATCAGCGACTGAGGAAGAATGAAGTACGTAATGTCACCCCACCCTGACCTTTTCCCAAGGGCGTCACCAAACCCGTGGAACCATCAGCACAGCTCCGGGACCTGAGAAGGGACAGCCACATGAAAATACTGTTCTTCACGGAGAAAGATTCCTTTAAAGCAAAATTGCGTTAATAACGTCATTTCTTTTAGTCGTTTAAATGCCTTAAGTATTGGAGAAACAAAAAGACTAAATTCATTAGGGATAAATTATTAACTTAAGTCTTCAAAGCAAGAGCTTACAAAGAGAACAGCTCGCCAAATGAGAGGGAGGCCCAGCGGCACGGACTCCGGACATTGTCTGTGACTATTACAGCTAATTGACGCACTGGCGGCTAATTGGCAGCCTGGATTCTCCCAGTGCTTTGAGCACAATTATGTTGTGTTGCTTTCAAGGTGCAGAACGTGAGGACGCAGCTTGTCTGCCTCTGCTGACGTCTGTGCTGGCCCAGCGCACACCTCCGCACTTCTAGGCAGAGGCGGTAAGCAGAAGACACCCGTGTCACACCGGCACTGTCACACCACACGTCCTGCTTCCTTTGCCCACATAAACATCTATTTAAGACTTCTGTTTATTTAATGGCGGGAAAGGAGAGTGAGTCAAACGAGATGAAGAAGCGCTTGACAACCCCGAGAGCAGACGTGCATGTGCTCTGTGCTTCACGTCCAGCAATGCGTGCAGCTGTTGCACAGCCCTGGGGACTCCAGGAGCAAGTTCACTCACCGCCGGGGTCACGGGGCCTACGCCCTGCTGCCAGGGACACGCGTCTCCTATGCACAGGTGTTCTTCGTGCTGTCCCGTTGCCCTGGGGGTCCTGCTCTAGCCCACGTCAGTGCTGGTTCATGGCCTGGGTGCTGTCACAGTGTCTGCACGGAATAGCTCGGTGCACAGAAGTCCTGTCTCGGCTGGAGTGGCCTCAGCGGCCTCAGCGGCGGCTGCAGCCCACACACCCGCGTCTGCATCCATGTGCTCTCCTTACCTCTGCCGTACAGGTCCGAGCAGTGGAAACAGCGTGTACATGGGCAGCCTTTAGTCCAAGGTCAGATTTCCCGGCGACTTGGCTGCTGGCTTCCAGGTTCCTGCCGTGCGTTCCTCACGCCCAGGTCGCACGCGGAGGAGATGGCCTGTCCCCACCCTGTCCTGTGTGGGCATCGTATCCTCCACGTTACGTAGTGCACACTCACGGGCTCTGGGGGGGCCTTGGGAAGCATGTTTGGGGGCGTCAGCACACAGCAGCCAGAGCTGTGCATTTGGACAAGGCCTCGGGTGGACAGCGGCCTTGAGAGCCAAGGGCAGGCGGGGACCAGGTGCGCGGGAGCGGGTGGGAGCCACGCTGCAGGAACGTCCGTAGATACAGACTGCGAGCAAACCCGAAGATGACAGCGAGAGGCTCCGGGGCTCGGCGGGAAGGAGCACAGGGCACGGGGCAGGGAGGCCCTTGCGGTGGCAGACCGGGGGTCGCCCTGCTTGTGACGGGAGAAGCAGGGGAGTTCGCAGGCGGGGGACGTGCTGGGGACACAGGAGAGGGACGCGGGAGGGCCCGAGGTGCGGCGGCGTGGACGCGGGTCTCAGAGCCGGCGAGGGCTCCTGGCGTCAGCACCGGGAGCTGAACTGAGTCCCACCTGGGACACGTGTTCTGTCCCCATCTCTGGGCAGTCTCCTTGGGAAGAAACAGGCCCCCCTGGCTGTGTTGTAAGTGTGATGGACCCGAGAGGGGCCGTTCACCAGTCCCGCTCGTGGAAGGTCTGTCCCGTGTGCCTGCGCGACTCGTTTGTGCTCAGTGCAGCCTCACAGGGGTCTCCATCGTTTGGTCATCTTTCAGATCAGGTGGCTCTCAGACAAGGGCAGGTGTGTCCCTCACACTGTCGGCTGTCACGTTAGTGGCCTCGGCTGGAGTTTGGTGCAGGATGGTAGAGGGCGCTTTGTTCGCCATCCCACCTGTCCCAGGAGAGCGGAAGGCTGTCGCTGGTGAAGGAAGGTGGGGAGCACGGGGGGGCCCGCCTCCAGCCAGGGGGGAGGAACACTCCAGAATGAAGACCCCCCAGGCTACTACCCGGGCCCTGGGCCCAGCCGGGTCGCTGTCCGAGGTCCGTGAGCCTTAAGAGGCGGTGCTGGCAGCCACCACCTCAGCCTGGAAGCCACCCAGGACCCTCCTCTCCGAATGACACCCGGGCCCCTTCACAGCCAAGCGCAGGCCCGTCCCCTCACCCGCCTGGGACGAGAAGGCCCTCTTCTCCTGTGGGTACCGCTCACAGGGCTGGAAACAGGGGTACGCTGGGGGTTCTGAGGGGCTCGAGACCCCACTTCACCAGCAGCTGCTCCTCCCTACGGGGGACGGCTCACCCTTCCTCGGTGTCTGAGCCGACCTTTTCCTGCCGAGAAAATTGACTCACACGTGGGAATGCCTGTGGGCTCTCTCTACCCACTCACCTGTCCTGCTGGACGACCCCCAGGTGAACGCTCAGCTCTGTGTCCGTGAGACCTTCCCCGTGCCCGAGAAGCTGCTGAACACGGCGTCACAGCAACGTGCAGTGAAGGGGCCATGCCCTGCTCACTAGCCTTACTCCTGCCCACCTGAGCCGGGTGAGAGCCGCTTCCTTCTGCTCACCTGAGCCAGGTGAGAGCCGCTTCCTTCTCCTGCTCACCTGAGCCAGGCCGCTGCATCTTCCCCTGTTTGCTTGAGGCCGCCCCATGTCTACCTGCAGTGGGCTTACCTCTCCATCTCTAAGCTGCAGCGCTGAGGCCTGCAGCCTGGCAGCGGTGCCCCCGGCCACAGTGTGCATGGCAGCTGGCAACACCGTTGCCAGGCGTGCAGGGTCCGCTCTGCCACGTTCCGGTGGAGAGACGGCCCTTCCTCTAACCTGGCTGGGGGAACGCCACCACGCCGCTGCCCGCAGCCCTGAGGCTGGGTGGTGGGAAGGTGTTTTTCAACCAGAAAAGAACAGATTCTGCTAAAAATATACCTACTGAGATAATTCAATTTCATCCGTAAAAACGTGGCTTTCTGCAGAAATTGTCAGTGATATGATACAGCTAATTAAGGCATGCATGTTGTTAACAGTTTCATTAGAGGAGATAATATTGCACAAGAAAAATAAGAAATCATTATGATGAATGTCTCAACATTACATTACATGTTAATGAAGTGTAAATGATCTAATTATTTTTGAAAGAATACAGATTCGATTAAACTGTCGGAATTAAATTGGAAAGGACAGCCTATTGTACTTTTTATGTACAGACAAGTTAGCGTTAATTAGTCACAATCTACAGGAACAAATGAGGCAGAGCCCTCGGTGAACAGCCCTGGCTGCTTCGCTCAAGGCGGCCTTCATAACGAGATATATTAGGAAAAACTGTAAGGCAATTACCCACAGTGCCGGTGGGGGGCCCGGCTCCCCTCCCCTCTCCGCGGGGTTCACAGCAGAGCCGCCCCCAGCTCGGCCGCGCCTCTCTCGTTTCATAAACTCTGATTCTGCCCATCAGAGGAGTGATTGATTTTCATTGTGAATCGGAGATGGCTTCCGGGAGGCAGTGTCACTTGGCTGGTGGCTTCTCGCCAAAGGGCTGGGCCTCTAAAGGTTCCCCGCCAGCACCTCAAAACCGCACTCCTTGGCGTTCCTGTCGTCGTCACGACAGCACGACAGCCAGTCCCGGCTACGTCTTTCTGGGGCCATGACTAGCTGAGCTGCGGGGTGACTGCTTGGTGTTTTTATATCTCTGTCGTTGGTTTCAAGTCAATTGACTCAAAAAAGAAGAGGGAAGAAACCAATCTGGAAACCTCATCAATACAAACCCATCTATTTTCTCCGTTGGAAAACAATTTTGAAAACCGAGAACTCTGCATCCAGTGTAACTTCTATTTGTTTTATATTTTTGTGGAATCCAGATCTGAACCGAGATGAGTCCGTTTTCTTAGGGGGCAGTTTCTGGACCCCCGTTTAGTGACAGTGAGATGCCGGCGTGTGCTGGTCCCCCGATCTTGCATGATGTTTCGGATGGAACGGCCGCTGTCAGGGCGACCCCGGGTACCACGTTCTGTGGTGGATTTTGCCCCCACCTGGGAGGGCGGCCCTGTGGGTCTTTGGGCTTTGAAACGCAGACACTGCAGCCGAGTGACACGTTTCTAGGGTCCCTCACAGATGACGTTTGTGAAAGCAACACCCTATTTCAAATCTCTGTATGAGGCCTATATTTCCATAATGAAACTGTACAGCAGATGAAATTATATTCCCGTTTAATTATGGAATCGTCGTATTTATTAAAACCCATTACACAAAAATATGATTAAAATCTTCCAGATAAATTAAAGGATGATATTTACAAAGAGTGCTTGCCATATCGAAGGATTTACGGCTGGAGTCTGTTAATTCTTCTGGTTCATTAAAAATAAGATGTAGTTGGCACGATAGCCATGCATGTATTTACTTCCTAAAACAAAGTATTGTGCATAACTTCTCCCCCCTCCCCGTTCTCAGGAAGGTTCGCTGGGGGTTAGGAGGAAGGGGGCATGGCTTTTTGGTGTGCAGAAACAAGACTATTTCTTTTTACACCCAGCTCCAAAACTTTAGGGTAATTATTAATAATTAGAATTGAGTGAAAAACCCACACCAAGTGAGTTATTCAGTGTAATTTGCAGTTAACAATAGTTTCCTTTTTGAAACCTGAGGAGTAAGAACAAGGGAGCCGTACAGTTTTTTTGTTTTAATTTCTGGCAGTGAAAGGGACCAAGATTTAGAAAAATCCTAGAAAGAGAACCACAAGCTTAGGAATTACAAAAAAAAAAAAAAAAGCACACACATCAACAACAACAAAAGTAATTTGTAAAATGCATGGAATTTGGGGTTTTCAAATATATTTGGACTCTGCTCAAACAGAATGTTCACAAAAGGTGCTTACAGCAAGCTGGGCTTTTTGTTTTAAAATTTTCATTATGTGCTGAAAAAACCCCCTCCTGAAGAATATTCCTGGGAGAAAGCTTCTTAGGCCATGGGGCCTTTGCTCTCTGAACACTGATGCCTGTGGGTACCAGGTGATGCTTGTGGGCACCAGGTGATGACTATCAGTACCAGGTGATGCCTGTGGGCACCAGGTGATGACTATGAGTACCAGGTGATGCCTGTGGGCACCAGGTGATGACTATGAGTACCAGGTGATGCCTGTGGGCACCAGGTGATGACCAGTAGATACCAGCTGATGCCTGTTGGTATCTGGTCACGGCCTGGCTGGCTTGAGGTGGGGCCGGCCCTGAAGAAGAGGCCACAGGTGTTGCAGTGCCTCTCGCCTGTGGTCATGGCTGGGGTCAGTGTCCGGCTCACCTGAGCCTCTACCGCCTGCTCTGCCTCCCACCCTGCTGTGGTCCTGGGCAGGTCAAGGCTCAGTGCTGGTCTGGAAACCGAGTCTCAATAGTGCAGGGCCTGCCTGAGGTTTTGTAGGGATTCAGGAAAATACCTGGAGAGCATCTCGGCTGGCGGCCAGCTCCAGTCAGCGCTGTGATGAAGACTTGCTTCACGAACCAGGTGGTGGGCAGTGCTTGGCACGGCGCTGTCCACAGACGTTTCCATCTGGAAAGTTAGGGTGATCTCCACGGTGTGGTCTAGAGTCTTGTTCATGTGGAGAGTTGCCCGTGGTGGGTCTGGTGGTGACTTCAGAGGCAGGTGGGCACGTCCTGTGCCTGAGGACGAGGCGGCACAGTGGAAAATGCACAGGAGGCCACCTGTCCCACCAGCATGGTTTTCAGACAAAGACACAAAGCGGTCCAGCTCAGCGGGAGGCCTCGGGTTCTTCCTGGAGAGGAAATGCCGCAGACGCGGGGCAGGGGATGTGCAGGCACGGAAGCTGCGAGGTGGCAGCCACGGTGGGGTGTCCGAGTTACTGCGTCTGGGGATCTTTTCACTGGGGAGGCTTCCGTTTCTGAGTAGTGAGCTGCACAGGGTGGGAGCTGTTTGGCTGCAGGAGGCGGCTTAATGCGGAGCAGGGTGAAGGGAAGGGGTGGAACAGGGCGCGTCAGCCACGGTCAGGAACTCGGGCGGCCGGGCGTCCCGACACGCGGGGCTGTCCGACTGCATGTCTCTTTTCTGTGGCGAGTGCACCCTCCTGGCGCCCAGTGCATACACCTGAGTGGGGAACGGTACTGCTCCCCCTGCTAATTAGAGCTGCCTGGAGAAAGGCCTGACTCACACACTACCTCTTATTCTCTTGAACTGCACTTTAGAAAATGAAATTTTCTCCACAGGAGTATTTGTGAAAGATGAGCAAACGTCAGAAATCACACTTAAAATCACTGTTCTAAGAAGAGAAATATTGAGAGAGAAACTGCGCGTTGGCGCAGGAGTCGGTGGACGCTGGTGGAGGTGTGTTCCAGGCTGACCATCTCAGCCCGTCCAGCGAGCAGCATTGTGTGCTCTTCATTTGAGGAACAGGAGTTACCTTGCTCTGCAACCCAGGGCACATCAATGGAAAACCCTTGAGAATAACTGCCCAGCTGGCGAAGAGCAGCGCAGCACAGGCACGTGCAGTAGGGTGCTCGTCTGCGTCGTAACACGGGGAGCGTAGAACGCTGCTGGTAGCTCATAATGATTATTCACAGCCGTACCCTTGCTCCTCCCGGGGGTTCAGTGTCATCACTTTCAGGTAATATTTATTAGGCTCGTATCCTGTATATCAACGGCTCAACTAGGTTTTGCAAGTTTCGCACAGAGCAGAAAAATACAATATTTTATTCAATAGGTGTTCAAAATGGTCAAGTCCTGCTTAACCGGGTTTCACAGGCCATGGGGTGTGGGGCTGAGGAGCGTGTTGGTGTCCCTGCCGGAGGTGCCACGTCCCTGCAGGACGGGACCCAGGCCCTCTATTAGGGCGCTGTCTGGAGCGGGGCGGTGACTGCTGCACAGCGCAGGCGGGCACGGGCAACGGCGGTGTGATCAGCGTGGCCACCCGGGGACGCATTGTAGCACACAGCCAGGTTGCCAGGCCTGTCGAGCACGAACGCCGCACGCCGCGAGAATAATCATGGCCAGAAAGAAAAGGGAAATCCACGACTGCCAAACGTCACGGCCACGCTGCCAAGGTGGTGGGAGGCCCCGCGGGAGGAAGCGGCTCACAAAGAGAAAGCTGATTTCTTTGCCTGTTTCCCCTGCTTTATGGACGTGCTTTTCTGTTCAGGTTAAATTGATTTTTCAATGTGACCTCAGGCCAGACTCCAGGTGACCCGATGGCGGCTCGGCCCTCCCAAGCCCAGCTCTACTCTCTTGTCTGAAATAGTTGGCACAGTCCGCATGTCGTGTGTGGAGGCCGAGGGACCGGCAGGCTTCTCTGACCACAGCTCTAAGCACACAGGCTAAGTGTGATCTGCATGTGGACAGCGGTGTCGCGGAGCAGACCAAGCGGTAGCCATGTCCCCAAGGCCCCACGGGGCAAGCGGGACCCCCCGCAGCCTGGCCCCACCTGGGCAGGTCTGGCTCCGTGTCCCGACCTGCGCATGGACACTCCAGATGGGAAACAGATGTGAACCCCTGTGGGGTCAGGGACATTGAGGACTTGAATGGTGCTGCGTGAGGAAGGGCGGCCGGGGCGGGGGGAGCAGGGCCGGCCGGCTCAGTGCGGCCCTCAGAGCAGCCCGGCCACGCCACGCCACAGCGGGACGCGGCGTAGGGCCGGTGTGGGCCTTGGCTGGGCGGAGATGGGCTTGAAGAGGAGCGCAAGGCGGGCTCGGAAGGACCCGGACAGACGAGGCCCACTGGCCGTGAGGGGCTTGGAGAGCCGGCCGAGGGGGCTGCTGTGTCCCCCGACAGCCCTTAGTCTCCAGTCTGCGAGAAGTAAGAGCCGAAGCAACACCGTCACACACAGCCCGGCTGTGGGAACGTCCCCTGGTCCACACGCAACACGGCCCCACCGTCCGTCTGCGCCTATCTCCTGCACATATTTGGTTTACAAAGAAGGAAAAGGAAGAAATAGAAAAGATGGCAAATAAACAGTATTCATTAGAAAATGCTGTCATGGTTGGCCTTGCTTATGATTTTTGGGTATGACACCAAAACCGCAGGCCACAAGGCAGAAACAAGTGGGACTCCACGAAACCAGAAAGCTGTCCCCGCCGAGGGGGCCACCGACAAAAGGAACGGCACCAGGCGGCCAGCAGAGCACGCCCAGGCGCCCGGAGCCACCCCCAGCGCGGGAGCTGCAGGCGACAGGCCCACTCTGCAGACCACAGGCGAGGCTGCTGCACGGGGCGCAGAGCCAGCCCGCTGCTGCGCGGCTGTGATCCGGCCCCTGTGTGACGTCCTGTGGCGCCTGCACATGGGAGTGCAGTGTGCCTACCGGTACCTGGTCAGTTACTTCTGGGTCCTGTTCGAGGCTCCACACGACAGTGGGTGTTACTTCTTCTGTCAGCTGTGAGTCCGATGAGGGTGACATAGCACAGGGGTGGTGGGGCCACGGGGCTGCAGGCCGTTCTCTGTGGCTCAGCCTGGGGCCGACAGTCAGATGCAGGGAGGACCATGGGGACGGGGACGGTGGCGCCACACGCCCCGGAGTGGAGGGCCCTGACAGAGCCACGCCCTGGGCCTCGCCCCCCCCTCATTTTGTCCGATTTGTTGGTTTTTCTGCTTCTTTCCTTCCTTACTGTCCGTCTCTCAGTGTGACTGACCGTGGTCCCCAGCTGGGGGAGATGCCACTGGCGCCCTGGTGCTTGTCACGTGTTTGGTACTTGTGTGTGTGACGCAGGCTGTGCTTGTCACGTCTCTTTAGCCTCCAGAACTGTGCTCGGCGTAGAACAATTGCCAGTGAAAGCGTCCCTCTACTGACTTACCCTGGAGAAGTGTCTCCAAGGGACAGTTTAATAATTGTCATTATTTTACGGGTGAAGGAAAGAGAATTCAGCAGGCGGGTGTCCTGCGCCGAGCGACTCACACTGGATGTCTCATTTCGGTCTCTCGGCAGCCCCGTCAGGTGGGCGCGAACATCATCCCCACTTTGTGGATGCGGAAATGGAGGTCCACCGTGCAGACATGACTCACGCACAATCACACCACCGGGAGGGTTGCAGCGGGGCTCCGCGCTGTGTTCTGCCGTCTCAGAAGCGGCCCCGTGTCCACCGACCACAGCCCAGGACGGCACCAGCGCGGCTGTCCTCCTGACCAGGTCCCACAGCTGGCCGTGTGCGGCCATCTGGCTGTCCGGACACCTGCTGCTGGGTGGGCACTGGCTGTGGGGTGCACCTGGCTTTTAGGAAGGGCTGGAGGTGGGTGGCTGCCCTTCAGCGATGGCCTGTGGACACAGCTCTGGGGGGGCGGTCCTGGCGGGGCGGTCACAGCCCAGGACCCGTTCCAGTAAGCAGTGTCGCCACTTGCTCCAGAGTTGATTCATCTCAAGGCAATCATTTCCTTGAACGAACGCAGTTCAAGCTAATAAAATTCCCAGGAGACTGGTCCATAAGCAGGAATGCCAGCCTGTGAGTTCGGGTTAAGAAAGGAAGCTGTCAGGTGGCTAAAGCAGTCCAGACCGCAGGCCAGCCCCTTCCTCGCCGGGGGAGCTGCTCCGCCCCCCGCGTGGGCCCGTGGGTTGAGGCCGTGCGCACAGCCGCCCAGCCCCACGTCCCGAGGCTGCCTCTGGGGGGGACTGTGTGTTCCACCTTGTTTGCCTCTTAGCTGACACCCTGAGAGCACAGTGATGGCCAGGCCTCCATTTTGTCACATCTCCGATGTTGACTTTTCCCGGCTGTCTTCATACAATCTGATGGTTTAGTCAATTAAGGTTCCCTCTCTCCAGCCCCAGCGGGGAGGGTGGTTTTGCTTTCTGAGTGTGTGTGTGCTGGAGCCTCTCTGTCACGCCGTCCTCAGCCATCCCTGCGCCATGCTATAGATCACAGAGCACTGTCCCCGCCTTCCTGGTGCCAGTAACGCGAGCATTTGGACGGCGTCCAGGGCCACATTCTAGAGCCGGTCATTTGCTGGGGAGGCTTCAGTGTCTTTGAATACAAGTCCACAAAGCACCCCATCTTTTATCCCTACTTATCTGATTGGCGGTTCTGCTTCCTAGGGGACAGCTGGCTGTGGGAGGCATGGCGATGGCCTCTTCTGGGTGACCACAGCGGACCAGGAGGCTCCCCGCGCCTCTCCCACTCAGGGGGGAACCCCCACAGTCCTTGGTAGCAAACCAGGGGAGCCTTGAGGTCGAACCCCGAGTCTGTCCCTTTGGATGAGTCAGCTGGTCTCTGATGCTGGTCCGATTTGTGTGCGGGGACCGTCACAGACGTTTCAGTCTGGAAGAAGAGGAATGAGACGAGGGCTTTGTAACTCACACTGGCCTTTGCTGCGTTGCTGCATGGCGTCATCACATTGCTGCTATTGCCCTTGGAACTGCTTCATCTGAGGCCTTTGAAATCATCACCGTGTGCGATTGTCGCCCCTCCCCGGCACACACACCGAAGGCCAGTCCGGTGCTGCTGCAGGTTCGCGTGGACACCCGAGCCTGGTCCCTGATCTCAGCGCAATGGCGATGGGGCTGAACGTGCAGGGCAGCCAACCGGATGTGTTCAGAGCCAACGTGACGACTCAGGGCAAGTTGCTTTCTTTCTCGTAGCATCTTTTTTCTCATTTGCTCCATGAATTGTGACTAGATCATCTTCAGTATTCTCACCAGATCTGACATTCTAACAGGCGCGGAGCAGAGTGGACAGCCCAGACCCACAGACCACCGCTCACGTGACCACACAATCCAGGTAACCCTGTCACAAGGTGCGCTGGCGCCACGTGCTCCCATGGGCTCCTGAGAGCCCAATGTTAGATTTTCAGGAATTTAGTTAAAATCTTGTTATTAAAATTTTAATAACAAAAAGGGGCATAATTGAAAATAAAATTATATAGGCTTACGAGTGCATATATTTATTACACATGTAACAACCTGTATAAAGCTACAGGTAACAATAAAATTGCATTACGAACAGAAGCACTGAGTCGTCACACCTCCTGCCTCCTGTACTTCATGCTGCCTCAGCTCTGTCTGTTGTCCGCATGGAGGGGATGCCACGGAATTGCGTGCTTCTCCCGCCTGCTGTCCGTGATGTCCCCTTGGTGGGCTGCAGTTGGCCCCGGTTGGAGTTCTGACACAGAAATTGGCAAACACAGGACACCCAGGGCCAGACAGATGGCCCAGCATCTGCCAGCTCGCCGCTGTCGGAAAGGCCCGGTTTCTTGTCTAAAATCGGGGCATGACCTTCTCCCAGGGGTGGGGTGGGCAGCGTGGCCGTGCGCACTGTTGGGGCTCAGTGGGGCCAGCACACGTGCCCTCGAGCCATGCTCACTGGGCGATGGCACAGGCTCCGCTCAGAGTGTCGGCGGACGTTCCTTACGCCCGTGGTGTCCACACTTTTGTGCGTAAAGGTCACCGGCGAGCTTGTAAAGAGCGGTGCCCCATCCTCAGCCAGACACAGGGGCAGATCCTGGAAGCTGCGTTTCTCCCTGTGCCCGCCGTGCCCAGGTCTCCAGTCGGTGGCACAAATAGGAGCTCGGTCGAGTGTTTGGCCTCACGTCACACACCTTTGTGTCCACAGCTCTTCTCTGTGGCACCCGTCTGCACACACGCGGTGCTCAGCAGGGCTCACGGCCCTGCCTGTCACTGGCTTGTTGGAGCCGCTTGGGGAACAGCCCACTGGACACCCAGAGAGGCTGGGCCAGGACAGGGGGGCAGCCTGGCCATCAGGGGTCCCGCTGAGACTCAAAGACGGAGGCGGGCTCTGCGCACAAGGGCACCTGAGGTGCTGGGACTAGAGGCCGAGGATAAAGGCTCCTGTGGGGGCCCTGAGGGTGTGGGCCGTGTGACTCTCCCAGGTGGGCCGTGTGACACTTCCAGGTGGGCCGTGTGACTCTCCCAGGTGGGCCGTGTGACACTTCCAGGTGGGCCGTGTGACTCTCCCAGGTGGGCCGTGTGTCACTCCCAGGTGGGCCATGTGTCACTCCCAGGTGGGCCATGTGTCACTCCCAGGTGGGCTGTGTGACTCTCCCAGGTGGGCCGTGGGACTCTCCCAGGTGGACTGTGCTTACCGTCAGCCACTGCTGTGGGGACATGAGCAAGGAGATCGCACAGCCTCAGATACGTATTCAACTTACGTGTGATGTGTGAGCTGTTCTAACGTACTCAGTGTCAGCAGCCGAGCATGGAACTTGATGTCTAACCGCACGAACGGTTCCCCTGCAAGGCCCCCTTCGTGCCGCGATGCACACAGCTCGTGGCCGTGGGGCTGGTCGGCGGCCGGCCCGGGAGCTGGGCCAGCGGGAGCGTCTCACTGACTCATCCGCAGGAGAGAACTTGGACACGACGCCCTGTAAGATCCCTTTCATTTGGCTCTGAGGTTCCATCAGTCCCTTATTCAAGGTCCTCCAGCTCCTATCCTCAGGTGATACTGAAACCTAATACGTTTGGGGCGACGGGGACCTGGGAGCAGCGTGGTCCTGCCCGTTTCTCTCCTGGCTTGAGTTACGGCCGTACAGGAGCTGGGCTGGACTCTGCCTGTCCGTGTGGCTAATGAAAATGTCGTGACGTTGTGAGAACCCAGTGACCATCTGCCGTCTGTTTCCAGACGGCAGCTCTGTTGCCTTTCATGGTGTCTTCTCAAGGACACGTGCCTCAGGGGCACACACTATGCCGGGTGTTGGACTGAGCCTGGCTTTGCGGCCAACTGACGCCAGCTGGGAAAGGGATAGTGGGCCTGGAATTTAGGTTGGCCCCAACTTGAAGGGGTCTCCCATGAAACAGACTTCTTCTCTGGGTGTATCTTGCTGCAAGAAGGTTGCAGGTGGGTCCCCCACAGGTGTCACAGGATGACCACGGCCCCATCGAGGAGCCCGCATGGGGCCCCGGGGAGGGCACCGAGCCTCAAGGGGCTGGGGTCTCACCCGCCATCAGCACACTGCGGGTGCACGTGCTCAGGCTGGGCCTGGAATACAGCGGGTGCCCAGTAAGTGGTAGCCATCGTGATTGAGGCGACGTCGTCCTGGGTGAAAACGCTCAGTGAAAGTGAAGCGTAATGCTCGGTTTTCTTCACGCTCACCAATAAGGCGCTCGCTCTGTGAGCGGGAAGAGCTAAGTTTTGGAGCCCTTGCCACGAGCCGTAATTTTATGTGGCAAAGGTGCTTGGGGACACAGGAAGTGCCCCTCCTATTTGAAAGACGAGGTCGGTCAGTCGAGTTGCTCAGAGCCTACGGCTGATGTGTCTGCAGGCCCGTCATCGAGCAGAGTGAGGGACGGACGGGGAGGCGTCTCGTGAGGGGCCGCTGTCCTGGAGGGAGGGACACGTGGGGCCCGGAGGACGTTTGAACTTGCCTGAATGAAATGCAGCAGGTGGGGCAGGGCCATGCCCACCTTCAGGGTTTGAAGGAATCAGGCAGCTCTGCGCACGCGGACTGTTAAGGGCACAGGCTACACAGGTGCGTGAAGGCTCCTGCTTGGGCTTGGAACGGGCTGGGGGCAGCAGACGGCACACTCGAGTCCCTCTGCAGAAAACCTACAAACCACCCAGCGTTGAGTGCTCCAGGAGAAGGTCAGACAAGGCACTTCCTCCTCTAGGCTCAGCCCTGCACCCACGGCCCCAGGGACGGTCTGCTCCAGCCCGGGACCTCCTCGGTATCCCTCCGTCACCTGTAGGTTCTGGAAAAAGAGCTCAAAACACCTTGGCTTTTCTGAAGAACTTAATTGGTAATATTGTAGAGAAGAGCAATTGTCTATTGAAGTGGAGAAATGCAATCCTGGAGGAGTGGACACACGGTGTGTGACACGGACACACAGGGAATGGTCTTTAGCCGGATACCCGCTGCCACGTGGATGGACCCTGAGGACATTGTGCTCCGTGCGCCGAGCTGGGCACAGGAGGACATAGCCTGTGTGACCCCGCGTAGGTGAGGTGCCTGGAGGAGTCAGGTCCACAGACACAGAAAGTGATCGGTGGGGGTGGGATGGGTGGTGAGTGTCTAATGGGGACAGAGTGTCCGCTCAGGAAGACGGTGGTGATGGTGGTGAAGGCACTTGGTCACCGACTGTGCACTTAATGGTGAAGATGCCAAATTTAAGGTCGTATATGTTTGACTCTGATTCAAAAAGGAAACAAACAAAAACCACAACCTGGGCCACCATCCTACATGGTTAAATCGTAAACAGCACTGTGGCTGGTGTCTGGGGACAGGGGTCACAGCAGGGATCTGTCCATGCTGTGCTCACAGCCATTTTCTGCCACCCATGCTTGTGATGTGTTGGTGACAGATGGGACCAGAGGACCCTGAGAGACTTCTTGTAGAGCTTTTGCCAGAATGGGCAAAGTCCCCCAAGCGGGAGGACACCGTGTGGAAAGGTCAGCTGGGTCTGGGGGACGCAGAGGGGGCCTTGCGGTGACACGCAGTCGGGCGGCCTTGACCTCAGCTGTCCAGGGGCGTCGGTGCTTCCTGCTCAGAGTCTGCCGTCTCCCTCCTGCCAGGAGGCCCTAACGAGGCCCATGGGCAGCACAGGAGGCCAGCAGCCGGTGTGGACGTGGGCGACCTGTGCGAGCTTCCCGTCTCTCAGCGGGGAATACTTACGGATTTTAAGTAAAAACATAAAAGAGCTCATTTTTCTGGTGATTCTGAGGCAAACAATGCTTGTGTGACATGCGTCTTAATCTAGCCATCTTCCCGAGCAGGTTCTTGTCAGAGAGGAACCGTCATTGCCCGTGAGGCCTGGCCGCATGGTACCACGGTGACCACGGTGACAGTAGGGTGGCCGCGCCGCTGACGCTGTGAGGAGGGGCTGCACGGGCACAGCGCCCCTGAGACACATCGCCTGGCCTCCCGCAGCCGCCCTGCCTGCAGTGGCTGGGGACTGGCAGCGAGGGTGACCTCGTGTTGAGTGTCATTCCACAGGCGAGGGGACGCGGGGAGGTGGGTGCCGGCCGGCGGAGTGCTGTCCACCGTGTGACCCTCCGTCCTCGCACAGCAGCCACGCGAGCGCCGGCACGTGGCCGTGGCCCAGCTGCACTGGCAGAAGAGCAGAGCTCGGCTCAGGGTCCGAGGGCACCGCTGTCACGCTGAGGTCGATGAAACAACCACCGGTAAACGTGTCGGAGGTGGGGGTGACGTCCTGTCCGCCCGTCTGCACCCTTTGGCCACCGCTGTGGGCGCTGGTTCCTAACGCCTCTGAGGGTGTGTGTGGGGTGGCCGGGTTGAGAATGGCCTGAGGCCCAGGGTCTCGACAGTGCGATAGAACTGGCCCCCTTCTTTCCAGAACCCGATCCCCCAGGACGCCAGGTGGTCTTCACACTGAGGCACAGTGACCGCTCATGTGGCCACTCGGACCAAGGAATCCTCAGGCACCCCTCGGCTGCCCGCATGTTGCCGCGACCCTCACCTGTGACTCCCAGGATAAGTGAAGCCCCGATGTGTCCAGCGTGGTGCCCAAAGACCATCCCCCTTTCGGACTGTCCTTAGTGGACGAGGAAAGCTCTGTGGTGACAAGCAGCCGTGGTGTCACCTGGCCCGTGGCCCTGGGCGTGGAGCAGGGACGAGTCACGGACAGAAGCTGCCATCCTGCGAGACCCAGCAGGCTGCACAAAGCATGAGTTCCTGCCCTAGGGAGCGGGCCAAGCACATTTCTCAGGCGGAAAATATTTAGCTGTGGGCTCTTCACCACAGGTGTCACCTGAATGGACTCAGGTCGGCTCGCATGCAGGCGGCAGGACAGAAGCCAACAGCTCAGGGGAAGGCAGGGACCGCCGCCCACGATGCCTCCCCCTCGAGAGGCAGCCTGTTCCGTGAGGTGCCTGACGCCGTCCCTCGCCCAGCGCACGAGGCCCCTGCGACGTCACAGAGTCTGTGCTGTGCCCTCCCCGCTCCTGCCGCACAGCGAGTGACTACACCCACGGCCGCTGTGGATGGAAGACGTGCCCCTGGCTGCGTGGTGACCCTGCTGACCTGGGTCATGTCTGCACCACACAGGAGAGGGCACAGGCCACCCATGTTCCTTAGGTAAAGCTGAGTCAGTTCTCCTTTTAAGACGACGCAGGTGGATTTTGAGAGCCATGCCTTGCCCGCAGACCCCTGGGCCCTCGGACCAGGACTCATGTTCGTCTGGGCCCCACGTTCACCAGCACTGAGGGTGAGGCCACCCTGACGGTCAGCGGCCGTGACGTTTTCTGTTGAGACCTTGCCCCTCATCACGGGGTTAGGAGGTGGGGCTTGGGGGGCGAGGGGGTCAGGAGGGGGAGCCCTCATGTGGGTTGTGCCCTTGGAGTATCGTCCTCACAGCGTGCGTCCACCCTCCAGCCGGAGGTCGCGGCCACACCAGGAAGCAGCTCACCAGGCGCTGAATCTGGCGGCACCTTGATCCTGGACGTCCAGCCTCCAGGACTGTGGGGAATAGATGTGTGTTGTTTGCAAGCCCCGGACTGTGGTGTTTGATTCTAGTGGCCCGAACAAACTGAGCCAGGGAGGGAACCAGGTAGCAGAGCCGGTGTTGCACCCACTGGGGTACCGAGGGGTGTCACCTTCGCACATGGAAACACCTTTCCCGAGTTAACACAAGACCCAGGAAGGCCCACCAGCCGCAGGACACCGCTGGGGTCATCGAGGTTCAGAGTAGGGCTTGGCTCACTGACTCGCACGTGGCCTCGGGGAGCCCTGATCCGCATTCGGAAGTCCCCCCACGAGGGCTGGACACCTGGCCTGCTGCAGTCTCCCCATGGGGCCCGGTCCCGTGCTCCGTTCCTCCCATCGAGGCGCTGTTCTCAGGACCTGCTGGACGGATGAACCTGCTCGGTCACGTGATGATAAACTGAAGGGAGCATGAGATGCTGACGGCGGCCAGAGGGTGACCGCTGGACGGAGTGATGGTCCCTCAGTTTGAAACCCAAGTCTGAGAGGAAATGTACAATGTGCATCTGTCACCTGGGGGGCTGGTGGCTTCCCCTGAGCTCTTTTCTGTTCTCACAGATCAGTTCGCTAGATTGGCTCATTGTCACCCCGGAAAGGCACAGGGGGACGCGATACAGGACGGACGTCCCGGTGGGGTGGGTGGGGCGTTTGGCAGAAACAGTGACTGGCTGGGGGTTTGTGGGCTGAGAGTGTGTTTCCAGAGGACGAATGGAGGAATGGTGGGGGTGTGACCGTCATCCCAGCCAAACCTGGCACCAGCGCGTCATCAAGTACAACAAGATGACCCCTCGGCTTAGAGGGCACTGCCATTAAAGAAAGTGAACGACAATTTTGAGTGCAGACCCTGGTGTCTTACCTGAAAAGGACAAATATAATAAAAAAGTGATTTTGGATTTTCACACTTTCAGATTCCGGCCCCCTTCCTGCCTGGCACGCAGAAAAGTTTTCCATCATGTGGCTCGTGGTGGGAACCCTGACTTTTCAGCTGATAGGACACGGCTTGCTTTCATGTTGGAAGTGGTGTAGTCAACTCAGACGCGACGACTTGCATGGCGGTTCCCACGGACAGTCCTGAAACCTGGGCATGAATTTGTGTGTGGGGGGGGGTCAGCTTTGTAGTCCATGAAGTTTCCTTTTTCTTGGGTTGATTTATATCCTTTTGACCCTTCGGAGATGTAGAGGTGTCGCGAGAATTCTGAGACTGTGACCTAAGGTGGTGAGATTGGTGTTTTGTAGACAACAAATTATAAAAAGTGGAAGAAAGAAAAAACAACAATGATGTTCTTAACCTCCCCCACAAAGGGTTTCAGTTTCTGAAAGAGAAAAATAGTGTCAAATTTGAGACATTACATTCTTTAACTGATTACGAATACTTTGTGTCAGGTCCTAAAGTGTCAGAAATTGAAGGTCAGGAGGGCAGGTGTTGCAGCGTATGTGGCAGGACTTGAAGGGCAAGTGACCGTACTGTATAGGGACTCTGACACCAGGCGGCCTCCTCCGTGTGGGGCTGAGCGGCCTTGGAGGTCGCTCGAGTTTGTGGTGATGCAAAGAATGTACGCCCCACGCAGCCTGGAGGAAGGGACCCGGATGAGTCCTGTCTTTTCGGGGCCTTTCTTTACTTTTGCAGGTGCTTCCCAGGAGCCCTGACTTCGGAAATGTTATTTGCAGCATCAGAAATGTTTTCGCAGACTCACGGTTTTGTTGGATGTCACCAGCAAGTATGCTGTGAACGTCAACACGTTGTTTTCAGTGGGGCCCCATTGGGAGGGGTGAGCAGCGCCCCGTCTTAACTGCGTGGAGACCCGCCCCTCGGACCAGCGTCCGCACTGGCCGGCCCTGCTCACCCCGACCCTCGCCGGGCGCTCTCTGATGCGTGCATCGCAGGCGTCCGGTCTGCCCTTGTTTCTTCTGCTGACAATCAAACCCGACACCCACTTTCTAGACTTAAGGTCATGTCCCAGTGAACATCTCAGGGATGATGAACATGGCGCTTATCCCCAGTGAACAGGACGTCGGTGCTCGCGGATGAAATGAACTTTTGGAATAGCAAAGCAGCAGTAAATTTTCACACTGTAGGGCCATTTGGCACAGCCCGCCTCAGTCGTGGTCTTTAAACAATGAAAGCGGAGGCACAGGCTGACTGCATGCCAACATTAGCCAGTCCCAGTGAGAGCAGAAAGCCAATTAAACCGTTTTCCAGGGCAGAAAGGAGGAGGAAGCCACCGCACAAACGACAGCCAGCACTCTTGCGTCCTTTTTCTGAGGACAGAGATGGGTCGCCACCTCCTTGGGACTTGGGAGGCTCTGTGGACCCAGGTGCTGCCCAGAGGCTGGGTGGCACCTAGATCGGTGTGGAACCGGCCTGCTGGGTCCGAGCTGGGTGACCTCGGGCCAGGGATGCGTTCCCTTGGGTCTCCGTGTCCCCGCCTCTAACATGAGATCAATAATCTTAGCCTTGTTGTCAGAGTTAAATCCGATAAAAATAATTAAGGAGTAGGAAACGGACATGCGACACGCTCCACAAATTGTAACCCAACTAAACCATAATCAGCCTTAATTGGAATTCTTGCGACTAAACTCGCCGCCCTCACCTGCGGGCACCCTGTGGACACCGACTCCACGTGATGACAAGTGGCTCTCCCACCAGATTTTGTGGGATGTCATTGTGTTTTCAAAGGGAGATGACAACTGTAGGTGGGACCAGGCTCCCACCCCGTGTCTCTGGCAGGAAGGTGCCTGTGCCTAGCATAGGCTTGTCCTGTGACCTGACCTGGTTGCAGGCAGGACCTGGGGACGCACTTGGAGCCCTGGCTGTAGGGGTGGCCACCTCGGGTGGCCATCGGCGCGCTGCTCCCGGCCCATCAGACACTGCCTGCCTGGGGGCGACCTCGGCGGCGTGAGCCGGGGGCCGAGGGCGACCTGGGCCTCGGCAGCCTGTGGCTTTGTGGTTTTGTGGCTTTTCCTCCATGTGGTTCGCCCTTGAGCTGCTCTTCCGTGACCTTCGCTTACGTGCAAGTGCTTTATATTTGAACGTATGACCACATGGACTGTCGGAACACCGCGTCTGCTATTTCTGGGGGTGGAGAATTATTTTGGTGGCCCCAAAAGATGCCTGGCTTGGAGTATAAATATTTTGTCACTCCGGCTTTCCTTTCAGCTGACCCAGGTGCTGTCCCCTCTGCTGTGTGACATCCTGGCTTGGTGCTCATGGATGTCGCAGAACAGCGCCGGGCACGCGGAGTGGGAGGCAGATCACGAAGGGAACAAAAGTGTGTCTATTGAGCCTGCAGACCCCCAAATAGCTTTGGAATGAAGTTTCTTGAAGCCATTAAAAGCCCGAGAAGCCAGAATTCCTTTTCCTTGTGTTCCAGAATTTAAAAAACAAAACAAACAAACAAACAAATATCCTCAAACCTAGCCCACAGGCAAAGTTTGGAGTAGAAAAATTAACCCTGGGAAAATCTGGAAAGCCTAAGATTATACAAGACATTCATTCTCAAGCCGATTTTTTTTTTGTACAATCCTGTGTTGTGCTCAAAACAAAAATCTGAGAATACTTCTTAAAGAGAAAACAAAGCTCAGCCCCCGCCATACATCTGTGAGTTTTGAAACAAAGGTTTGTTTGTGTCCCTCAATCACTCTGGCCCATGAAAGCAGACACTTACTTGAAAAACTTTTCAGGGAAACACTCTAAACCAACATCCTGGTATAAATTTGCAAAACGCAATACAGGCCTGATTGTTTTTGGAGTGGATGCAGGCCGCATACGAATAGCTCTTTCTGAAACGTAATGTTCTTTGCACGGCTCAGTGGCTAATGTACAATAAATCAACAAAAGAGCGCTTCAATAAAGCTATTGGGCAGCAGCAAGGCCACTGCTATTTTATCTTTTTACAGTATTTAATTGGAAGGTTTTTCCTGAAACTTTAGCCAGCCTTCAAATTACTGGACTCCATATAAGAAGAGATTGATAAGAGAAAATTTTTTTTCCAGGATTTTTTTCCTTACAAGAGAGCAAGTTTTTGCCGAGGGAGAATAAAGTTACAAGTGTCTAGCATTTTGCTGAGGGAGAATGAAATTAGATGCTGAATGGAGCGGATAGGAAAGGCTGGGAAAATGCAGAGTTGGCAGCGCTGCCAGGTCAGTGTGGGGCCCTCCTGTCCTTGCTACACCAGGTGTCCGCTGCATTCAAACGATACTATTATTCATAGACGGGGCAGAGTATTAAACTCCCCCCAAAAATCATTTGCAACTGAATAAAGATATAATCCTGGAAATATAACTCCCCATTAAGGGTCCCCATTAGCAACACAAGGCCCCATTGTGAAGGAGTGATGTATATTTATCAAGTTAAAAAAAAAACGTGTCTTAGTGCTTACATGTTAATAGAAAACTTTTATAGCCCTGGTCTCAGAACTAGTTATGCATAAAATGTAAAGCGCCTATTATTCCCTGGCAAACCCTTTCCCGTCTGACAGTGAATTGCCACCACGTGAACGGTGCCCTGGCTGTGGACGGGAAGTCTTCCTGGCTGGTCCCGGGGCCGCGTGAAGTGGGCCAACATGTGAGGCCTCGTCTCTGAATGGCGTGTCCTGCGAGGGGCCGGGGCCCTTTGTCCAGCGCTTTGCTGATGTTCCCAGGGCTGTTGGGAGCGTCCCTTCGGTGGTTCCGGGTGGCGGGCTTCCTGTCCCCCTTTCCGTTCAGGGACCCCCTTGGAGGAGCCACACTCTTCCTGCAAACGGTCTGCAGGAGGCAGCTGGGGGGGGGCTGTGCGGGCTCTGCAGGGGGCCGGCCCTGACTGCCCGCGGGGCCCCCAGGAGCTGACATCCCTCCTGCTCACTGTCGCAGCTGAAAGCCAAGAACGGGGGGTGTGACACCTAGAAAGGCAGGTGGGGTAAAACTAGTGAAAAAGGAACAGTGCTTCAAGGAGAGGGCCTCTCTTTTTCACAGGTTCTCTCCACGTTTCACACTGAAGCACAACGTATAGCAAGGCAGTGTGAAGATGTGCGGCCGGGGCCCGCCTGTCTCTGTGCCGAAAGCATCTGAGGCTGGGCTTGGGGTGCGCTCTTCTGGGTCTCGTGCCGCAGCCGGCAGATGTTGGTCAGAACGGTGGTGTGTGCAGCGGGCGGCCCGGCATCACGAGCACCCCTCCCAGGGGCGTGGACCCAGACGGGCAGGGGCGCCTCGGACGCCGTCCTGTGTAGCTTCGACGTGGCATTCCTTCGAACTGGTCTCTGTTCTTCTCGTCCCCCGGCGTCTCTGACACAAATCCTGTGAGGGGTTTAATTGAGTCTCCCTAAATGTATACGCTGGAAGTCCAGGCCCCTGGCACCCATGGATGTGACTTCATTTGGAGATAGGGTGTTTGCAGGTGACCAAGTGAAGACGAGCTCATAGAGGGTCCATTTTCACTATGGCTGCATCCTTATAAAAAAGAGAAATTTGGACACAGGGCAGACATGCACACAGGGAGAATGCTGTGTCACCACGAAGGCTGCGGTGGGGGTGATGCAGCCGCTAGCCAATGGATGCCAGGGACTGCCAGCGAGCCGCCAGAAGACAGGAGAGGCCTCGGACAGTCTCTCTCTTTCAGCCCCGGGAGGAGCCAGTGCTGCTGACGTCTTGGTCCTGGACTTCTGGCCTTCAGAGCTGTGATACCAATTTCGGTTGTTTAAGCCGTGCAGTGAGTGATGGTTTGTAACAGCAGCCTTAGCAAACTAGTACACGAAGCTTGTTACATGGCGTACAGGCTGTACACGGAGCAGCTGCCAAACGCGGCAGGTGGAAAGCTGGGCGCTAACCAGTGCCCGTGGGAACCGCCTGGGGGGTGTGCAGCCTGCAGGTCGCCTCCGCTGCGCCCGACCGTCCTGGGGGTCTGGGAGGCAGGAGCGGCCTGTGTGCTCGCCTGCCGGTGTGGGCTGCGCGGAGAGGGTCCCAGAGGCGATGCCATTTCCCGCTATTTCCCCTCCTCACTGCGTCTCTGTTAATTACATCCCATGGGCGGAGGGTGCGCTGGCGCCTAGATGGGCGTCTTCGCTTTCCAGTGCCTCCTTTTTCGGTTTTCACCGTTCCCATCTCCAACTCGTCTCCCTGCTCCCTTCCCCACGCGCCCTGGTGTGCCCCTTCCTTGGGCTTCTCGACGACGGAGAAGGAAGGCTGGGCTTGCTGGCGGACCTGCGGGCCTCGCTGCTTGGGGCGACATGACCACACGTGCACACTCGTGAGTGTTGACCAGAACCACCCTGGGCAAGGGCGCAGCCCCCAGGGCCAGCCTGATGCCACGAGGGAGGCCCCGCCGTACTTGTCGTTCAGAAGACGGTGCCCGCAGAGCTTCCCGCTTAACCAGAACAGATGAGGGTGGAAAGCGTGGAGGGGCAGGTGGGCGATCTGGCTGCGTTTTCGCCTGAACCTGGGCAGCAGCAAACCCCTCTGCTTGCCTCCTGGTGTCTCAGTGCCGGGCGAATCACCGGAGACGCTGATAACCCGGCACAATGTACATCCGAAGAACTGGGAAGACCAGACAGGCAGAGTGGCCGGAGCAGAGGAGGCCGGGCCTGGCCTGACCACAGGAACGCTAACGGCGTCTGTCCACCGGTGGGCACAGCAAGCCAGAGTTCAAGAGTCAGGTGCAAATGTTTGGGTTGAAGGCGTGAGTCTGTTTTCACTTGCTGCCCAGAGCACGGCTCTTTAACCACTTGGAGTCACAGCTCCTTTTTTTGCAAATGAGAGTAATCACCCCTCCTAGAATTGATGAGAATATGTGATAAGAATGTGTGACAGCTCCAGCGGGCCTCAGAAGTGTCCCATTTCTCTTCTCTCCCTCCCTGTCTGCAGCGGAGAATTTGGCCAAGGTGGGAATGAAGTAATAAGGACCAGTTTTCTTTTTCCTCTTGTTGCTCAAAAATCCCCAAGTGAAAGCTGGTACATTTCAATGGGAACAATATTAAACATGCTATCACCACGCGTGAGCAACACAGCATGCTGCAGCCATACAACCCCCCTTATGTGTTAAATACAAAGTTGGAGAATAGAGCGAGTTTACCTGTAAAACTGTTTTTTCTCTCCGTGCGTAAACTCTATGAAGAAAGCAGAACCAATAATGGGCACCTACTATGTGCCAGATATTAAGTACTGAATCTCATTTTTTTTTTCTCGTAGACCACTGTTCATGTAAGGTAGTTAAACACGTTCCAGGGGTCTCTGGTATCCCCCCGGTTTTGCTTTGCTTTAACTAGTAGACCAAGTTCATTGAATCCCTGTAGCATTGTGGGAAGACTGTCTTTACCCCATTTTATCTGGGAAGACACTTGCCCAAATCTGACCAGGCTTTGAACTGCCCAGGGCTGACAGGAGGCCTCCCCATCACCTGCACCCATCCAGGCGAAGCGAGCGGGTGGATCAGGGGTTCCTCGGGCTGCTCCAACGTTCGCTGGGCAGGATCCACTCACAACCGGGATTTTTAAAGTGAATGTCTCCTATGGTGAGCCCGTCACAGCAACACTGCAGGTTAGAAGACACAGGTGGAGACCGCGGCACAAGGGTGACCGTGACAGAAACACAACACAGCGTGAGGATGGCCATTCCCGCCCGTCTCGGACATTCTCTTTAACTCCTTCACATACTTGAAGCTGAGAGTCCATCTTTCGCCATTTGCCTCCTTCTGTCAAAGCAGGGTCTCTGCAGATGAGTAGCATACCGCCTTAAATAAGGATTTTGCAAACATCCCGTTGTTTCTTATCCTTTAATTTTAGCTGAACTGAGAGCTAACTTAAATAATTGTCCTTTTCTTTCACTGAGAAGTGAAATGGCTTTGGCAACCTGTAATGGCAAATGTATTTGTTAATTTGACAAACAGATCAGCAAACACATTTATTATAACCTCATCTCCTAGCATTGTGGCCAAGAAGTGGTTTTCATGTCTGTTATCATTTTTAGGTTATTTAATAAAACACTGAAAACACAATAAAGAATTTCATGGCCATTTGACCAGAAAGTGCAGATATTTTAAATTTAATGATCTTGTTTCAGAATATAGAGATGAAGATAAACACCTCTAAATATCCACTACTGTACATTTAAATCTAATGCCATATTTTAAGGCATGCAAATATCAAATTACTATTTTTCAGAAAATCTTCCTCTTGATCACATTGTAATGATATTTCTAAGTAGGGCAGTTTATGTTCTGAAAATATCCAGATCATTTCAAGTAGTTCAAATACGCTCTCTAGGTGCGATGACCGATGAGTCCTGGGGCCTCCGCCATTGTCACACCTGGTGGCGTTGCGAATGGGCCTCTTTCACCGAAGGAAAGGGCTGGTGACACCCACTCCTCTCACTCCCCGCTTCAGACAACCTTTCTGATGTTGCTTTCTTCGATCTCTCTTTGCCCCGAGTAAGGAACATTGGTTAGGAGTTTTCCATTTAAAAATCATGCTTGGAGCCGAATTATTTTTGCCCTTCAGAAATAACACTTCTCTACTCAAAATGAAGTTTTCCACTAAACATTCGTTGGGTCCGAGAAGCAGCCAGCCCTTGGGAACTGTGTGGTGTCCTTGCGTCCTCAGCCCCCATCGCATAAAGCAGGCAGGTGCAAGTTAGCGGAGGTGCCGATTATTTATGGTTTTTAGATACTTTGTGGGTTTAGCTGGTGAGAAAGTTTTATTCCACTCACATGGATAAGACCCAACCAACTGTCTGGGCTGATTAAATTCACATTGTTGCATGAGCACATGGCAGGCAGGGGGAGAGTTATGAAATCTCACTGCCTGTGCCATGGCAACTGGGCAAGGCACTCACAGGAGGAATGTGGGTAATAGGAAATAGCAATATTTCTCTTTGTGATTTCGCTGCTGACAGTTTTATCTGGACATCTGCCCGGTGTGCAGTGTACACAGTGGCCGTCTGGGAGGCTCTCCCTCGCCCCCCTAGCTCGTCAGCGAGCTGCCTGGAAGGTAAGGTCTATTTAAGTTTCAAGGACACAGACAAGGAAAGTTTACCTTATGAGCAGCTGGAGATGGGCTGGAAGACAGCAGTGCAGGCACAGGGGCTGCAGCCGCCCTCAAAGAGAATCAGCGTGGTGTCAGCACGGCTCTGTAGTTACAGGGACAATCTGTGGTGCAGAGGCCCGGACGCCGGAGCTTTTGACCAAAAGTGAAAACTCACACAAACACAGCTCTCCAAGTGTTGTGTGAATTTTTTTTTTGTTTGAGAGTGAAATTGAAAAGCAAAGGCACACTTTTGCCAATTTTTTCAGGAACGGATATCACATGGTTATCTGCAAACAAGTTCTCTCTCTCTCTCTCTCTCTCTCTCTCTCTCTCTCTCTCTCTCTCTCTCTCTCTCTCTCTCTCTCTCTCTCTCTCTCTCTCTTCTAACCTGACAGCAGCCACGATTCTCCAGTGTTTCCTCTTTTCTCCTCACTGTCCTCTCAGCAGCGGCTCTTCTGTCATCAGTTGTGCATTCCTGTGGGGGAGATAGGACAGTGTCCCTAGTGATCCTGGATTAGAAGAAGCAACTGCGCCCTGTTAGGTCATGATTGTCCAGGACCACGGACAGCAATGCAATTGGGGCTAGGGGCCCAGCCACGGAGTCGTGCCTACAGCAACTGCTGTGTTTTCCATTCTGCACACCTTGGTTATCGGCTGCAGAGTCTCCGGTGTTCTCGTCTTTTGCCTCGTATATATGTGCGCTGTGTGTGTGTCTGAATACAGGCAGAGGTGTCCATCTCTTTGGATGGAAGTTCCTGCACTGCCAACTACCTCTGCATCACCTCGGGCAAATTACTCAGTGCTTTCCTTAGTTTCCTTGTCTGTACAATGAGAACAAATACATTCTGTTTAGCAGTGTGGGAATCAAATGAGAAAATTCTTGAAAGCACTTGGACAAGTGCCTGCTATCTGGCAAATGCTCAATAAATGTAAGCTGCTCCTGTTATCAGTGTGCGTGTGTGTGGGTCAGGTCCTCCCTGGCTTGAGCGGCTCCCGATTTTATTCTCTTCTGCCTCTGTGTGAGCTGCCGAGCTCCTGATCCACTCGGACAGGCAGGAGACGCTTGCCCACCCACCAAGGCAAGCTGGACTCTCGATGGTGTTTCAGGCAATTGCTTTTGAACCCTTCCCCCTCTAAATGATTCTTTACCTGCTCAAATTCTAGTGCCAAACTCTTAGGCCTGCACCTCTTATCTGATTTCCTGCCCCCGACTCCTGACTGTACACTAGGACCTTGTCTCCCTGATGTGTCACTGTCAGACTTCTCAGAACACTGCCTCTGGTTTTTACCACCACGTGTTTTCTCTAGTAAGAATCTCGGCTTCAGTTCCCAAACCCCACACCGTGGATGGCATCTTCTCCAGGCGAGCTCTGGTCCTCTCCTTTTGGGATGGAGATGGGGGAGATTGGGACTCTGGCTAGTTCTGTCCTGTTTGTTTGTTTGTTTTTTAGAGGATGTCCAGGCTCATGCCCTGCGTACCTCCCTGCTGTTTGCCAGACAATACTCTGGGGTTTTCTGTTTGCAGTAGCTGCTGATAACCTCGGGCCACTCGTGTTCACTCTGCACCCTGCTCTCCTCTGGTTCCTGCAAAGAAGGCAATGGTGTCAGCAGGACTCGGCAGAGAGCGGGACCACTGACCCCGCTCAGCAGTGTGAAAGCCTCTGCTCCCTGACCTGGTGTCAGCACTGCCTGGAGTAGGGCTCATCCCCCCACTTTAAAGAAAGGAGGCAGTGGGACTCAGGGCCCCTCTCTTGCTGGAGTGGTGTCAGTGCAGCCGGGGGCATCGAACTTCCACCCCATGCACTGGCAACAAGGCTGAGTTATCAGTGTGGCCCAGTGGGGAACAGACATGCACATCTACCTGGCCCTGTGCTACATCTCACACAGGGACCGCCTGCCAGAAATGGAGCTTTAACAGGACCCAGGGTGTCATAATACCTGGAACGCCAGGATACAACCAAAACTCACTCATCAAAACAAGAACCAGGAAACTCACAACTTGCACGAGAAAAGACAATCAACAGACACACTGAGATGGAGCATGTTAAATGGTCAAGCAAGGATTTTAAAGCAACCATCATAAAAATGCTTCAACAAAGGACTGCAGTTTCTCTTGATAAAAATATAAAGTAGGAGATCTCAGCAAAGAAGTAGAAGTTTGTAAAAAAAGAGCCACCTGGAAATAAAACTGAAAAACACAACTACCAAAAACACCCCCGTGCCCCCCCAGAAAACAAAACCCTTAAAAATTCCAAACCAAACCAAAACAAAAACTAACTGGGTGGGCTCAGTAGTAGAGTACAGACAACAGAGGAGAGATGGCGTGGACCTGAGGACAGATGAATAGAATTTACCCAAACTGAAAAGAAAGAAAATAAACTCAAAACAAAACAGAACTCAAGGACCTGTGGGATAATAACAAAAGAGCTAACGTTTATACTGTTGCGTTCCAAAAAGGGAAGAAGAAGGAATGTGACTGAGCAATTACTTGAAGAAATAACGGCTGAAAACCTTCCAAGTCTGGCAAAAAACAAACACACAGATTCAAGAAGTTAAGGAAATCTTAGAAATTGGATTAATTCACAGAGCTCTACACTGAGGCATTATAATTAATCTTTCGAAACTACAGAGAGAAAATATCTTGAAGGCAGCCAGAGAAAAATGACATTACCTGTAGGGTCATACTAATTCAGGTGACAGCGGGTTTCTCATCTGAAATGATGGAAGTGGCTCAGCATATTTCAAGTGCTGAGAAAAAAATAACTGTCAACCCAGAGTTTTATATCCAGTGAAAACATTCTTCAGAATCGCAGGGGAATCCAGACATTCTCAGGTACAGGAAAACCCGGAGGATTTCTTGCTCGGAAACCCACGTTAAAGAAGGGCGAATGGGAGTTCTCCAGGCAGAGAGGAAGTGCTAACAGCAGGAGGCCTGGGCCTTCACAGAGGGGAGAGTAAAATGGGTAAATAAAGGTGAATATAACACATGGCTCTCGTGAGTTTTTAAATCATACTTGATTCGTGAAGCAAAAATTATAATAACGCGATATGATGTGGTACTCAATATATGTAGAGGAAGTTATACAATTATATTTAAAGGCACCTCAATGGAATTGTGGTTTCAAGACGTAACTCCAAGTGGTAGATGTTGACTCCAGTAGACTGTGTGATAAATTATGTATGCAGATTGTAATACTGAGCAACAAACAAAGCTATATAAAGCGATCTAAAAGACACTGTAAATAAATCAAGATAGACTCCCAGAAAGCATTCAGGTGTCCCATCAGAAAGGCAGAAAAGAGAAACAGAAGAAAGAAGAGAAAACAAATTAAGCAGCTGCCTTGAGCCCTGACATGTCAGCAGTTTTCTTCAGTATAAATGGCCTAAGCACAACAATTAAAAGACAGAGACTGGCAGACTAGATTAAAACAAGACCACAATGCGATCCAACAGTAGTCTGTCTGTAGGAAATCCAATCCAAATACAATGACACAGGTAGGTTGCAAGTAAACAGGCGGCAGTTTCTTGCAAAACCAAGCATGTGATTTTCATGGGCTTCGGCCATTATACTCTTGAGCACTTATCCCAGAGAAAAGCAAATTTATGTTCACATGAAAACCTGTACATGAATGTTCACAGCAGCGTTCTCTTTAAAACCAAAAACTAGAAACAACCTAGGTGCCTTTCAAGAGGTGAGCGGCTAAGCGCAGCATGACATCGTGCCATGGACTCCACGTCAGCAATAACAAGACAGGAACCAGTGATCCCCGCAATGATGGCGAGTCCCACGGGAACTGTCCCGTGTCTTCAGAGGTGACGAACTGTAGGACTCCATTCACAGGGCGTTTTGAAATGACGAACCTGTAGAGCAGGGGGCTGGCGGTTGGGGCAGGAGGTAACGGGGTCGGTGGGCTGCTCCAGCTCCGGCGATGGAGCTTTTCTGCATCTTGACGGCGCTGGTGGTCACATGGCTGTGCTCACGTCATACAACTGCAAACGTCCGAGTTGCGTGACACTGTCGGAATGTAAGAAAAGCGATGGGTTCTATCAGTGCTGGTCTTCTGGCTGAGATACTGTCCTATAGGAAGGCAAGATGTCCTCCCTGGGAGAACATGGGGACAGGGCGTCCAGAATCTCTCTGCACTACTTTTTACAACACTGTATGAAGCTATGGTGACCTTACCCTCGACATTTAAAAATGGTAAAGAAAAGCAAATTTTATTTTTGCAGTTAAAATAGCTTGGAGTTTCCAATTCATGAGTTAAGCTTTGGCCATCTCTATTCCTTCCAACTCCCCATCATCCACCTCTCCCTTCCAGACAGAGGCCCTGGTGCGTGGTGAGTGGGGACGCCTGGCCTGGGAGGACGCGGGGGCCCTGACTTTGTCCGTCTCTGGGCCTCTCAGACCCAGGGCTGTACCTCCATGAAACTAGCCAGCTCCTCCCAGAGTTAGAGTGAGGCATCGCATTATAGTCACCACACTCAGAGGCCCTCTGCCGCCCTGGGCCTTAGGCCCACGTGTGGTGTCTCCACATGTCCCACAGTGACATTCCAAAATGCAGTCAGTCTCCTTAAGATGGAGGGAACGTTAATGAACCCCCAGCACCAGCCTAGACTCTCCCCAGCTTTGGGGTGTGTTCGTTAGGATTTGGACAATCAGCCCTCATATTGCTAAGAGCCATAATACAACACGCTCTGGAGTGGCCAGCAGTCAATTGTTCTATTTCTACCTTAAATTTAAAAAATCTTGGCAGAGAAAGTGACGAAGCAGCTTTGCAATGCAAAACCTATGGGAAGTGTCACTGGCTTTGACAGCACGTGCAGCTTGACTTTAAATTCCCCGTCAGTTTTATCAAAAGGCGGAGTCACTGCAGGGCTCTCCTGCACGCCACGTTGAGAGGCGTGCGACGGGCTGCACTTAGCCACTAGCTGGGTGACTTGAGCAAACCACCCACCTCTCGGGGTCTCAGCTTCCTTGGCTATAAAACAAAATAGTTGAATGCAATGAGCTCGCTCTTTAATCTCCTTTTACAAACACAGTCGAAGATGTTGCAAATCCCTGAGGTTTTTCTCGAGGAATACCTTGCTTTCATGGGTCCCCTTTTCCCAGCACTGCCCTTGGCCTGAGGAGAATGCAAAGCTCCAGTAAACACAGTTTCCACACAAGTAAAACCACCAGAACCAGGTCTGAGCATTTCTGGCAAGACCTTATTGTCAGCATCGTTCTTCTGCATGTGCTGAAAGCCGCTGCGTGGCGTCTGACCACCTGAATGAACCATCGTGCCGCACGTGTGTGGTTTCTGACTGAGCTTAGACATGAAGAAGTGCCGTATTTACAAACCACCTTCCTCAAACGTTTTTTTCTTGACTTTTCACTGGCGATTAGGTGCACGTCAGATAAATAACCCCTTCCCACGCGTCCCCCTCCCCAGCACTTCTGGGCGAAATATAAGTTTGAGCATATTTATTATATGCTCACATTAAAAAGACCTTAACTCTCAGAAAAGCATCTATGGGCCCCGTATTGGAGATGGTGTGCAGGGAACGCAGTGGAGACAGCACACGGAGGGACCAGCCCCGTGCACTTCACCCTCTGCCCCATGAACACCTACAACCCAGGGGACACTTGTGCCCGGCCCGTGTCCCTGCTGCCCCAGCTGCCCTGGCATGAGCTGTGTCCTGGGGTAGTCGAGGAAGAGCCTTCCCGCTGTCCCCCTGCTCTGTGCCTCTCGGGCTGTCACGTCCTCCATGTTCCCCTCCCTCAGGCCCAGGCCCTGCGGTAGCTGTCCTCTGGCTTCCTCCGTCCTCCAGCTGGCCACGTGCTGCACCTGCTGAGGCCACCGTCCTGTTTCTTTTCTCCACTGTGTCTACCTTTGCCGGAGCACTGGCGCACCCAAGGCCCTGGGTCCTTCAGCCACTGCCGTCCCCAGGTCACGTTGCCTGTCAGGAAGACACGCAAAGTTGCACCGTGAACAGGCTGAGGCTGTGGTGGTGGGAGCGGGTGACCCATCCGGACGGGCCGTCAGGAGCCGGGAATCGCAGATGCCTCTGTCCGTTTATGGTGGTCCTGGTGATCTTGAAAGATGGAGGGTGATTCCATCTAAAGTCTACGCTGAGAGCACTTCGTCAGGTGCTCCACAGGACAGGCTGTGTGCCCACATCTGCAGCGACTGTCCCTCCTGGCCTGTCATCCATACTTAGAGCCCCTCAGATTCGTTATATCAGCTCTTTTTCCTGGGGTTTGCCTGGTTAGATTCCAGTCAACTCAAGGATGTAGCTCACATTTTATCTCAAACGCCTTTTGTGGTGACGTTAGCCACACACGTGTGCTCCCACTGGCACACACACATGTGTTTTTTTTCCTTAGTGGAAATACAGAAGCCCAGAGATAGGGATTCTGAAGTGACACGACCTGGCCCCACGCCTGCAGTGTCAGCCGCGGGACAGTCCCTGATGGGTCTTATGGAGACCCTGCAGCCTCACGTTCAAAAACGTTCAAAGTGCGTCCTCATTCTCTGATGCACGACTACAGTTAGTGCCAGACCCTCTGCCAGCCTCGCCCGGGCCGAAAGGGGAACTGCAGGCGCCCGGGAGCCGACCCGCCTTTCAGAGAGGCTGGGGCCAGTCCAGAGGGGGTCGTTGGGTGCTGGCCGGACTCCAGTGAAGTTTAATCAGCAGCAGAGCAGGTGAGCGGGCGGGAGTGGCGCTCTTCCTAACAGGTGAGCAGACGCTGATGGTGCACACCTGAGCACCGGCCGTCTGTCTCTAGTGGCTGCTTCCCTATAAAAGTGGCCCCAGAAACACACTTTTAAAGTTCCCACACTAAAGAAAGTCAGAAGAAACAATTTACAAAAAAGTGTCTCTCATTGCTCCAAAGCACTGTTTTTCTGATTTTTTTTTTAATTTATACTAAGCCCTTTAGAATGTCATATTGGCTATTATCAGTAGCCTTGACAATGTGGTTAGACTCCAAAAAATGTCTACTTGTTAGTGAATATGCTCATTCTCTAAGCTTTAGAGAGGCTACTCAGCTGTGACCAAAGCGTGCTTCATGTTTTAATTTTTTGCCACAAAAAAAGCACAGATGATAATAAAACACATGTTTAGATGGAGCCTTCAATTAAACGTATCTGGTAACAGTTAATGTCACAGTGTTGTAGATTTATTTTAGCAGGCGATTTGGATGTCATAACTTGGGCAGAACGCTAACTTTCATTTGCTGAGTTAGAGTTAACTTTAAATTGTAACTGCAAAAATGATTTTGTTAAAATACAGAGGAAATGCAATTTTAGAAACATTCATTTCGTAGTGACAAAAGCCTTTGTCCTTTAAATGCTATTTCATCTCTATTATGTGTTGAATCACATTTATGTTTTGTTTAGATATTGCCACAAATAGTGTAAAGTTTAAGTTGCTAAAGTTACAATAAGTGAGAGAAACATGTATTTATTTTAAAAAACTGTGAAAGCTTTATCTGTATTAACTGAAAAGCATTTGACAACATTGGTCAAGATTGAGGGCAAAGAGAGAAAGAGAGGAATAAAAAGAAAGAAAGAAAGAAAGGCCAAGCCAAAAAACAAAAGAAAACAAAACAAAAACAAAGCAAATCTCTCAAAACCACCACCAACAAACTGGGATCAAAAACTCAAACTTTGACCTTCACAGAGAACCTTGTTGTGCCAGTTGCCCCTAATATTTTTCTGTGCACACCCCCGTCGCTTCACTGCCCACATGTTATTTAAATGCTGATAATCTTGTTCATGGTAATTTCAATGAGCCACAGCAGACATATAATGCTTCCTCTTTTAATAGGTGCAAAGTGAGTTATTGTCACAAAGCAGATATGAGAAAGGACGTGAAAGCAGAGCCTCGCCTAATCTGTGTAGAGCGGCTGCGAGGGCGCTAACATGGTCACCTGAATTATGCATGTCTATTGTGCTCAAATATCATAACAGGGTACATGAATGCCCTCCCGTCATTTTCGGTGCGTGAGCAGTTATGCACACAGCTCTTGAGCACTGCGAAGACAATTAGTCATATTTGTATGCTGGAATTAATTGAGAGCGAGATGCGGGAGGCAGGCCGAGAGAACAAAGAATGCTTTTTGTCAGTTCTTCCAACTGACAGGGATAATTAGATATATGAAATTGAAATTCCTCAGCAGGGGGTTTCTGTTGACAATGAATTTTCTTCTGATTCCATTCTGTTATTCTTTTATGCTGTCATCTGTGGCAATTTGTTATTCAGCTTGAAGCTTAAAAAAGCAAAGCATTCCGCTTTTATGAGTAGATGATGTCAGTTTGTACACTGCTGGGAAATAGATATTAAATGTAATCTTTAAACTAAAAAAAAAAAAAAGAAAAGAAAAGAAAAAAAAAATAAAACCAGTTAAAGAGACAGTGTGCTGTTTACCCAGCCGGCAGGGAAGAAAGTTCCCGTGAGACGGTCAGAACTTGCCCGGAGCTGTCGGAGCGGCCGGGGAGCCCTTGACACGGGGCCCGGACTGTGGCCTCCGCTGTCCTGAGAGGGACAGCCCAGTGCAGGGGATGGCAGCACGTCCGCCACATGGCACAAGCCACCGCTGCTGGGACCCCGGGGTGGCCTCAGGGCCCCGTAAGCGCTCTCTCGTTTTGCTGCCCTCCGAGACCCAGGCATTCTCAGGAGAGGCCCACATGCAGTCCGCGTGCGTTACCTGCCAGGCCCACAGGGGCGGTGCCTCTGGGACGGCCATTCCCCACACTTCCCAGGGGCCATGGGCAGCACGGTGCACTCACTCCGCTGGGTCTTGTCATGTGCGGGAGGACGGCCCTCAGTGACGTGTGGCCTCGCCTGCCCTGCATCCCGTCCCTCTGCTATTACAGCTTTGTGATATGTGGGCAGATTTCCCCTTCCACGAGCCTGGCCCCTCATCTGCAAGGAGATGACATTTGGAAGGACTCGCGTGAAACTGGGGTGGAGCGGGCACCTCTGAGAAGTCAGGTCCCCACTACCCTCCTCTGTGAACATTGGTGCCCTTCTTGTCCCGTCGCTCACCCTTTCATACACCCCGTTCCCTCCCAGTCATTCTTGGGGAGCATCCGGAGTACCCCACCCCGGAGGTACCAGCTTGTCCCGGTCCCAGGGATACACAGGTGGTGACAGGAATGGGCTCAGAGCCAGCGCTGTGGGGCCGGGAAGCCGCTTCAAGTGTCAGCTGCACAGGAACCACCAACACGGTCTTGGGGCGTGTTTTGAGGCCTCCGCGGGATGCACAGACCCCGTACGGAGCATCTGAGTCTTCATGTACTGTCCAGGTGGTCCACACACCTCGTAAGGTTGGAGCGCTGCTCGGCTGGCAGGGGCGGGGACTGCACGCGTGCACAGCTATGGCACCGCTCACTGCCACACACGAGCAATCAGGCCAGCTCTGTCTTTGCTTCTTCATGCAGAGGGGACACTTACCAGAGCACCTGGATGGTTCTGCAGCCCCAGGGCCCCCAGAACAGCGTGCCCATGGTTCAGACGTGTCCCCGGCCAGGCCGGTGCCAGTAGCTGCGTAAGTGCCGAGGACGAGTCAGGAAGACACTGCTTGTCATCTGTGGAGCCAAGCGCGTGGGGCGTGTCACGTTCTTATCCCACAGGGGCCGGAGGCAGGGGACGTGGCTACGATTCCCGTGCTGGTTCTCCTCTCGGGGCTACGATGCTCCCAGGGGAGACGCTGTGGGCGGTGCTGCCCGAATCCTTCTCAGATGCGTCTGCACACGGCATGTGAGTTCTGGATTCACAATAGCAACGATTTCCTCCTTTTCACTGTTCTGTCTCACTTGCAGCTTTCAGTTAAGCAGCCGTCTCGTTCTTCTGCCTCTGTTTCCCCACTTCATCCGTCTCCAGCCTCTTCAGAGTTTGGAAGGTCTGTTTCCCCAACATGAAAGTTCCTTAATCACAATCAACATCCTGGTGGTGGAACTGAAAGAAACACAACACAGAAATCTAATTTTTGTGAAAAACAAAAATGTCCTGAGGCGTTGGCCAGCGTTGTGCCCCAGCGTCCGGCTGGCATGTGGCTGTGCCCTACAGAACCCAGCGAACGGGACAGCACTGAGTTCAAAGCCTGACTCATCTAAGGAAGCATGTTAAGCAAATTTAAGGAGAGGATGCCAAGAAAAGGAAAATGTCACCTATTGGCCTGAGAAGCAGTCAAGACAGAAAAAGATAGCTGAATACAGACCTATCTGGGAAAGTATTTTAGGAGAAGATTTATCAAAAGCCGACCAAATGTCATCATTTCTTTTCAGGACGGAGTTAAATGGAAGCTCAATGCGTAGCCACTGTCCCGTTTGCAAATGTCTCTGAAGGGTCTAATCAAAGTCTTTTACTCTCTCTGGAAATGTTACTGTTGTTTTGTGTTTTAGTGTCACAAGCTGGAGTTTTGGAAATGTGGGTACATGGCAGGACTTGGGGCTTGGGCACCCCCTTCGTCCTCTAGATGGCAGAGAGTGTGAGGAGTTAGAACACACCAGCATCTTCCTGCGGACACACCGGAAGCCTCAGTGTGGGTGCCAGTCAGGGCCGTCACGTTGAGGCTACTAGGACGTTCTGTGGCCCCACTGTTCATTTAACATGTGCTCAGGGGCCACCGTGTACCCAGAGGTCACCAGGGACTCACACAAGTCAGAGGACACAACACAGCACCCAAAGGTGCTCATTCTGAGATGAGTCTCACCCAAAAACGCTCCAGAAAGACGTTACAGCCTGGACCTAAGATAATGGCTGGAATTCAGACTCTAAGGAACTTTTTACCTGCCTAATGACTGTCAGATTTTTAACGTGTTTGCCCATTTTGGTGACCTCTCAGATGGTTGGGATGAGTAAGAAGAAAAGGCCTCAGTTATGGGTGTGGCTGATCAATAGAAGTGATGGAATCGGGACAATTTACCCCGGAGAAGAGAAAGCCAAATAATGAGTAAAGATAGTCATCCATGAATTATGGAGAACAGCCTTGTAACGAGCTCTCTCTGTAACAGAGCAGGAACAACTTTACTTAAATGTCAGCAAGAAGCAGCGTGTTGAAGGGTTTCCTGGTGGAAAGGTTTATGGGCAGAAGAGTGGTCACAATGACGTGTCAGGTCCCGTCCGAGGGCGCTGGACGCAGTGTGAGGTGCCGGTGACTCACAGTGGGGTAAGAGGGACCTTTGTCCCCAAAGCCCTCACAGTCTGGAGCCAGTGCAGTGGCAGGGTCATGTCTGTGGTTTGGCGCTAAGGGCTAGCGGGGGGCAGAGGAGAGAGGTGCACGCTCCAGCTGCTGGCGGGCGTCTTGATTGATCTAGGAGCTGAGACGGAGTACGTGGGGGCGTGTGTTGAGTGTGGAGAGGGTGAGGCGTAAGGCCCAATGACCGTCTCACCGCCAGCCGCTAGGGTGTGGTAGGCCGCACACACCGCCCCCGTTCCCCCGCCAGCTGCGGGGTGTGGGTGGTTTGTTGCGTAATTCGCTTACTCTCAGGCCCCATGAGACGCAAGGTACACGATGTTGGAGGATGGCGGCTGCGATGGAGGAGGTTGCAGAAAAAAAGAAAAAAGAAAGCCTTTGGCGTTTCCATCTTCGACAGTATGCAGAGTGTTTCGATTTATAATGGCTCGCCATTCTCAAAACACCGGTGAACCGTGTGTAATAACAACCCACACCCCCCAACAACACCCCAGCCAACCAACAAAACGGAGAAAGCAATACACCTTGAACGTGTCATGCCTGCATTCTAGATTGGATTTGCCCATTGATCTCTAATGTCTATTGGAAGCTGATAATCACAAACCGCAGTCGGTAGTCGTACACGCGAAAAGTGGCAAGACGCAAAACTCTGACACGTGTCACTCCCGAGCCGCAATGTCCCAGGCCCCAGGCCCTATTCCTGTTTCATCTCTCCGACCTCAAACGTTGCACGTCTACGGTTTTCGTGTATGGTTTACTGTTTTTTGTTTTTGATTGGGTGTTTACTAGTTACACGAGTCGTGATGTTTGGTCACGAAGTTCGGCGTGAGTTCTGGTTTCTCGAGAGTTCAGCGATCACCTACTATGAACTATGAAGGTGTCTTTAGTCTGTAACCTAAAAAAAACATAAACTGTAGTGAGTACTGAGAACACAATTGTGACGAGTGGCCACATCGGTAGTAAGGACTCGGTACTCAGTATTCATTGTGCTGGCAGAGGTCATAGAACCTAAGAACAGCGGAGAACCAGCTATGAGATGTAACATCTATCTTTTTATCTATTTATCATTTAATCTATTATCCAATTTACTATCTATCTATCTTAGAACTGCCAGGTGTTCTGAAACTTCCCGTCTTACCCGAGGATAATTGGTGGCGTTTGGAACCGAAGCTGGAAGGAAACTAAAGGGGCTGGTAAGTTCCCAGAAGGACGCACGACACGGTCACCCCAGCTTCCTCTGGGGAGGGTGGAGGAAGTTGTCAAACAGGTGGTGGTGTGGGGGTCACTCCACTGTACGCATTTTGTGCCATTTGAACTTGAAATATGTGAATCGTTATTTAAAAGCTAAATAAAAGACTGAAAAGGATAATGAAATGATGTCATTCAGAACAACTAATTACAAATGAAACCCCATGACCTCTCCGGGTGGATGTTTATCACCGGGCAGCAGAAGCAGAGTGAGGAGTGAGGTGACCAGGTAACCAGTGGGTTTCGGTTGATCAGACAAATCACTTTAAAAAATCGTATCGTCAACTCCTGTTATTCTAAAAATAGTTCCAGTGGTTAACATAATTTTTTTCTTTGTGTTCATTATACTCTTAGTGGTAAAATTTTTACAGTAGTGGAGAAAATTATATTAAAGCATACCCTTCTTCCTCCAGAGTTTAATCGTCATCAGAAAGTCAGCCAGGACTTCCACTCTGAGAAGTTTTTGTTTTATTCCCTGTCAGTAGGCATGAGACTCCTGGGAGGGAGCCCACAGATTTCACTGTGCTTCCGAGGAGGAATTCCAGTCTTTCTCAGAGAACTTTGCTGGGTTGTCCAGACCTTCAGAGGCACCCATGGGGGTCTCCACCTGCTGTAGGGGCCGGGGCTGCAACTCTCACTCACCCTCTGATTGAAACATTGTTGGGCGACAGGTCTGCCTTTTTGTCTCCTCGGTGGGCCGATGGCACGTAGGTCCAGCTCCCCACCCTGCGGTCCTTGAGGTACTACTCCCCATTCTTCCGAAATGCCCGAGATGTGTCAACAGGGCACCCTGCTCCGCGCCTGTCCCCAGCCAGCGACCGTGGCCATGAGGCCTCATCGCTGTCCAGGTGGCACACAGGACCAGTGCACGTCAAGAGATTTGCGGAGGGCGCGTCTCAGGCTGAGGGGAGTGGGGGAAGCATGCACTGCATGGCAATGACCACGAGGGGGTCCAGCTTGGCACTGGCTTCGTGCATCCCTGAGGGGCAGGCAACTCCGGCAGACACCACCCTGTGGTGCCAGCTCCTGCGGGCCAGGTCACCGCTGACACTGGGCGGGACGTGAGGAGCCAGCCTGCTGGGGGACGTCGCTCCTTCTGAGCCGGGGGACTGTAGGAGGCAGGCACCATCCGGCAGCTGGGAAGTGCTCCGTCAGTGTGCGCTGTGACAAGGGGCACTGCTGAGGTCAGCGCCACCATCCTGACGCCCGGTGGCTGTGCGTGTCTCCAGCCACAGTTCCCTTACCTGAAAATCACAGTAATCGTTACATCCCTCCACTGACAGCGGGGTACCCTGACTGGTAAGACAGTTTTCCTGATAGGCAAACAAACAAAAAGCCCCTCAAACTTCAAATTTGATTCTACAATATTAAGAGAAAGGACAGCGAACATCCCAGAGTAAGTGATACACTATCTGGAAGACACACTTGCAGTAGCAAAGAGGTCAAAAGCACTTCATTAAAAATATATTGTCAGAAGAAAGGAACCAATTATGGTTCACATGATATGAGTGATCAATATAATTAAGAAATGACCTCCTGATGAAAAGACTGGCGAATGGTATATTCTAGCAGAATTGCTATTGTACGGACTGATTAAATATTTATCAAGTGTCAGCAGTGTGTGAAGCGCAGTGCTTGCTGCTGCTGGGTGCACACAATGCGTTTCCGTTACCGAGGCGCTCTAATAGAAGACTGCAGTGGGAGGCGGGGTGCCAGCAGGTCCCCAAGTGGGGCAGGAGACGAGCTGTGGCTTCCAGGTGAGGCTTTCCGGGTTTTGCTTTTTCTGTGCGGAAGCCAAAATATTCAGAAAACAATTCATTTAGTTGAACTATCAGCCCTATTATCTTGTAACTTTGCTTCATGTTTCAAAACTATAGATTCTGTTCTCTTGGGAGCCAAACTGATGGGGTTACTTGGAAGGGGTGACAGAATGCCCCTCCCTTTTATAATTTTTAAATATATATTTTCAATTACTGTTGACATTTATATTAGTGTTAGGTGTGCAAAACTCTTCATCTGAAAATGGGAATGGAAGGAGTGAGTGACGTGAGCTTGGGAACACACGTAAATAGCAGAGCGTGATGCCGAGTGCTGTCCTGTGCCAGTCAGGACAGGTGACATCAGTGGTGAGCCGCGTTCCCGGCTCAGAGACTGGACCCCCTCAGGCTTGCGTCTCCCCCGTTGTGACTGGGGCACGTTCTTCCCTTGTATGAGGTGGCCCAGGGCTCGGGGCTCCCTCCATGGGGGGCTTCCAGCATCACTACGAGGCGTCTTCAGCCCCCACCCCCAGATTCACTTCATTAGGCAGATGATGAACACATGAGACAGGCTCACATCCGGCTGCTGCCATCAGGCCGTGGACACAGAAGCAGTGGCTTTGTGTCCACACTCCACGAGCAAAGGCCCATCCACACGGGTCCAACCGAGGCAGGCAGTCTGTGCCCCAGAGCCGGTGGGTCAGCAGCTGCCCCTCCACAAGCCTCGGGGGCAGGGCTTGTGCAGCTGGGGAGCTCCGGCCCAGAGCCCTGTTTCCTGGACGCACGTGGGTGATGATTCAGGGCGAAGTTTCCAGAGTCTTGAGTTCCTTGCTGGTAACAGGCGATGATTGTTCACTCAAGGTTTGCAAACTCTTCTGTTCTCCTTGGAGACAGCATGGAAAAGGGTCTCAGACCTGGGCATGGGTGCGTTTAACACAGGAAGACATTTCTACAACAAACAGCACACTCGCCATTGGGCCACGTGCCTCCTGGATCCCGTGTGGGATTTGCGGCGGGCTGGGTGGACGCCTTCGTCCGGCCTCTCATGCGGTCACTTCGCTGCCCAGGCACCAGCCGGACGAGGACCACGCCTGCTTCCTTCTCTCTTTACAGCCCCTCTAAAGAGACGTGTCCCGAGCTCTGTGTGCATTCCGGGTGACATGCTCTGCATCGTCTTATCTGGGATATCAAGGTTAATACAAAAACATTTTATGGCTGTTGTCCTCCAGGGATGGTTATGGAAATAAGATGTCTATCTCTCAGAGTTCTCTCAGTGCGGGGAAAAAAAATGTTAAATAAATAGAAATAAATAAATAAACCTGAAAAAGTATCTCACAAACATTTTTGCAAATATAAAGTGTGTGAGCGATTGTGTCCTGGGGGTATAGAATTAACTTGCACAATGATAATTTATATTTTATGTGAGTTTTATTTTTATACACCTGCTTTTCTTTGCAATTCATGGAAAAACATATTGATATGAAGGCAATTGTGCTGTCACAGAATTCATAACCCTAACTGGGACACTTCACATCAGCATGACACGTCTCTTTTATGCTCACTCCAGCAATTGAGACAAAAATACAGGTTATAAACAGCTAATAAAACTTCCCCCATTTGTTCGTCTGGTGCGTTTTCCTCCCCTCCGTGGAGTCGGAGAGTCCTGTGGGCTCTGCAGAAATGGAGCTGCGGCGGGAGCTGGCGGGCCAGCCGGGCACGGCCATGCCCTGGGCTCCGTGCTGCAGGCAGCTTGGTGACCACTGTGTCCTGCAGGCGTTCGGCGACAGTTTAAGGACAGCAGCCGAGCCCAGGTCCCACGCCGGGCCGTGTGTGGGCAGCACCGTGTAGTGGTTTGGAGCCTGCTATGAAGGCTGGAGACTTGGTGGTTTGCAGTTTGGGGGCCAGGTGGCATCTGGGGTGACATCTCAGCTCAGTGGCGGGCCGGCAAAAGCCGCCACCAGCGTGCTCCTTTAGAGCTTTGGTTACGGGACCTGGACTTTGAATTTCGTGCCATTTCCACATGTCCTGAAGCATTAGGACTCTGTTCATTTCTTTTTCAACCATTGAAGAACGCTTCTCAGGTCACAGTCCTACAAAAACGGGTGTGGCAGGAGCGTGCGTGCGGGCCGCCGTGTGCTGCCCCGGCCGGACGCGGCCCCGGCCAGGCTGCTGGGCCCCCACCTGCCTCTGCCGCCCTGCTGCTCGGGCTGTGCCAGCCCACAGGCTCTTTGTCTCTGAGGAGGACCACGCTGTCCCTTCTCAGGGGCGCCGTGGGGTCACCATTGTCACCATGACCCAGTGGATGCATTGTTTTCCCTTCATCACTTCAACTTAATGGGCGTCCCAGTTCCAACCACGTGGCTCCAGGTGCCGCTTGAGCAAAACTCGGTGAGGAGCCAGGCAGGGGCTGAGGTTCCTGTTTCTTCGTTTATAACAGCCCCCTCCGCCTGCGTGGGTGGGGTCCGCGTGCATGGGAGCCGCTGGGCGCCTGTGTTTTCTTCCAGGAATGTTTGTCTTCTTTGGAAAAATGTGTATTCAGATTTTCTGCCTGCTTTAAAATTGGATTGTTTTTTGTTTTGTTTTTTTTTGCTACTGGGTTGTATGAGTTCTTTATGTGTTTTGGATATTAGCCCCTTATCAGATGTATGATTTGCCAGTATTTTCTCCCATTCAGTAGCTGCCTTTTCATTTTGTTAATGGTTTCCTTTGCTGTGAGAAGCTTTTTAGTTTGATGGAGTCCCACTTGTCTGTTTTGCTTTTGGTGCTTTTGCTTTTGGTGCCAGATTCAAATATTCATCGCCAAGACCCATGTCAGGGAGTTCACCGCTTGTGCTTGTTCTAGGAATTTATGGTTTCTGGTCTTACAGTCAAGTCTTTAATCCATTTTGACTTAATTTTTTTGTGTGGTGTCAGAGAGGGGTCTCGTTTCACTCGTTTGCATGTGGCTGTCCAATTCTCCCCACACCATCCATTGAAGAGACTGTCCTTTCCCCGTTGAATGCTCTTGGCTCCTTCACCGTAAATTAATTGACCACATATCTGTGTTCTGGTCCGTTGATCTATGTGTGTTTCACGCCATGGCCATCGTTTTAGTCTCTCTTAGTTACATAAAGAAAGGCATGAGGCACAGTGTAGTGACTTTATAATAGCAGGTGAAGACACATAAATGGCGGTAGCGGGGTGTCTTGGGCGGGGACACAGAGTTTTGCCTTATTATTTCAGTGTCTTCCCCTAACACTGTGACGTTCATATCAAAATGAGTGGGAATTTTGTGTGGGCGTCTGTCCCTTTCCGGTCTGAGAGTCACACCGCCTGGCACTGTCTCTGCTGTTCTGATCTCCTGTTGCCTGATCAAGACAGAGTGTGGGGGACAGGGAAGAAGAAAACACACCCCGAGTTACTGTTCTGTGTGAAATGTTTACTTTTCAGGAGAAATAAAACAAGCCAAACAGAAAAAGACGAAGGCTCATCCTTTCCTTCCGGAAGCCGAAGAGGTGACACATTTTGAGGGTTAGAGGTTAGAGGGTGAGCTCCGTCCCGCTGAGCTCTGGGAAGAAAGGAACCTAATGACCACCCATTTCAGCTCTGAGGTCCCCCAAGTCCCAGCCCTGCTCTTGGGGGAGCCCAGTCAGTAGCTGCTGGAGTCCAGCCGCGGAGCGGGGGCGCCACGCCAACCCGAGGGCCTGGGGTCCTGTCTCAGCCCCATGTGTCCGACAGAGACGGAGGCCTGAGGCAGACGTGAGTTCCCAGCAACCTCCTATGTCAGGATCACAACGTTTCCCCTCCCCAAGAAAAAGGCAGTGTTATTATTATATTTCTAATTCCCTAATGTGTGACCCAGCAGCCCGTGTCATCTCACAGAGGATGAAAAGAGGAGAGCAGGGAGGCTGTGTGGTCAGTGTTTTCATGTCCCCTGCGAGCCATTACATCATCCAGCTCCTCTCTAAGAGGATTTTCAGCAGGCTTGGCTTCGTTATTAAAATAGTAATTAATTTTTTCCTCTTCACAAAACCCAGAGGCCTTCAGATGGAGGCCTCGGGAGCGGGGGCAATCTCCTTTGAAAGTGGCCTTTTTGGAAGCTGTAATCGGCTCTCCAGCTCGGCAGTACACATGTTCCCCAGTAAATGTGATTAAAGAGCCGCACAAAAACCCCCTTGCAGAAAATTAATTCAGTTTCCAGAATAAAAAGTTTGATAAAGTTGTGCAATGCTCCAATGACAACACATAATAGAAGGGTAGCGTTTTATCCCCTTGAAGGATAAATGAATGCCCAGAAAGGCCAGGCAGTTCCCAGAGTAAAAACATCGGCTGCAGCTAATTCACGTTGGCTTTTGACGGTGATATTCATGAGCCGTTTCGGGCACGGCCGTTCCAAAGGCGCCCCTAGAAGGACCGACCGTTTCCCGGGGGTGCCTGTGTCGGCCTTGGCCCCTGTGAGGGCCCATCCTGCTCCAAACGGGTCACAAGTGTCCCTGCAGAGACCCCGAAGGGGCTGTGGCGGTTGGTGCTGTCCTGTCAGCCGCAGGGTCTTGTCCCCAGGCGGTGACCTTCTGTCTCACTCAGAGGCTGTGCTGCACAGGGGTAAGGCCCGGGCAAAACCGCTGTCTGCTTCTTTAGTGACTAACTTCTCTGGACCTCAGTTTTCTTCTCCATAAGATAAGAGTACTGATGTCTCCTTGTGGGGTTGCCATGGTAACCCCCGCCCATCTGGAGGGCTTAGCACTGTTCCCAGCAACCAGAGGAGCATCTGACTGGCAGGAAGTCCTTCCTCGGTCAGCCCCACAGTGCTGGAGGGCGACAGGAATCGTCCAGCCAGTGCAGCTCCCTGGGGGCACACCATCTGCCGCCATCCGGCAGCAGGTTGAGTGGTGCCCCCCAAATCCATGTGCCCCTGGAACAATGATTTTCTCCCTGTACTGGAGGGGTTGAGGAGCTACTCTGGGGGACCTCCACCCTCATAGGGGGACAATGAGCTCATGGGGTGACGTGGGCCATGAACGGTCATGTGTTTGTTTGAACACCTTTGCATGTATTCACGTAAATATGGTTGATCTTACAATGGAAATCCCCGATCTAGGTGAGTGCGCACACCCCTGGGGTCCCTCTCACTGGACGCTGGCTTAGAATTTTTTTTTTTTTAATTGGGGAATTGGGGAAGGGAAACAGCCAAGTTGTTGTTCTTCAATCTTTGTGGTGGAGGGCGCCAGTCACCATCTGGCTGCCCATCGGCAGCTCGTTGGCCTCTGAGCTCAAGGTGCTGTGTTCAGTCTTAGTTGCAGGTGGGCGTAGCCACCATGCCATAAGGGAGTCAAACCAGCAGCCTTGTTGTTAAGAACACACGCTCTATCCACTGAGCCATCTGGGCAGCAGCTCAGCTCAAGGGGCCAAGTTTAATCTTAGTTGCGGGAGGGCATAGCCCACCATCGAACAGGCAGTCTTGTTGTTAGCAGCACGTGCTCTCACCAGCTGAGCCATCCTGCCACCTGTTGGCAGCTCAGCGACAGCTCAGCTCAGGCGCAGTGTCACTGGTCCATGTGGGAATCGAACCAGCGGCCCTGTTGCTCAGAGCTCGTGCTCTTAAGCCAACTCTTAACCAACTGAGCCACTCGGCCGGCCCTGGCTTAAAATTTTCACTGAGCATTTCCCTCGGGCCACTAAGACAGGAAAATGGCCACAGCTGCTTGTTCCATGACAGACATGCATCGAACCAGTTGCCGTTAGCCAGGAGTACTTATAGAGCAACTTTTGGGGGGGAGTAGGATACAAAGAAGTGTGAAGATGTGACCCCTCTCTGGAAGGATCTTGAAAAGAAATCACTCCATCACCTTAAGCTTCGATGTCCCCATGCAGAGATGATGCAACTGTCACCTGCTGGCTTCAGGGGGCTGAGGCTCAACTCAACAATCATTCACTGGCTCCTCCCGGGGACAGGGCACCCACTGTTGACAAGGTGTCTGCAGACATGAAAGGGCCCTCAGGGAGAAGGCCACACAGAGGGGTCACAGAGGGATGGGCGTTCTAGTTTGAACCTAGTGGGGAGGTCGGGCAGGATGGCCTCCAGAATCTCGAGGCCCGAGCTCCCCACTTCAGAGAGCCAGGTAAGAAGGTGAAGGTGTGCCCCAATGGAGCTGGGTGGGTTATTCTGCCACCGACAGCTTTGGCCCCTGCAGGCTGATTTTAGTTCCAACCCCCAAGGGCCACCTGAGTCTCAGTAACCGGGGCTTGGGCTGAAGGCGGGATTGAGCAGATGTCATTTGCCTCTCTGGAGGCCCCAGGGGAGGCCTCTTCCTGTCTCTCCCAGCCGCTGGGGCTGCAGACAGTCGTCGGTGTTCCCGGCTTGTGGCGGAGTTTCTCTGATGTCTGCTTCCGTCACCGAATGGCTGTCCTCCCTTTGTCTGCGCTGTGTCCACATTTTCTTCTTCTTCTAAAGACAGTCACGTTGGCTTAAGGGCTTCTGTGCTTCAGTGTGGCCTCCTCTTAAATTGACTGCATTTGCAAATAAGGTCACACTCACAGGTAGGGGGACTGGGACAGACATAGCTTTTGGGAAACACAGTTCAACCCTGAATGCCTGGAGCCTGGTGCCAGCCCAGCAGAAGTGCGCTGGTGGCCGATGGGGCACTGACAGCGGCCACAGGGAACGAGGCAGAGATGAACCGAGGCAGGAGCTGTGAGGACAGTGGCCTGAGTGAGTGAAAGGGCGCTGCCCAGACACACAGCAGGTGGGCTGGGAGCTTTGCAGACCACAAGGGCCAGGCCTGCACAGACGCAGAGCCAAAAAGGCACTGAGTGAAGAAACAACAAGCACAAGCCCCAAAGCAATGCTGGTCCTGTCCAGGACCGTGTCCCACGCCCGCACCTCAGGCAGTCCCTGTCAGTGGCCGTGACTGCCTCTGGCCATCGGGCCTTCCGTTAGCATCTCACTGGCCACGCCTCCCCGGCTGACTCTGGCTGAGGCAAGAGGAACACCACCATGTGCCCCACGGCCGCCTGCACGGCCCCCCCGACCCTGGCTCTGGCTGGGCAGCACCGAGCCTTGCCTGTTACAAGTAGCCCTGGAAAATGGAACGCAGAGGAAGAAAAAAGTTCAGGTGACCTTTTGCACTAAAAAAGTGTTTCTCACCTTTATATTGATATGCTAATGTGTGCAGCTTTCTCAGGCAGAATCGCTTCCGGAGAAGGAATTCATGAAATTTGTTATTTACATGGGGCTTGTTTTATTTTCTGAGACAAAAGAAAAAAGTTCTTCACTGGAGTTTCTTACTATTTTCTTCATACCTGAAGAGACGCATTATCTTCTTAAACACGGAATAAATTTTGTATTATTTACTGGGCAAGTTTCCACACTGAAATAATAGTTAATATAATTGAGTGAGAACATTGTGTTTCTTGGTAGAATTGGTCCCTGTGACCTCACACATTTAAACAGAACGATTATCAGCAATCATCTGCTTGAAATTCCTCTAAGTTTTTGTGGACGTGCAGGACTATGCGAGAAACAAAGACAAGACACACGCTCTGTTCCATTTCAGTCGTTCTACTTGTATCAGATTTGGGCCTCTTCAGAATTAGAGGTGACGATTTTGTTCCATTTTTCAGTAGGTTTAATAAATTAATTGATTTGAAATGAACTTCCTTGTGTGACTAAAGGTTACAATCTGTGTGAATATTCTTGGAAACAACTTGAGTCTCTGACAGCTCGAGAAATTCAATTCAAACTTACGTGGTGGCAACGCTGCATTCCCTCGCCCCCTTGCCGTTACCCGGAGTGCATGTCAGGCCCCTGATGTCCCGTGGCAGGGCCCCGGCTCTGACGGCTGCAAACCCCATTAGTGGGGCTGTCCTTGTAGAGCAGGTTCCCTTCCTTGTGATAGATAATCGCTCGTGACAGTGGCTCCCACCTTCCCAGTGTATTGCTGTGAGTCGGTGGGCACGCCGACGTCCTGGGCCTGAGTGGGTCCCACACCTGCCTTCTCAGGTAGGCAGCCCGGTGAGGGTCCGCGTCATAAGTGGGTGTGGAGAATGGTGCCTGGCACCCAGTAAACACTTAACGGTGTTTCTTATTATTTTAATTTACAGTTACTACTTAACTACAAGCACTGAAGTCTTCCACATTTAAAACCGAAAACCCTTCAGCCCCTCCTACTTCTAAACACGTAGCAACATTAATTTGCTTGCACCTTCTGATATGTGGTTCCTTTTTTTTTAAAGTGCTGTGAACCCAGGTCAGGCTCCTTAAGTCCGCCCTGCGCTCAGAGCCCAGCCGCGCGCTGTCCCTTTGCAGCCGTCCGCCCCCCCCCCCCCCCCAGCAGCCCGGTCTGCGCCTGGCAGGTACAGGAGGCTAATGGTTCAATTACTTGTGGGGGGAGATGAAAGGGCAGGAAATGGCTGTCATGGCCCCGGAGGAAATATTTGTAGAAAAAGGACCACAACAGCAAATAAAGTGCTAATTAATGCCCAATTCCAGCGCTGATAAACGGACCACAGTCGTAGGCTTTCGGCTCAGTGGACTTTGAATTAGCAGCAGAGCATGGAGCCCCCGTTCCCGCCCGCGAAGGCTGTGGGCGGACGGGGCTCCCGGCCGTTGTGGCCGCAGCCTTCCGAGTTTGTTTCAGCCTCATTTTCCTCAGGGAGGATCTTTGAACTCCCTGCGTGTTGAGGAGCTCTCGGTCCCCCGGTAATGGCGCTTTCACTGCCCCTGTAAATTCTGCCGGTCTCCCCCTAACCTGGCGCGCTCCCTCTGATGGACGGAGGGGGGAGAAGGCTCGTGGGGCAGATGGCCCTGGAGGAAGGCAAGGACTCTAGACTTTACACGTCACTTAAAATGTCCTGGGGCCTCTCAGCAAAATGAAGACAGTTCATATTTTTTTTGCCCTGTCTTCACCATTTTCTCCGGAGGTGCCTAGGAGAGTGGGTCTGGGCGGTGGCGGGCCAGGAGAAGGGAGTTGGGCAGGACGGCTCGCTTTGCGTAGCACACATCATGCTGGGCGTTCGAATGGTCAGAAACCGGAGCCTTTTAATTCCAGTGAGCGGGAGAGACACCACACCTGAAAAGACTGTGTTCCTCCCAGTCAAGGGACCAGGGTGCGTGCTGAGGTTCCTGCCGGGCCCACTGAGCCCGTCTGCTCAGGAGGAACATAACCCAGAAAGAAAGGTGTCGGAAGCTGTGCTCTTGTTTGAAATCCTGTAACCTAACTCCCTCCTGGGCAGCGACCACGGAGGACCTCACAGGCAGTAGCTTGGAGTTTCGGGGGACACATGAAAAAACACCCGTATAACAGGCTGGGAGGCTGAAAGGGCTCCGCAGGTTTTGTTTTCCCCCGTTCAGCCCTGACTCCTGTTCAGGCAGGGTCTGCTCCCAGCTCCCTGGCAGCACTGTCGGCTGACGGGACCCCACAATTGGTACCACATCCGACTAAATGTGTTGCAAAAAGAACACAATGAAAGCCTCCATTAAGCAGGAACGCTACGCTGATGAATTATTTCTGGTGTGTAGTACTGAGCAGCCCTCCTTCGGGGGAGTTTTGGGGAGGTGCTGATGAGTGAATGCCAGAAATAATCGTCTGACATGAAGCTTTTGTGAATCTGACCAAATGAGCATCTAAGAAGAGAATTTATGGGGAGTCGGATTGTGTGCTGGTTCGCAAATGCATTTTTTTTAGAGTGTAAATGACAGAAAAATTATTCATTATACCTATAATCTAAGTTCAGGCTTAATAGACACAGAAAGTGCACACAGAAACTATTAAAATGACACCAGAAATATGGCTCCAGTCAACAAAAGGCTAGACGCTCAAAGTGAGTCTTAGAACTTTAACGGAAATGCTCTCACTGTGTGGATCAGAGGGTCCTGGACGAGGGGAGCGCTTCAGCGTTGGGGGCTCGGGGCTCGGTGGGTGCTTCAAATCCTCTGAGGGAAAAGTCGTGCCTTTTGGGAAAGCGTTGTAGGCGGTTTTTCAGAGCTTTGCAGAATCACGTGGGCATCGAGTCTCAGGGCCAAGATTATGAGAGTACATGGCCTCTCGTAGTTCAGAAAAATCTAGAGTTGGAGGGTGACCGGCGGACGAGTGGGCTTTGGTGGTGGAGAGAGGGCTGCTCCCTGAGGTCTGAGCGGTGCCCACCAGGTGAGCCTCGTCGGACCTTTGACGATCCCCGCGAGACACATCAACCAGTCTGCTCCTCACAATTTAAACTGTCAGAGTGGATCGTCCTTGATGGCCGTTCCCTTGTCTCACATTCGGAGACGTCTATTGCCCAGAGACACATGAGAGAGGCGCAGTGAAGCTGATGGTGTCCCCGGCCGGGCTGGGCTCTGGTGGCCTCCCTGGTGAGGAGCTGGTCCGAGGCTCCCCTGTCTCCATGCTGCAGCATGGACACAGATGATAAGTGTCCACCTTGCCACGCCGGTCGTCAGTTGCTGCCTTCATCCTACTTGATTGTCAAGAGCGTTTGAGATAGTTGCTCACTTCCTGTCCCTTGAAACACTTTCTTTCCTCGGATCTGTCGCACAAAAGACTTACCCACCGGTCCCCCCCAAGCTCTCTCAGTGCACTCTGCTGGCGTCTCCATGCTTAGGACTCAGAATGGTGGATTCAGGGCACTGTCCTTGTTTCTTCTTTATGCCTTTACCAGCTCCCATGACCACTGGTTGACCCCTTGGCTTAAAATACTGTATTTACATAAAAATTAGGGAATAAATACGTGAGGCGTAAATATATTTCTGCTTTACTTGCTCAAACAGGATGCATCAGTTTTCATTTGGGTCTACATATCCTAAAGTTTTTAAAGGGAGGATCTGCTAGTTATTTATAATTTCATCGCACAGGCCAGCTGAAAGAGGAGCTAGAAACTGAAAAATCAATTCTGTGACTTTGGCTTAATGTGTTCAAGAGCAAATATGTTCCATTTCCTAGTCATAGCTTTCCTTCGGGTCTTTATATGCTTTTTGTCAGTTTCAGTTAGGCAATGAGAAACCTCTAGAAACCATGTAACTGAACGGACTTCCTAGGCTGGGTGTCCTCACACGATCTAGTTTGTGCAAAGTCACAGCATCAAAAAAACCCTGCACCCTGGTTTAATATTTTATTTGTCACATGCGCTTCCTTTTAATTTCATCAGCACAACTCCAGGAAACAAAGTTTTTAGATCTTTGTGTGGGCCTGCTCTCGCCGTCGTGGGCAGCACGGGGGAGCAAATGGGGGCCAACTCCATCTCCATAGTCGCGCACTCAAGCTGACGTCTTGCCCTCCTGTCTCCTTCCTTGGTCAACATGCCTTCACAGGGACAACACAGAAAAATAGACATAAAACTCCACGCCTGGAATGGCGCTGTGTCGGGTGGCTCCAGTTAGAGTGGAGCCTGTCTGGGTGTTTTGTTGATGGGGCAGCAATTTTGGGTGAATAATAAAATCGAGGCAACATAATTCATAACATGTTTTATGTTTAATACATAAAATTTATATTTGAGGACTTTTTTGTTATAATTAAGATAGTCACATAACTTGCCTTGTGTTGACTAATGATTAAAGCAGGGGTCACAGACCCTGGGGCTAGATGTCTGTTTTGTAAATAAAATTTCATTGGCACGCAGCCATGCGCATTTGATGACACAGTTCTGGCCGCCTCCGCCAAGTAGCTGCGGCACAAACCGACGGCCTGCAAAGCCTGAGTGTTTGTTATATGTTCTTCACGACAGACGTTTATCGACCCCTGATTCAAAGGAAATCTTGTATCCAAAACTTATAACATTTTAAAACAGTTTTATCAAAAACACAAAATAAATATTAAAAATAAAAAATTGCTTACATTCAAAAGTTTCAAAGTGATTATGTAAAATATTTCAAAATAATTAACATTAAAAGGTACAATGCAAGCTGTAGTTAATGGGTATTAAATAGTTAAAGAAAAAATATTTAAATAAAGTTGAAGTTTTTGGAAAATATTAAAAGTGGGGGAAATTGAATAAAACAGTAAGTATTTTAATTAAAATAAAATTATAAGCCTAGCATTCAGTGTTCGTTTTGTGGCCAGCAGGCCCCTGAGTGGCTGCGGGTGGTGGTGGGGACACTGCGCTAGCTCGTGAGCCGTGCGCACTCAGAGGTGTGCCCTGAGCTTGTGCAGGAGTGCGTGGTGTTCTCAGACAGGAGCGGTTTGACAAGACGGTGGTCCCCAGTGAGGGCAGGTACCCCGGGAGGGCAGCCTCTGGTCCTCAGATAAGTGTGCTGCACGTAGAGGCTGGCAGGTGCCTCTACATTTATCCTTTGGACATTCCTATTAATTTTACTAATTTTATTAAGTCTCAGGTGTTTATCATTTGAAAAGTCACCGCTGAGTCAAAATACTGGTTCATACACAGGCAATTTTACATACTTCATGGGATTGCAGTTGTTTTAAATAAATAAGCAGAATTTGCTGACTGACTTTCTTGAGGTGGCCTCCAGAGTTTTTCTTCCTTTATCACCTGTGTTTCTTCATAGAACCTATGTAGGCAGTTAACGGGAGAAAGGAGGTGCAATGGAGAGAAGCCAGACGCAGAAGCTCTTGTTTGTCATCCTGACATCACGTTTTTAATTTGATTTCCCACATTGACAAACAACCACAAATGCAGACATATTGATGTTGTTCATTCTTTGCACTCTTATCTTAAATAATTTCAGAAAAATGCCATCCGCACTTCAGACATTCCTGACCGCAGCCCACGTGATGCTGAGCTGAGAGCAATGTGGGCAGACCCTTGGGCTCGCATGAGGACTCGCCCGTGAGCTTGCACGGTTTGTGATCGTGGACATAACAGGGCTGGGGATTTTCCCAACAAGACTAACTTGTGCTATTTAGAGCTCTTCTTTGTGGGGGACACTCATATAAGATTCAACCTCACTACAGACTCGATTCTAAACAAAATAAAAGAAGAGAAAGAAACATGGGCATTTGTTTTTCTACCTCCCGACGGCAGTTGGAGCCGTGTCCCCGCCGAGTGCGGCCCACAGCCACTCAGTATCTTTGCTTTCTGTCGTCTTCTCCCTCTGCTCTCTGTCCTCACGTCCTTGCCGATCGAGTGAGAAAGGACAATTCTGACCGCAGCCTGACCCCCGTCCTGGGCAGTGCATCTCCCACCCCCTCCCGCGCCCTCCTTGGGGTGTCGCCACTGCCTGTGCCTGAGCGTTTGCTCACACTGGGGTCCAGATGCGGGTTCTGAACTGCCTGGGGGCTGCTGGCCACGAGACTGTGCGGCTGGCCCGGTCCTCTATGCTCTGTCCTAGACAACAGAGGTGACGTCCCACCACTGATGGCACGGCGGGGCGCGGGGATCCGGAGTAGCTGTGGCGGCATCAGTACAGCATTCTCAGGTTCTGCGCTTCCTTCTGGCTGAACTGGAATATGGCATCTTCAAACCAGGACACGCGGCTCTTCCAGGAACAAACAGGCGAACAACAAGCCACTATCCTGCGTTCCTCCGTGGGGTGCGGGAACGCACACCGGCCTCTGGGGCGCGGTGAAGGTGCCGGGTCGGTGCCACATAGGTCCCGTTCGCTGGTGCGCAGGCAGGGCAGCGGGGCCTGCCTTGTGCTGCTCTGTCATTTTCTCACTGGATTCGTCGATGATGGTGGTTCTTTGAGGCTTTTAATGTTCCCACACAAGCCCGTGTGAATTAAACTAGTGGAAATGGAGGTAGCTAGGGATAGTAACTCTCTCAGGCACACACATTGCTACTGCATGAGGCGCACTTCCACATTTATCAAAAACAGAATTGTGGAGCCCTTAGATCTGGTAACCGCAACGTGAACGTATTTCAAACACTTTGCTTCTGTCACCGTCCTCTATGTGTCCTGAGACAAAATCACATGTAAAGAGTATCACTCTGTGTCTTTGTTTCCACGGCACTCACTCCTCTAACTGTACAGGTGACAGAAAGTGGACTCATAGGACCTCCCAGTCGACATCCACTGATAAGAAGTAACATTAGTGAATCACATGGAAACGATTTATCGCTTAGATATATGATGCCCACAAATAGAAACGTAAGATATTTTAAAAAGGTCCTGGTGGGCATGGCCCAGAGACATGAACAACCCTGGTTGTCACCGGTGGAAAGGCAGGTGTTCCGTGCCGGTGGTGGGACGGAGGGCGGCGCTGAGGACACTCTGGGCAGAGGGAAGCAGATGGTGAAGATTCGGGCAACTTGTCAGCCAGACTGGGCACAAGGAGCTGCCCTGTGACCGCAGGGCGGGCGTCCGCAGAGGGAAATAATCAGGTTCTGGCCCGAACATGGGCAGGCGGAAGGCTGCCCTTTTCAGTACAGTCAGACCCTAGAGGAATCGAAGCTCCCCGCTGGCCTCAAAGGAGCCCGGGTGCATCCCAGTTTTTGAAAACTTTCGTTATAACAGAATTTGCAAACAAATAGCATAGGCCTCATTTTCAACGGCCAGAGAGCATCCCCACGACTTGGCGGGACGTGGAGACCACTTCTGTTCTCAAGGGGCAGAGGCTCTGTGCTGGAAACGCACCTGGGTCTGTGTTCAGCTGTCCTTTCATTTCAGGAACGGGGCTCTGCACACTTTGGAGTCTCATTTCCAGGGCTTGGCAGGCTCTGCAGCGTTCCAGCCCCAGGCCCGGCCAGAGGCTGGAGGCCTTGGAGGAGGCCTCCCTGCAGGGGCTGAGGCCACTCCCCTGAGCGAGCCCCAGCTGGGAGGTGGCCACACAGATGCCTAAGAGCAGCAGCGCCACCACCTGGCCCAGGGAGGAGCCAGCACACGTGCCCACTCGGAAGTCCACTCTCCCACCATTGTCTGCTCCTGTGGGGCCCAGGGACCCGGGACAAGGCCCACTCCCAGGAAGGGAGGCCACAGCCAGTGCAGAGACTTGTCTGTGTCGGGTAATGTCCGGTGGGGCAGCCAGGGGAACGCACAGGCAATCTGCTGAGGGTCACCGATGGAGGAAGATGTCCCCTGGGAGTCTGGAGGAAGGTGCCCTTGGGATGTCATTCAGAAAGCCTCACGGACCACAATGGGCGAGTCCTCCAGGCTGAGGGAGCTGAAGGGCCAGCCTGACAGAGGCACGGGGACACAGCAACGCCCGCCCTTCCACGACCTCCGTGGAGCCAGCCAGGCCCCAGGCCGGCTGCATTTTCAAGAGGCCTGGAGGTCCGGCCCCAAACAGGCGCTGCTCCTTTTCCAGGCTGCAGTGTCCGGCCTTGCAGCCTGCCTGTTACAAGTGACGTTGACACGCTGCGTCTGCGCTCTCAGTGGAAGGGGGGATGGCCCCAGGCGAGTTCTCCTGCCAGCTCTGCACAGGACTGACACGTCCAGAGAGTGTTGTTGCTTGTCACCTGGGTTGGGTGACACGTGACCCGTAGTTGTCCTTTTTGCGCTGTGCGTTCACGACCTGTGACTGGGGTGAGGTGAGAAACACCTGAGGAGGTGGGCGGTGCCCACAGAGCCGCCTCGCTTTTCCCAGCACCAGTGGTCTTGTCTCTCGGATGCAGCTTTGTTGCCTCACCAACGCTGTCCTGGGGGACTTAGGGCGAGTCCTGGACGGCTGCATGGGCTGAGTGGCGTCCACGCCGAATCCACGCCCCCGTGGGCCGCAGACGGTCACCGTCCCGCTTTTCTTTTCTTCTCTTGCCTTTTCTCTCTCCCCCGCTCCGTTGTCTGCAAAAGAAGCTGGCATTTTCCGTGTGCTCAGCTACTTAGAAAAGGAGGTTCTATAAGTATAAATTGTTAATTAGGATGGTTATCATTATTTTGTGTTCCATGCACATTAGTCATTTGAACCTTGCTCTTAGCAGCAGAAGGAAACCAAAGAAAACAACATGGCTCCTCTCATCAATTATCAAAGGGCTGGGGAGGTGTTATCACCACGTGAGATGCAGATCAAGCGTTGGCGTGGAAAAAATAATAAGATGCCAGTCAGTGTTATCTGCTACGAAGCAGGTGATCATAAGAGGCCAGAATCCACACGGATGATTCTGTAAGGTGATGGAAGGCCCTCGCACGGCCATGGGACCTGGGCTGTGGCCGCTGGGCGGCTGGGGACGCCGGGAGCTCAGAGCACATGCCCCATCCCTCTCCCTCGCTCACTCGCTCTCTGCCTTTGGTGCTAGCACACTGCTGTGTGCGCATTATCTCAAACTTTATGTGGGAAGCCCTTTTTTTCTGCAGATAGGCTACTTTTCAAAGCAGCTTTATTGAGGTTTAATTGGCATGAAGGAACTACACGTATTTAAGGTGTATAATTTGGTGAGTTTTGACAGAAGCCATCACCACAGCTTAAGTAACGGTCGTGTCCGTGGCATTGAAAAGCTGCCTGTGTTCCTTTGCCGCCCCCCCCCAACCCCTCATGTCTCCCAATCTTGTGCCCAGCAGCTGCTCACCCAGCTGTACACTCATTTCCATTTCCTATAGTTTTGCATAAATGGAGTCGGGAAGTACGGACTTCTTAGTTTTGGTCTGGATTCTTTGACTCAGCAAAATTATCTTGTGATTCTTTCATTCACCTATCCACAGCTCATCCCTGCGTCCCTGAGCTGCGTTCCTCTGTATGGAGGCCCCGCTTGTTGAGCCCATCGCCCGCTGATGGAGACGTTGGCTGTTGTAAATAGGGCTGACGTGGACGCTGTGCGCCAGTCTCCGCCGGACACAGACGTGAGCGCTCGCTCCTCTCGGCGAGGGCCTAGGGGTGGAGAGGCTGGTCACGTGGAGCGGTACGTGGAACTTGTTAAGATGTTGCCACACTGTTTTGCAAAGAGGCTGTACATTGTGCGGCCCCATCAGCAGTGGATGAGAGCTCCGTTTTCTCCTTGTCCTCAGCAATGCGTCACATGACCGTCTTTTCATTTTAACTGTCCCAAAGGTGTGCATCAGTGTGTCTGTGCTGTAACTTGCATTTCCCCAGCAACCAGGGATGTCGAGCGTTGCTTCTGTGTGTCACCTTTGGTGACGTGTCTGCAAAAATACTGTGCTCATGTAACAATTTGATTCGCTTCTTTCCTTATATTGACGTGAGAGTTTTTAAAGCTTATTTGGCTGTGAGTCCTGTATCTGATATACAATTTGCAAATATTTCCTCCCAGTTTTTTTTTGAAATAAAATGTGAAGTCATTGAATACTGTACTTCTTTTCCTAGTAAGAAATCATATTTTTCCATGAGAAACTGCTACTTTATGTCCTTGTATCTTAGATACAGTGGTGAGCGAGGGGGTGGCTGAGGTGAGCAGCTGATCCGCAGCAGCTGATCTGCATGACTGCTGATCTACAAGGAAGCTGAGGCCGCACTCAGTCCGAGACGGGGCGGCAGCTGGACCAGGCAGTAGGTAATGGGAACAGGCTGCCACATGTCCACGGGGTATTGTCACCTGTTACAACAGCATTTCAGCAGACCCAGAGACCAACTGTGGAGCCCACAGCTGGCCCACGTTACGGTGTCTTTCAGCAAAGTTTTTGTTTGTTTGTTTGTTTTTAATGAGGGCGCAGCTCACAGGGGCCCATGGGGGGATCAAACCGGCAACCTTGGTGTTATCAGCACTACACTCTAAGTGAGCTAACCGGCCACTGCCAAAGCAAAGGGTTCATGGCCACACTTCAAATCTCCTTGTCTTACGATACGCTGCATGTCCACATTTTGTTGGAGAATTTCCATTTTTGGCTATTGGTCCTAAACTAGTGATATAGGGGCATATTGCTTGCACACTAATAAGAGGCTAATTAGTTTAGTTTGAATGTGGATTTATGTCCATTCATCCTGAATGTCCCTAGATGTTCTAGTGTTGATTTCCAAATCAGCTGCTCTTTTCTCTTACGTAACCTAGGTTGTATCAGATGTAAAATCGACTGGTTGCAGTTGAAAATATGATATTTAAGACTCTATGAGGCATATTATTTATAGACATGGGGCACTCAAGGGAGTACCACAAATCCACATAATTCGCTTTGGGGAAACAGTGTGCTTGCATTTCTTCAAATTAAGTGACAGATGTGAGAAAGGCCATGCAGCCAGGGACTCCCCCGTGACTCTGCAGCTGTGGGGCTGAAAGAGCAAGTTATTTCAACGGAGGGTCACTCCCACTTACAATAGCTTCTTGTCGACTGAGTTTTTCCCTGATTATGTAACATACGACCTTAAAAAATAGTCCTACTTATGTCAGACTGTCAATTTACGTGTGGAGAAGGGCAGCATGTTGATGGAGAAATTCACCTTTCTGTGATACGGGGGGAGGGGAAGGGCAGCAGTGCAGAGCGTGGAGAGAGGCGGTGGGGTGTGTGCCCTGGGGGCCCCGGCGCTGAGGCCAGAGGCCAGCGTGGAGCCGGCTGTCACCTGGCTATGGGCCCAGGGCCCCAGGAGCCCTGGGTTTTGGCTCCATTTGAAGAAGGGCAACCTGACTCTGCCGAGGCCCGCCCAGGTCCAGACCATTATTTTGGAATTCCTTTTTTCAAGCCAAAGGGAGGATTCCTAGATGGGACCAGAAAATATATCATGGTTTTTATAGTTTTCACGTCTAATTGGCAAGTCGTTATGGGAGAAACTCATCTTGTTTATCTGATGCCTCCATGTAGACAACTTAGAGAAAAGGATAGCATTTCAAAGGAGGATATAAACTCTACAGAGCCGTGCATACTTACAGCTCATTTACAGCCTGGGGGAGGCTGACCTCTGCTCACGTCTCTGCCTCGCTTCTGCACCTCTGTTCATCTGGTTCTACTTGGTCCGGACCCTGAGCCATCTCGTGTCTGCGGCAGAAGCCTCTTGAAGGGCTCATACTCTCGATTAGCTCGGGTCCCCATTCCGGCAGGGCTCAGCCAGCAGGGCCTGGGCTCAGGAGTGTTGGGTGCACACAGCTCCCAGGATGCCTGGCTCCTGTCCCCTGGAATTCCCGAGACCCTGTGTGCCGAGGACGGGCTCGGCCGCCTGCTCCTCCTGCACTCCGCTCCTTCCATGCGCCATCGTCCACTCAGCAGGTACCTGCTGAGGCCCACAGGGAGGCAGACACTCTCCTCGGCACAGTGCCTGATGGTGACGCAGACAGCCTGCTGGCCATGGAGGGTCCTGTCCTGGGGGCGCAGCACAAAGCCGGGGCTCCCCGCTAACCTGTGCCTTGTAGCCAGGCCTGTCTGGAGGCATGCTTACCACGTGAGCTCAGGGTGGGCACATGTTCCTCTTCCCTGCCGCCTCAGCCTCGCTCCTGGACAGCTGGGAGGAGGCCTCGGCCCCAGACCCTGACACCGTGACCCTGGAGTCTCATTACTGAGACCACTTCCGGATGCTTCTCAATGGAGCTGATCGAAATCACTGGAGCCTGAGAAAGAAGATACCAGGAAGGGCTCCTGGTGGCTCACTGGGCTCCAATTCAAAAGCACAGCCCAGCAGCCATTTCAACACAGGGGCCTCTCACGCAAACCACACTTCAGGGGGCGGCCTGCACTGCCCTGCCTGCCTGCCCTGCGCCCCTTCCATCTGAGCCAGCACATATGAAGGACTTCCTGGAATCCTATTTCAATGAATAAGACTGAGACTTTCCCCTTCTAATTAAAGCTGTACAGCTATATGCTACCAACATCTTCACTGACCAATCAGAACAGCCCCACTCCAACCAATCAGGACAGTGTGCTTTGGACCAATCAAACTGTGAGGATTTGGAGTCCTCATTTACATGAGGATGGACCAATCAGGGAGCAGGGGCGAGGACTTCTCTCTGCATAAGTCAGCTCAGGAGAGCATACTTTGTCTTTCCACTGAAGACTGAAGATTGTGGCTGGAGCTGAAACACCAAAGTGGAGCAGGTGGAGCAGAGCAGAGCTGTCTAGCCGGAGAGGGGCCGGGCCCCAGGGCCATGTCACAGCCATGCTGCTTCACAGTTGATCTGTTTGCACTGAATAAAGTTTCCTTCTTCACTGCACCCCAAATCTGGGATTTCTGTTGGAGTTGAATTGGCACCAATGACCATTAGTTGACAAATCCTTGCTGTTGCTCAGGCAGCATCATGGTAGAGCCCGCCTGTCCCTCAGAAGATGCATCTCAGCTACTCAGGCCACTTCCTCGTCATCAGCCTCAGCTGTCAGGCCACTTCTCTGGCAGCTGTCCCATCCACGATGAGACATCAAGGGGCCTGGTCCTTGCTCCATACTTTTTATCTCTGGTCCCATTTTGAGATGCAATAAACTCTCACATCTGAAGCTTGAGTTAGGATGCAAAAGGTGATAGTATTTTCAATTTTAACTGCTAGATGAACATGGAATATGGTTCTAATTAGTTCACACTGATTTGGAGGAAGACCCCAATAGGCAGGAGTTTAGAAGCAGAGATAATATTCTCTTGCAAGCTATATTATTAAGAATTTTGGAAATGGTAGATTCTTACATGAAAGAATTGTTAAGGTGATTGCCTTTAAAATATAACCTATATTAGGAATTAATGACATAATATGCAATTTGGAGCAACTAGTTAATTTGGTAGAATCATTTTATCAGAATTTCTAGGACAATAATGCTTTAAATCTTTTTAAATGATCAAAACACTTTAAAATACTTGAGAAACATCCAGCTGTGTGGAGATTGCTATGAGAAATTAGGCTCACCCAATTTTTTCCCTCCATTGCTTATGTGTGCATGAACACAAACACGCACGCTGCCGTGGTTGTTCTAGTCCTGAGAGTGCGATGAAAAATTTACATAGGAAGTAAATCATATAATAGCTATTACTGTCACACTTCACACTTGTTTTGTTAGTCCTAAAAGGTCAAACCCACTTTTCCCTGTGGTTATCAGTCAGATAGAAAAACAGAAACTTACCCACAGATTTCCTGCCTCTTATTCCATCTTCACAGGTTTTGCTAAAGTCCATTAGACCTCTGGTAGTGAGGTTTGTGACAGATCATGCACCTTTGAATGGAAATGTTTCCTTCAGCCAGGGGTTTATGTGGTCGATTTACCACCTTTTTTTTTTTTTTAAGATTTTTATTGGGGAATTGGGGGTATGGGAACAGTGCTGGGGAATTGGGGGAACGGGAACAGACAAGTTGCTGTCCTTTTGTTCTTTAGTCTAGTTGTGGAGGGCGTTGCTTCACTGGCCCAAGTTGGCACCATCATTGTACTCTTCCCGGGCGAGGCAGATCAGTTGCCGGCTTCTGGACCGCTGCTCACTGCGGCTGCTGGCCACTCACGCTGGCTGCTGGCCACACACGGTAGCCCATGGCAACCCACTGCAGCAGGGGCTGCAGCTTACGCCGTCGCCGGCGACTCACAGTATCACTGGCCCTCATATGTGGGATCCGAACTGGGGCCCTCTGGCGTCCCAAGCCAGCTCTTAACCATCGCGCCACTCGGCCGGCCCGATTTACCACCTTTTAATGGGAAGATTTGGCTCCTCTAAGTTGCATCGTGGAGTTGGAATCTCAGCACGAGCATTCTCCATGGTAGCCTCTCGTATGTAGAGATCACTGTGCAGCCCCTGACATTACCCCATCTCCATATTTTGCATTTCTTCACATGGCAACCTGGCCCCTCAAAGGCCTCTCCCTCCAGAGGGCACTTCTTGCTCAATTGATTATGATGCTAGTTTGTTTATACCAATATCACATTTCCGTGGTGAGTCAGCTGGATACTCCTCAAATTAAGAACAGATACAGTACCTGTTTCTTCAAAGAGCAAGACAACTGACCATTTAGATCAGTGTTCTTTCCCCTCTCCGTTTGTAAATGGCTCCTAACATCTTACGCTGCCTTCTAAGCCTTTGTCATTGGTTAATGAATTGTGTGCTGGATGACAGAAAACTTTGTTAATGTCTTACTCATAACTTATAAACAAATTCAGCAATGAGAAATTTTTTGTTCAACACATGGGCGCCAGATAGTTGAAGGGTTCTTAGCGCTGCGCCCTGGGAACACTGGTTGCGGTTAATGTGAATGTCAGTTCGGTGTGACAATTAGGGTTGGGCAGCGCTCTACACGTGGGCTTGGCAAGTCCCCGGGCACCTCTGCCAGCGTGCGTTCTGCATGGATGGCAGGAATGACGCTTTTGCGCCTGCATCCATCTTCCTCCATGAGCCACACATCTGTGCCGCCTTCCCGACGGAATGTTGCCCATTATCTATAGGCTGTCCGCTGCGTTTTAAACTTGTCTGATGTTTATTAATCACAATTAAGAAACAATGGAACTCTATTAATTTGTGGTCAAAACTTTTGGACAGACACTGATAATTTGAGAAATAAAGTTCCTCATCCCCAGGGCATATATCCTCCTCGTCCACATCTCTGCCTTCACTTGGCTATTTCCTGTCAGTCACCCTGCTCAGATCACAGCTTGGTGTCTAGTCGAATCGGGACATACCATTTCTGGGAAAGGTTGTCCCCTTAAAGGCTGGACTGACACACAGACAACAAGGGTGGCTGCCTACATGCTATGACTTAGGGAGACCTCAATTACTTGTGTACCCAAATATCTCTCATTAGTCTGCCAAGCTATCAAATTTCACCACTGTAGGTAAAGCCATTAGCACAGAAGACCCCACTTAAAAACATAACTACTAATTAGGAGGAGTGATGAATTAATCCACTGGCATCTATTATTACATTAGCATAAAACAGCCCTGAGATGATGAGACCTTGCAGTATGGTTGTTCTACAGCTTTATGATGATTATGATATAAAATAAAAGTGTATGTCCATTGTTTTACAACGTGTCCTTTAGAAGTGATGTTTGGCTGTAATGGAGACCCCAAACAACCACAGCTTAAAAACAGTAGGGATTTGTTTATCTGTGGACAAGCAGCTCAAGGCTGGCGTGATGGGTCCATAATATGCGAGGTTCCTTTTATCTTTCTGCTCTGCCATCCTTCACACACACTTGCTTCCCAGACTCAAAGTTGCCTCATGCTCACACCATGGCTTCTGACTTCTAGCCATCATCTTCACATCCCAGTTCAGAAGAAGAAGCTGTAGAGAAAGACCAACAAAGGAGTGAGCCCCAGGTGAGTAGTTTTCTTTTCTGGAAATTCTACCCAATCCCTACAAATTATATTCTTTTGGAAATTCTTACCTAGGGGCAAGAGAAGTTGGAAATGAAGTATTAGGCCAGGCATAAATGCCAAATGAAATCAAGAAAGGAGGAGGAGATGGATACTGGCTGAGCAAGGAGCATTTTCTGCCACAACAGACAAGTGTGCATTAGCCAGACGAATTTGCAAATGCTCAGTGGGGTTGGGGGAGACCACTGAGGAGCAGGCGGCGGTCTGGTTCTCTTGAGGTTGGATATAGAGACCGACACAAAGGCTCCTGCCTGAATGCGGAGGGAAGCCCTGCCTGATGGCGGGAACGTCGGAGGGCTCCTTGTTCGACCTGAGAGGAGCCGGGAGAGGCGTACCCGACCCAGCAAACCTCGCTCTCAGCAGACAGCTACATGAGAGCGTCATGGTCCGCTTCTTGCCGCCTTTGAGAGCGTTTGGAGTCAATCTGAACCCACACGGAATCTAGGAGCTCCACTGTGTAATTATGTGCATTGTTTTCCCTACAGTCTTGCTTTTGAATTCTGAACATTTCTGAATTCTCTCCGTTGTGACGGTCACTGGTTGATAAATTCACGGGTGACATTTCCACGCGACAGAGAGCAGCCAAGAAGAAAGTCGGCCGCGCTGAGCTGAGCTGCTGGGGACGTGGCCAGCCTCCCTCTCTAGCAGGCCATTTTCGGTCACACGCCCACTGCACCCCAGATTTGATCCGCAAGAGGCCCTGCAATTACAAGACTCGGGGGCTCGGGAGCGACCGGTGGAAAGGGTAACCTTTTGTCCCTGAAGGCTGAGTCCACTGCGTTTTCTCATTTTAAAATAAAAATGCTTAATTGAGATTTGTCCTGTGAAATAAAATCCAAAGGCTCTGAACTGCCCACACTGCAGAGCCGACACAGAGGTGAGGTGTGACGTTGGCAGTGACGGAGCTGTGGGCCATCCCGGATGGTATGCGGCCAGGACCCCCGGCACTCACTGCCTTTTCCTTCATGAAGGTGAGAGTGGACGGAGACCCACGGAGGCAGGAAGTGTGGACACGTGGCGATTGTAGGGGGGCCGACTGAGGTGCAAAGGTGAGAAATGGGGGGGGGTGTGCTGAGGGTGGGTGTGCCCCCGGGGCGGTGCTGACAGGACGTAGGGCGGACTCATCAGGAGATCCACGGCGGCCTTAGGGCTGCTCAGCCGTGCCCCTTCAGGGGCCACCTGGCGTGCAGTACGGCCCTGTGCCCCTGTGTGTGGGAAGCAGCGGTTCTGTGGGACTGTCCTTGCTTAGCGTCCGATGCCCGAGTCCATGAGTAAGAGAACTGGCTTGTTGGTCCAGACCATCCCAGTGACCTGGTAGGGGACCCTCCCGCCCAGGGACCAGGGTGACAGTTGTCCTGATCTTCCAAACATGTGTCTGCTCCCCTGCCCTGAGCTAACCAAACTTTGGTTTCCTTACTTCTTGTTAATATATCAGGCTTTATAGCACATTACGTGATTAAAGAGAGGGAGAGAGAGAGAGACGTCCAGTGCAGGAACCCTCTGTGTGGTCTCATAAAATAGTAATGGATTCAGATGGAGATGGGAGGTCACAAGGCTCCTGCCTGCTCGGCCGGCTGGCTGGTGTTTGCTGTGGATCTGATTTCAGCGTGGACTGGCCATGTGTGCGGGGCCGGCAGGCTCAGCGGCTGGGCGACCCTCCTGGGGGAGGAGCAGACCCGCAGCTGGAAGTCACTGCAAGGCCGCCGGCACTCCTGCCTTAGTCATGCCTTTATTTTCCTGGTGGTGACCAGAGGGGCAAGCGGTGTTTTCCAGCCACTGCAGGAGGCGGGGGTAGGGTGGGTGTTAGGGGACCCTGAGGTCATGCATGTCACACTGGGGAGGGACGGCTGGGGTCACTGCAGCCCTACTCCATTTAGGGGTTTCTGTCAAACCCCTGTGGGCGGCCACGCCCTAAGGTTCAGCTGACTCCAGAGCCAATGGCCTCGGCCACCTTCACTGTGTTCCTTCAGCAGCTGTTTGTCCCGAGCCCACGCTGTGTGGGGACCTGCAACCTCACAGGTGAGCTAGGACTGGCTGCTGTGCGCTGACCCCACGACTCCCTCATCCACGTTCCCCTCCGCAGGGTGTCTGCACCAGCACGCAGCTTTGTCTTTGAAAACAGCCCTCCCACTCTTCCAGCGTCCCGAGCGCAGCTCTCTGGGACTTTCCTTCTAAATAAAGCGACTATTTAAGACAGAATGCATTGCTGACATTCAGTAGACACTTCGCACATGTTTAAAAGGACCCAAAAGGCACTTTTCAAAAAACTTTGCTGGCACAGCGGTGCGTGTCCTCAGGCAGCCGGGGACGCTGACGGAGCTGGGGAGCCGTGAGCCTGCGGCCTGAGCCCCTGTGACCAGGCTGCACTGCGGCCGGAGGCAGCAATACCCTCGTGTTCCCTGGGGCGTCTCTGGGCAGGTAGCCGGCGAGAGCGGTCACTGGACATTGTGTGGGGCAGCAAATTGCAGACGAGAGGTCTTTCTCACATTTTGTGGCCTAGCCGGGCTCTCCTGCCACTGCGGCCATCTCGGCCCTTCAGCAGCCATTTGTGCAAAGGCCGGTGATGTGAGATTGGCGACTTAAATACTTCATCAATCAATGCTTTCGCCGGTGTGCGGCCGGTGATTGGTGGGAAATTCAAGCCATCCATCTTCCCCTCGTCCTGCACTCTGCGTTCTTCCACTTTTGCCCTCTGTGTGTCCAGCCTGTCCGGCCCTGGCCGCCGGGGTGGGGCCTGCAGACACCTCCCCGCACAGCTGGCCCCCGCAGCGCGCCCTGCAGGACAGAGCTCTCTGCCGGGCCTGACGTGTCCCCGGGCGAGGTGGGTGTGCGCAGTCACCTCCACACGGAGCCCTTTAACCCTGCCATAAAAGTCATCGCTGACAAAGGAAATGACAAATCCCACAGTTTAAACAGGGCGCGGCCCCGGGGAGGGAAACTGCGTTGATCCTGAGATTAAAGGACACAAAACCTCCCAGGCCTTGATTCTTCAGTCAAGGCTGCTTCCAGCTTCCTCTTCCCACACCCAGAAATCCTCCCTTAGGACCTGTCAGGGCTAATTTCTGAGAAGATGTGCTGAGAGGGTCCTACCGGTGACAGTGGGAGGGAGTGTCTTGCTGCTGCCACACTGAGGGGGGCTGTCACCAGGACTCGGAGGCCCGAGGTCAAAGGCAGGTGTGCAGGACCAGGATGGCCCGTGTCCCTCTTCTAGGGGCTCCCTGAGGGCACTCCCTGCAGCCCACTCCATCCAGCAGCCCTGTGTGGTCCTGTGCTGCTCTCAATGTGGGTGCTGAGCTGCGGAAAGGGAGGGGGTGTGGGGTGAATCGTGGTCCCAGAGATGGAACACGGCCGCTCCACCCACACAGCTGCTGTACTGACCTTAGTCCAGACGGCCCGAAGCCGGTGGGGACAGCGGTGGACATCTGCTGCCCGGGCCATGGCTGTAGGGGCGAATTCCCCAGGATATTCCCTTCTCTTTCCAAATATTATCTTACATCGTAGTTTAGAAAAGTAGCAATAAGTGACAAAAAATTGACATTTGAAAAAAATGAACACTTTTGATGTTGTTTGTATTCACTATTGCTTCATTTTAACTAGTGTTTAGTAGCCAACATGTAACTGCTAATTTTAACAGTTAAATTTACAGTTTTAAACAGTTTTTATGATGCCCAGCTACATCAACTTGACAAGTCTACTGTTAAAATAACTGTTTAAACACTACATTTATAGTTGAAACACTCTTTGTCACTGCTAAATCATTTCAACTGCTATTTATTGTCAAAAACATTTTTTTCAAATTACAGAGTGAGAACATATAACTATAACTTTGAAATTAAGTCACTCGAACTGCTTGGAATACACAGAAATATTGCATTTTGAACCGCTCTTATTACAAAGTGGGGAAATCATGGGTTACGTTCACAGTGAGACTATTAGGCTGATTTACAGTGGGAATGGGGCCACAGTGTTCCCGGAGGCCAGGGGTTTGGCCTGGAGCCCCCAGAAGCCCCCCTTTGAGCCCCGTTACTGGAGAACTTGGGCCTCGTTGTCCTTATGGGCAAATAGCTCTACCTTCAGAGGTGAAGTTAATTATAAACATAAGCACCACTGATAATGAATGTTAAACATGAAACATTGTATCGTTGAAAAATGTTCACGTTTAATGCACAGTGAGTATATACGTTGATTATGCAGGAAGTACGCAATATGAACACTTTTTAAAAAGATATATTTTAAGCGTGTTCTAAGAAAAATTCAGGACAGTCACATCTTTGATTATATAACCTGTCATATAATTTTATTACGTATATGAGAAATACATACATATCCTACTTCAAAACTTGTGACACAATGTCATCTGTATTATACGTGCAACTTTCTATGATCCAATTTCTTCTCTTTCAAGAGCTTTTAAAACTTTTAATTGCTAAGTTATCATTTCAATTCATTTCTTCCCTCTGCTTGTTAATTGGTTGTTCTTATTTCATTAACCTGTATCTTTGGGGGGAGATTCAAAGCAAATATATGATTTTAACAATGGAAAAAATGTCACTGAACATTAAGATAATGTGTAATTGATCATCAAGATACAAGAGCATGCGTCACTTTAGTCTGAAGTGAGGAAATAAGTGTGCCCCTGATTCAAAGCACCCTCGTAACCTCGGGGTGAAATAAAAGTGGAAAGCCGTTGCAGTGTGAATTGTGAGGTCTCCTCTGGTGCAGACATTCCTCACGCTGCAACAATGGAGTTTACACTCGTGTCGGATTCCATGCTTACTTAGGTGACTTCTTTGTATCACTCTGGAATTCAGGGTCCAGGAAACCCTCCGATGGCAGAAGAGTGGGTTTTGTTTTTACCAGCTCCGTGGCTACCCTCTTTCCTGCATGTCTGTTAGGCACCGAGCCTAAACCAGGCCGTGACGCGTGAAGGCCACGGTGGAAGGAAAGGCGCAGAGGTGCCGTGCCAGGTGCCGGGGGTGGGGTGGGGGGGAGTAGGGGTAGGGAGTGGGGGGGACACAGCGCCTACCCCGAGGCTGCTGCCCTACAAAGGGAAGGACGCAGAGACGCTCGGACAGAAGATGGGAGAAGGGCAGTGGCAGTGCCAACAAACCTTAGTGGGAGGAAACAGAGAGACCTTTCTGAAGAAAAGGAAGCTGTTTAGGACGAGCCACTGAGTGTTTTTAATTGGAAAGTGGAGACATAATCTTTGAGGGAGACGCAGTACATGGGACCTCCATGCCTTTGAGGATATGGTTCTGAATAAATAGCCAGCGACTCGGGGCCCACAGTGAGATGAGCGTGGCCTGCAGCACACGGCGTCCTCTGCTCGTTTTGCCAAAATGTGGACGGAGACTGACATCTGCAGGGTGGCCATGTCAGGAGACCCAGCACGGCCCCGCCCACGCGTGGGGGACGGGTCTGGAAACCTACCCAACAAGAGAGCGCAGGGCAGCCTTGTTGGAAAGCGCTGGACCAGGCTCTCACGCCTCCCAAAGGTGTTCCGGGGTCGCTTGGTCCTGAGGTTGGGGAAAGGGCCTCCTCCAAGGAGCACTGTGCACGGCCTCGGACGGCACCAAAGTCTGAGCGTGCATCCTTCCCGCTGCCATTCCGACTGTGTCTACACCCTCCCGCCGCCTCCATTGTGTGGGCCGACGGGCTGGTTACCAACCAGGCGTTTGACCGAGAATGCCAATGGAGTCACAAGTGGGGACCACCCTAACCCCCAAAACAACTGGTGAGGGATGGGTTTATTATTTGAGAAATTTGAACTACGTTTGCAAACACTGTGAGCCAAAATACAACTATAAGTTAATATTTTCATCTAAATCTTTCCATGGACGTATTTTAAGGGGTTGTTTCAAACAATGATGAGGCAGTGACCTGCAGCCCAGTTAGGAGTGGTGTGAAGACGCCCTTAAGACATCGGTGGTTCAGATGCGTCTTGAAGTTCTTTACCAAACATTTATATTCTTGATGCTAATTATTCATGAGCAGGGAATCTGTCTGAGCCATTACAAACTACTTTCCCTTGTCTTTAATTGGATTTTATTAACTCGCCTCTATTGTTAAACCGGAACAATAACACAAAAAGTAGAGAAAGAACAGCCTGAATGGCAACCCCACCGTGGTGAGTAATTGGAACAGGTGGGCAAATTGAAACGTTCAGTGAGTTGCTTTGTTTTGCTTGCATTTAAAAGTTTATAATGATCCAATACTTTTTCAAAAATAGACCCACAAATTGGGTTTGAGTTTACGTGTAGATTTCCCACAGGCAGGCACTATGCACGTGAATGTTTCATCAGACGTGAGGAGCTGAACAGGCAGCATGTCCCGGTGTGTCACCCAGGCTGACCTCCAACGGGGGGCGCTGTCTCTGTGACATGGCCTTCAGGTGCTTGAGTGCAGCGGGCATTGTTCCCACTGTCATCCCGGGTCAGGTGTCCTGCCCGCAATGGTCCGTCTAGCTGATTTCTTAGTCTTGCTGAAGTACTTACATGCTGACTTAGCTCTGCCAGCCCTGCAGTGGGAGAACAGCGATCACCGTGACACATGTAAGGGTCTTGAGATGAGACGACGCTGCAGGCTCTGGCCAGGGACTGTTTGAAGACCTCCCTCCCTCTTGGTCTACACGGCCTCCCCTCCAGGCCGGGGCCTGGGAGCTGCCCTGGGCAGTCCTGGGCATGCCCTTACCTTCTCACCACTGCGGTTGTCGCCAGCAGTGGACGGAGTGGCTGAGGGCAGTGGGAGGTCTCCACACTGTCCTGACACCTCTGTGCACAAAGACAAGAGCATAGGAGCACACTGCGTGCAGCGGGGCGCGCCGGGGCGGGGCGCAGGCTGTGCCAGGGCCTCCTGCCGGTATCCTGAATCGGTGGGGGCGAGGTGCTAATGGTGTGGGCAAAGCCGGCCGCGTGGGCAGGAAACACGGCCACTGTTCTCATCCCAGCTGCCTCGTAACGACACTTGACATTTGACGTGTCAGAGGCTTGATTTTCGTATTTCATAAATGTCCTGCAGAAGTGGATGCGTTGGGATTTAGCTGCTACTTCTCTAGCTAAATATCAGCCTCGGCCCGTCATTGCCATCCCTGCGGTCTGAGCGTAGGGCAGCACGCAGTGACTCCACCTCACTTCCAAGGGCGAGGAGCCAGGCTCTCTGCATTTTTTCCAGAATTCTCTGAAAACCTGCGGCTGGCTGCCTGTGATGGTTTGAGAGGTTGGGATGAAGGGTGTTATGTTCTTCCCCCCACAAGCCACTTGGAAAGGTGTTACTGAGGCAGAAGCCATTTCTATTCCCTTCCTCCTTCCTGTCCCTTTTCCTTCCCAAGTTCCTCTGACTGATGCCGTGGTCACAGAGCTGACTCGGGTGGCTCCAGGCTTTCCGTCGGGTGACTTTCTCGCTTTCCTTTATTAATACTTTTATTAGGTTCAGTACCTTGATTTTTCTTACTGGAGATGATGAAGAAATGATTTCTTTATCTTCAGTTTAGAATTATCATCATTCCCAGGGAAAAGTCAGTTGCGGGAGAAGGACGCGAGAGCTCAGAGCTGCTCGGGTCCCCACGGGGGAGGGGTGAGCATGTGGAGGGAGGGGTGACATCTCACTGGGGTGGGAATCAAGCGCTTGGTGGTGCTGGGCCTCCTGCCCAGCCCTGGAGTTGCATCTGTGTCCAAGGGTCCAGCACGAGGTCAAGGCTGGTGCCAGGGCCTGGGCCCTGCTGGCCAGTCCCCCAGGGACCCTCTCAAATGGTCCCCTTCAGGCTGACTGAAGTGAGAGGAAAAAACAAGAAGGGCCAATGGGGGCCCCTGGAGTTGTTTGGAAAAGTGGGCGCAGGACTGGAACCAGGGGCCCAGGGCTGAGTCCCCAAACTGGGGCAGAGGTGTTAAAAATGCTGCAAACAGTGAGGTCACTGGGTTCGGAGCAGCAGCAGACAAAGGGTCAGGTGCAACCAAGACAGGAGGGGTCACACGACACACTGAGTGTCTGGCCAGGCCAGCAGTGGTCATCACGAGAGGGCTGGGCTTGAGCAAGACTAGGGGCTCTGTGAGCTCCAGGATCGGGGACCCAGACACTGGAATGACTCCCCCGGTTTGTACAACTGTTTAGTTCACAGATGGGTCACCTTGGTGAGTGGCACAAGTGTGAGTCCCATGTCAATGTCCACTGAAGCCTGACCCACACGGGGACTCTAGGCAACAGGGTCACCAGAATGACCAGGCAGGGCCGGCGGCCTCAGCTGTGGGCCGCCCGGAGCTTGCGTGATGGGTACAGGAACAGGGGCCCAATGGACTCCTCTGAATCTCCTAAAATGCTCCCCTGGGCCTCCACAGACTAAGCATTCATTCATTCATTCATTCATTCACAGATCATTGCAAGAGCTGAGGGTCATTCTAAGTCAGCATGTGTACTCAGTAAATATGACTGAATGAATGAGTGAACCAATATACTTGTATGGAATTAGACAACGCAAAGAAAAGATTGGGCAGGAAAGCCAACCATGGACCACACCCACGTCAATGTTGTTTTTAAAATCACAAAACCCTGATTCTGAGAAACACAGAGCACCGCAACAGGGAACACGGAAGGTGGGCGAGTTTGGTGAGCCCTCCAACTTAGCACTCCAAACTTTAACACGTGAAACAAAGACACCTTTTATTGTCGGCAGATGGGCATTTGGAAGGGGACATGGAGAGGCGTGTTGAGGTGTGTTCATGGCCCCGGGCTGGTTTGCATCTGCCCAGGGCTCAGTTAGGCGCTGTGATTAAAATGGCAAGAAATGATTGTTATTCTTGCTATTAGTTTAGGTTTCATTATAAAAGAATGAAGAGTGAAACCTATTTTTCCAGAGTGGAAGTTCCTGCACAGACTGAACAGAATGTTTGAAGTGAAAAATGAGACTATTATTCCATAAAATCATGTTATAAACAGTGGGAGAAAGAAGGCTCTTTTATGCAGTTTGTTTTGAGAGAAATCTATTTTATAAAAATCAAGTAACACTTGCCATTAAAATGGTTTTGTTTGTTTGTTTGTTTAGCTTAGGCTGAGCTTCTAGGGTCTGTTTTAAATCAGATTTTGTTTGGGGGGGAAAGGGTAACATTGGCTACCCAAAGAATACCAGGCTGTCTTCCTTCTAGTCTTTTCTGTGATCCATCTTGGCTGTTTGGTGCCTGGAAATGGACAAACTTCACCAGGTGTTAAAATAAGTCACTTTGAGTTCATGATTTTAATGTTGATTTGACTTTTCCCCAGAAGAACGTGCGGGGACTCTTATGATTTTCACACGATTTACATACATTCGTTGGTTGGACTGTCGGGTGGCCAGTAATAGAAAGCCCGGCTCTAACCGGCTCAGACCCTGACGGGGAATCTGGGCTCATGGGACTCGAACCCTGCAGAGCTGGTCTCGTGTCACCGGGCTCCTCGCAGCTCTAGCACCTTCTCTCTCGTTTTCTTCGCTCTTCCTTCCATGTGTGTTTGCTTTCCCCTCAGGAGGCCTCCTGAGCCACTGGCCATGCCTGACCTGTCCCTGAGGCAAAGGAGCCTGGGTGATCCTAAGAAGGGCCAGCTGTGGGGACTGGGTGGAGTCAATCCCACCCAAAGCCACAACAGCTTCAACAGACGCCAGCTGTGCTAGCGCATCGGCGTGGCGTTCTCAGGCAGTCAGATCCCCTCCTCAGGAGCCTCTGATAATTCCCACCGGTGTCAAACACCACGCGGTCCGGCCCGTTGGGTGTGGGACTCCCCTTCATGCCGACATAGCTCTTGTGGGCAGCGTACACGAGCTCTTGGGCGGTGAGGCGAATTTCAACTTAGAAGGTTCATTCTCTCCTCCTACATGACCACAATTCAGTGTCCTTTTCGTAACAATACTCTTCACATTGACCAAGTTCTGAGGGACTCTTTCGCTGCTCTCCTTCGTCATTACGGGCAAAACAAACCTCTCTGATTCACTCTTTGTACATTTATTGGTTTATTTATCAAAATGATGCCATGCCCACTGTGTGCCAGGGATTTTCCTGGCATGGGGCATTGAATAAGAGGCAGATGGTCCCGCTTTAGCCAGTGGGTGGGCAGCTGCACAGCTCACTGTAATACCAAAGTGACCCGGAAAATGGAGGGGCAAGCACCGCACACGCTGTGGTGTAGAGAACCTTGGTCAGGTGGACGTGGACAGGAGGGGGCCGCGGTAAGGGCGGTCTTCTAGGGGACGCCAGCTGAGCAGTGACTTGGGGCTCTTTACCTGCTCTGCAGACCTAAACCCTTGTCATCTACCTCCCTACTTCCTCACCTGTGCCTGACGATTGTCACTCCACCAGACACTGGACGCCGAGAGTGGAAAGGGCTGACGTGCAAAGGGAACTCCTTGACGCTGAGCTTAAGGTGACGGCTGATGTTTTCCGAACATCCGTGGACTTGTTTGCCTGTGGTCTCCATTGGGGACCCCGTGCTTTGTCGTCACTGAGCTCTCCACTGGGACCTCACATCACCTGCCTGACGGAGAGCCAGGATCTCGGTGTCGCTTTATTTCTTTTGTCTCAGAAACAAATCTGTCCTTGAGCGTCAGGGATTCCTGGGTGTTGCAGAGTGGTTCTGAGACCTCACAGTGAGGTGATGGCGGAAGGGAAACTGGGGCTGATGGGGGTTTTGTAGCCTTCGCCTCAGCTCACGCAGCCCGTCCGTGGCCTGTGCCGTGGGTGTTATGTTTGCTCTGGGGTCTGGGCTGGGGGCGCATCCTGAGGCGAGGGCTTGACAGGTAGCAGGGCTTTGGCATTGTAGCATCTTTGCCCGGGTCAGACCCAGCGGCTCTGAATTCACGACGCCTCTTTCGTCCCTGCTCTCCAGCTCATAACAAGCCAGCAGCTTAGCAGCCTCTCTTTTAAATTGGCTGGGAAGGCAGGCGAGCTTTACAACCCAAACAATCAATTTCAAACTGCCGAACCCAATCAGGCCGGATGGAGAGTGACCCTTTAAATTGAGTGTGAAATTGGGAGACGGCTCCCCTGTCCCCTCCAGGGCGTGGGGAGCCATCTGCCTTTCCTAAGTGGGGACCGTGATAGTGGCGCCAATCCTCTACCTGCTTTGTGTTCTCACCAGCGGGTCCCGGGGCAGGTCCGGGGCAGCACAGGGGCCAGGCCACCTGGCCCCTCAGGCGTGCATGTAGCCTCCAGACACTGGCACTTTATACACTTGTAAATGCACATTGTGTCTCTCCCAGGGTCTGACTTTAATTTGGGTAATATTCCCGTTAATAATAACATCTAATTACAACATCCATTAAAAGTTAGTAACATTAATTTAACGGGGAGAAAATCTAATAGAGTTCTTAGAGTGATATTGGCATTTTTCCATTAAATTAATGTTACAAACTTTTAACAGGATGTCTTAAATAGGCATCGTTAGTGTCGGGAATATTAAACAAATTAAATTCAGGCCTCTAATATGAGGTAGGAGCCCATTTATGAATCCAGAAAAAGGTGTCTGTTGGGCTCTTTCATCCACTTAACACATTGGGCAGGAAGTCTGCAAGGCTGTGGAGGTGTTGTGGGGTCCAGGGCTTCTGGTGGGGAGCTCAAGGGCCTGGGGCTCATTTCTGTCTCCTACACAGTGGGGAAGGCCCGGGGGAGTGGCGATGTCACCTTCGCATCCTAAAGCTCCTCCCTGAAATCCACCCTTCCCCCCGAGGCTGGAAGAAGGCAGGACGTGGCACCTGTATAGACACTGATGGGAGCTCACGTGCGCACACTGCTTTCAGGGCAAAGTGCTCTGAGATGCAGGTGAGCTCCCAGCGCAGGTGAGCAGAGGGCACTTCACTCAAAGACACCTGCTGCTCCGTGTGCGGGGGTCGGCTTGGCACAGTGGACAGTCTCTGCAAAGTGACTTTGGATCCAGGGGGGTTTCCGTCAGGAGCTAAGTGGTTTGGGGTGTTATCACTGAATTTGGATTTAGGGAAAGGGTATTTCCCCAACAGGTTATGAAGTAAGACTATGAACAGGACACCCTGTGAAAAAGGGCCACAAGCATCCAATTCTAGACGGGGCATGGGAGTGGCGAGGTTCTGTGAACCGCGTGCGTGTTTCTCAGACAGAGGGGAGGCTCAGCCCCCCCCTCCCCCCCCACCGCTGGGTCAGTGCCGTCGGTGGCGCAAAGCCGCTGTTCAGTAGTTTGTTCTGCTTTAATAACTTTATTTAGAGTGGGCGGTAGCTAGGTTAGCTTTCCTAGCTCTCAGGGACACCCCCGTGGCTGGGGGGACACTGCATCCGCTTCCAAGGGAGTGGCTGTGGCCGGACATTTGTGCCCTGTCCCCAGAGGGAAGGTCACCCCATATTTGCGCAGAACTAACAAGGAGCCACCACCATGTGGGGACCAGAGTGTGAGAAGAAGTCAAATACCCCGAGCCCTCCCAGCCTGAACAAAGGGCGTCCCTGATGCAAATGACATTAGCTAGAGATTAAACAAATACTGGGAACTTATCTTTCTGGAGTTATCCGGGTTCTTCTGTTCACAGTCCACACAAAAGAAAAAAATCACTCGAGCTTCTAATAACTTAAAATTAATGAACAAACATGCAAATAGAAAATGCTTCGAGCTCATTCTGCGCAGTGCGTTTTATCTTTCACATTTTTTATTATGCTAAGTTATTTGGAGGTTTCCATCCCTGGCTGCCAGGAGGTAAAATCCAGGTGTAACAATCACGTGTTAGCCACTGGGACGCTGGGGCTGGTGTCCAGGCGCGGCCACGCTCCCCGTGGGTTAGACGGACAGCCCAAGTGGAGAGAAATCATGGAATTATGCACGCCAGGAACTTTATCTTCATTCTTTCCCTGGTTTGCACTGTAAACCAATTCCCACAGGACACTTCTGCTTGTTATGTTTTCCACAAGCTGCACCTATGTGGCACTATCTTGCAAAGTGTCCTATGCAGCCCAGCTCCGACACACAAAAGCGGTGTCCTCCAAATTGCCCCAATTCACACTCACCTCCAAGGGACAGGGGGATATGATGACGTACTTGGGAAGAGAAGGGCAGAGTGACATGGGGACACTGGGAGGACCTCATCGGATACAATTCTGGGGGTAGTCTTTCATTTCCAGGTGGCTTTATTGGGTTTATTTCAGCTTTGAACACTGTCTAACCAGGGAGAAGCACAGTGTGCGTGTGTCCATGTGTGTGCGTGCACGTGTGTCCGTGTGTGTCTGTGTGTGCGTGTGTGTGTGTCCGTGTGTGTGTGTGTGTGTGTGTGTGTGATGGATGGGGACGTATTTGGATTCTGACTGGAGCCCCATCTCCACATTAAGGCCAGAGGTAGCCTGCCTCTCAAGACCAAACGAAGGGTATAGAAAAATAGCAGGTCTCACACAGCCATTGGTGGAATTTGCACACAGCTGCAAATGAAGTAGGTTGTTTATGCTGAAGTGATGTGTCTGAGACCCAGCCAGTCACCAAAAAGCAGCAGCAAACCCATGCAAGTGCCGCTTCTAAAGTGAGTTCTCAGTGTTTCTGGGCGTTTCTTACCGTCACTCATCTTCCTGCCTCTCTTCAACAATCTCATTGAACGATTAAATGTTCTTTTAATTGGTGCATCTCCCGCTCGTGTGCAGTGGAGGCAACACATTTGATGAGGTCCTGAGTCAGATGTCTGTGTCTGAGGCTGATGGTCGGGCAAGAAGCCCTCCTAGGGGTCCCCCAAACCTTGGGGGAGCAGTGCCCCTCGGGTGCCCCTCGCCCACGTGCTCCGTCTGGAGAACTGGCTGCAGCAGTCGTGGGGTTTTGTCAGCGCTCAGCCTGGTCTGATTGGCCTTCCCGTGAGGGGAGCCTGATGCTCGAAGAAGCTCAGGCGTTACTTGTTTGGGGGGGCCTCTCGGTGAGGTCTAGAACCCACCACATGGCTCGTGGTCAAATGGTCCAGTCGCAGCTGCCAAGGAAAACGGACCTGTGACCCGTGTGACAAGCAGTCAGTGAAGAGCCAGCCTCATGGACGAAGCAATTGGCATAAAGGCCTAAGAAAACGCTCCCGGAGAAAGGAAATAAGACAGGATGTGCTCTGCGGGTTCTCTGTGGGGAAGACACAAGATAAAACATGTGAGGCCTTTTTTCAGTCCAGTCACGGGGACAACACGTTCTGAGGTTCTTACTCAGGCTCATCTTTTCCTTTCTTTGAAAATATGCGGAGAACAACCACCATTTATATGTCTGTCTGTGCCCCTGAGATGCTGACATTGGCTGTTATTCTCTGGCTCGGCGTATTTCTCCCTGGTTAACAGGCAACGTGACAAACAGAAGGTCCGACTTGTTATGGTGACGACCGCTCGGAGAACGTGATGAGGAATGGGACGTATCTATGGTAAATTGGTGTGATCGAAATGTAATTTAAATGGACTTTAATACATATCTTAACCTACAGCATGACACACCGTGCGCTATAAGCAAAAGACGGTGGAATGAATTGTATCCCTTATCTAAATTATGGCCGAGAGAGGAACAGCGGCCCCCTTCATAATTTAATATTGTCTAGGATGTTTAACTGGCAGGACTCAGGCGATCAGTATGATGCAGACGTCGATCAGTGCGACGCTGCACAAACAGAGATATGCGTGCATCTAGTGTGTGGCCGGGCAGTGTGCCCTGCGGAGCCGGCCTGCTTTGCATTAGAAGAACACCAAATAGAACCATCATGCTCACCATTGGAAGAGAGCTCTCAATAAAGTCTGCCAGCCCGCCTACTTATAGAAAAATGATTGATTTTCCTTGGGAACAGCAGCACTACAGATCTTGGTAATATGACTTATTGATTATCGCTCTAAGTGCCTTCAGCACTATTGATAGGTCGGAGATGCACAAAATCCCCCACACCGTCTGCTTTCCTGCACTGTCCGGGCATCACGCACATCTGGTTTCTCTCAGCCCTGAAATTCTCATTAGTGAAGGGTTGCAGGGAGGACGTCCTGGTCTTCCAGGAAGTCGGTTAATTAGAAGTTGGTTTCACACTTCTCACTGGCTTCATTGCAATCTTCACACTTCTGTGACGGCTCTTAGAAACAGCCCCTGCCTCGCTCTGCCATCTGGAGCCATGCACATGGCTGTCCTCTGAGCAGTGGTCTTAGCCAGGTCACCCAGGCGCACTGGTGTTGGGGCAGTGGACACAGCTGTCTGAGGGCCCCATAAATCAGCCACAATTAGCATGGGGATGTGCTTCCTGCATGTAAAGGCTCTGGAGAGAACGTGTGGTGTGGTGTGTGTGTGTATGTGTGTGTGCGTGCACGTGTGCGGTGAGTGTGTGTACACGTGTGTGGTGTGTGTGCGCGCGCATGTGTGTGGTGTGTGCACATGTGTGGTGTGTGTGCACATGTGTGGTGTGTGTGCACGTGTGTAGTGTATGTGTGCACACATGTGTGGTGTGTGTGTGTGCAAGGCTGTGACGTACGTGTCTGTGTACACACCTCTGTGTTGTTCTCACCTGAGGCCGCACTGACTAGCCTGGCAGATTTCAAAGCGCCCAGTGAGGCAGGACTCGTGTCTGGAGTAGAGAGAGGAGGCCACTTGCTTGGCACAGCGTGTCCTGGCGTGGCTTTGCTCTAGCAGGGTCTGCAGTGGCGTGTCCTGTGCCCGCCCAGGAGAAGGCGCCTCCGCCCGCCGACTGAGTGTGATGAAGGCTCTGAGGGCGTCACCGGCAGGGCTGTGCTTCTGCTCAAGATTGCCTCTGAGGGCAACTGTTGCCCCGGGCAAAGCTGGAGCCTCCTTTGTGAGGTCACCCTCCAGCAAACATGGGTCTAGAAGGGCCCCAAGAGCTCAGGGAGATTCCAGTTTGGTCCCAGCAGAGAAAGTAAAGCAGCAGTGAGTGGCCCGGTGACTTGGGCCTGGGTGTGAGGTGACATTCTCAGGCTGGACGCCTGGAGGGGAGTGGTGTTGTGAGGCCGACTGGGGTGAGAGATCTGTTGGCTGGTGTTTGTGGGTCCCAGGTGTGCTCAGGTTGGGCTCCGATGCAGCGTCTGTGTGGATTTCCAGGAGGACCTTGGAGTAGTCCCTTCTGGTGACTGCTGTGGAGGCATGTGAAGTAGAACGCTTTAAAAGAACGCATTTCCTCATTTCATCAGTGCATCCTCTGTCCCTATCACACGGCACTAAAGCTAATGGGCCGGGCTTTTCATGCTGAGTGAGCTGCATCAGGCCACGTAAGGGCAGCCTTGCAAGTGGGTGTTTCAGGAGCCCCAGGTGGGTCAGATAATGGCGGTTCTCCAGGAATGGGGTTTTAAGGAGACGCACCTCTGTCCTGACCGCTCCAGAGGCTGCCAGGTTGCCATTTTCACCATGATTACAGGACTTTGGTTTTAAGGCTACCACGGAGCTGAAGATACAGACAATTTCCCTGAATAAACGCTTCCTGGGTTCCTGCAAACTTTTGGTTACTTCCCAGAGTTCTGACAAAGGTGAGTCTGACGATTTTTGCAGGGTTTCTGATCGCTTTATGAGTGAGAGAGTTTCCAGGGGTCCTTACTGTGCCGTTTGCACTGATGTCCTGGCCCCCACGTCAGGAGGGAGCCCAGAGCCCAGCTGGGACTGTGAGTGTCACCAATGGGTCCAGTTAGCCCCGGACTTTGTGACAACCCTGGGAAACAGACTCATTCTGCTTACGCAGTTCGGCTGGTAAAAACGCAAGTGTCCACGGAATGAGAAGACCTGCCTGGGAGGAAGGTGACACTTGCAGAGGGGGGCCAGCCTGACCGCATGGGGTCCTTGGGTCCTGCTGAGCTTGTGCTGCCTTTAAATATTTAAATTCCTAGGTGACAGGCGCAGTGTGCAGGCCAACTTCAGGTGACTGAATTCCGAATCTCTAGGAGCCTGTTGGAGTTCTCACTCCTGCTTTCCCGGGACCCAACCCACACTGGGAAACAGCCGGCCAGCGGGGCCGGGCCTGTGGCGGGGCTCTGGCTGCGATTTGCGTTTCTCCTTTCCACCTCCCGTGCTCCGGGCTTACACTCGTGCAGATTCGGGGAGAACGATTCCATGTCTCTATCAAAATCTGCCGTGGTTATTCATCATTTCCGCTAGAGACGACAAAAACATTAGCGTTTTCACTTACACGTCTTCATATGGTTTGGGACCTTGAGCCCTGATCCCCTGAAAGACAAACGCTTTTCTTAACTTCAGGTGTCTGTTCTGTGCACGCGAGGGCTAGCCCAAATGCAGGCACTGCCTTCTACGTAAAGTTCATAGCAGGAAACATAGACCCACATCCTTGTAACTGAGCCACATGCAGAATTTTTACGGTGGTAGAACAGAGCCCGGGTGAAACTTATGACTTAAGTAATTCCTCATAACATGCCATGGCCACGTAACTCTCCAGATTATCCTATTAATCTTCCTCCCTAATGCTTCGTTTATTCATTTATTTTCATGTGGGGATGTTATTTTTATTACCTGCCCACTCTGTGTGGCCTCTTGTGTAAAGCAGTTGAAAGACTAATTTTACAATGACTGGCTAGGAGAAAGGATTCTGTGTTCACTTCCTTTTGGGTAAACTCTGATTATCCAGATTGACGAGCCACCAGCGTCCCCGTGAATGGAGCTCTTTTGTACAACTTTTATGATTCCTTGTGCCAAGGAAGGTCATGCTTTAGTGTAACTGGATACCCTTGTGTTAAAAGGCCCAAATTAACAAATTCCTGAAGGCTCAGCGAGGAATGCGTTTTTGGGGGTTGTTGGGCACAGAGAGAGGGGACACAAAGGTGCTCACGGACAGGAAGCACGTGTGTTAGGTCTCACGGCTTACTCGCCGCGTTGTCCTCACAAATGACAGTGACAGTGGGCTGCAGTACAGGTGTGTCATGGGGACAGTGGCTTCCTGCACATCCACATTCAGCCACTGTTATGAGAGAGATTGCCAAAAACTGTCTTCCCCGTGACAAATCTTCAGACTGCTTGCTCACGAGATCCTCTGGATTCTTTTCAAATCTTCCTTATGTGACATTGTTATTTGAAAGACTTTATAACTGTTGATTTTTTTTTTCATTTAAAGAAAAACAGAGCACGCTGGCCTGTGTGTGTGGTAGCAGCACAGGGCTGCATCCTGTGTGCCCCGTGCCCCGTGTCCAGCCAGTGAGGTTCTGGCAGGAGCCCGGTGGGGCCACCCCCAGTGGCCAGTGCCCGCTGCCGGAAGAACTTCTGCCCCTCAGAAGCGCTCACGGAAAACCCCTCCACGCCTGCGACGAAAGCCTTCTCAGCACTCTTCTTGAGGAGAATATACATTTTCATGTCTGCAATGAACACAAGAGGCACACGCTAAGATGAGTTACCAGGAGGCCGTGACTGTGGCCACAGAGAGCCGCTCAGAGATGCTCTCACCGCAAACATTTAACCTGCTCTGCTCCCCCGGCTTGCATAGTCCTCTCCCCTTCACGTGTCAACACCACTTACTGAAATGCACATCACTCTGGTATTTGATCCCTGGCCTCCAGGGGCCAACTGCTCACTGACCAGGCTGTTGGCACCCCAGACCTCTCAGGTGGTCTTTGGACCCACCCCAGCTCATCAATCAGGCTCCAGGCAGCAGCACAAATGAAGAAAGAAGCCACAACAGCCAGCTCCAGAGGCGGACAGCTGGTCCACTTGCCTCTCTAAATTGCAGCCGTTCTTGCTTCTGTTTTAAAGGGAACGTGAGTCCATTGCTGGTCCAGGTGGCATGTCCCAGCTCTGCTCCTCTGTGCAAATCGGGTGCAGCATGACCTTCCGCTGCCCCACACGTCACGTGCTCCTCACACCGGAAGAGGCTGCAGCTACGGCCTGTGCCTTGAGAGAACCATGATGGAGCGAGGGCCTAACTGGTCCAGGCTTTGTCATTGCAGCCCTCCAGAGGGCAGGGAGGGTGTGAAGCCTGTTAGCACGTGTGTGCTGTCGGGCGAGGGTGTGCCCTCCAAGGTGACACGCGTCCTGTCTGGGCCACGCGCGTGTCAGAGCCTAAGGAGCCCCGCCGTGCAGGGACTTGTCTGACACCTTCCTGGAGCTTCCAATCACACGAGCGCATCTCTGGAAAAGTCAGCAGCGGGTCCTAACATGCTAATCACTCCTGTTGACTTTTGTTATTCAGATGATTATTCTTAGCTGTGCTGAAGAATATGATGGTGGAGGTTGGCAGCGCAAAGTAGGATCACTTTGTTTGTCACCACGGGACGAGTAAAATTGACGGCCTCCTCCATCCGCAGTGAGTCATAATTAGAAATTAGAGCTGCATCAAACTGTTCGCCACAGCTGTAAACTCTGGCAGAAGAACTGACGAACACCTCAAGACCCTGTCAGTTATCGAACTCACATTTTTTTTAATTGACAGGTTTTACTGTAAGAGCGACCCAAAGAGGATTTGTGGATTTTTAAAATATATTCTTGAAATAGTTAAGAACTGCCCTCTTTTTGATGGGAAAAATTAATCTCAACTTGTTCTTGAAATGTTTGCTTTCTTGGGTTTAGACATGCATTGGTTTTTATGATCAAAGCAAAATGTTTTACAAAATTAGTATGATGGGCCCACAGGGGCTGGGTGAGCTTTCGGACGAGACCGGTGTGTTTGTAACCGTGCACCCTGCACGCGGCACGCCACAAAGCCCCCTGGGTTTCCTGACAGAAAGCCACGTCTGCGACTGACTCGCACTATTGCCGAAAACTGTGACTGCGTGTGACACGTCGACAGAGTTCTGAGGCTCGCATCAACCTTCCGGGGTCCCCGTGTGCTTCCATTGTCCAACTACGGCTTTGGGATGGAGTTTTAGTTCATTGTGAGTTTTTAAATTAGAGGTTTAGGAAAAGTTTTAGATGACTTTTTACAAGAATTATGGGATTGTATGCACATCTTTATAAAACACAATTCATTTTAAGCATGCATTTGAAAACTAAATTTTGTCAAAATAGCTATTTTGGGGACTGATTTAGACAGTTGCTAAGGCAGCAAGCATCACACACTGGCTTGTGTTTGGAAGCAGCTTTAAAAAGTGGAAAGAAAATGTGCCCAGGTTAGTGGGCTTCAGCCACCTCAGGGTCTCAGCCATTGGGTCCTGCCCTGGGTCCACTGCAGAGATGAGCACTGTGTGTCCTGGACCCCGGGCCAGCCGTTCTCATTTGCTGGCCCAGCTCAGACTCGCAGAAGCTGCCCTTTCTGTGAGCACAGCCTGAAGGTCCCCGCTCTGCACGGGTGGCGTCCTCTGCGTTGGCAGCAGCTGTGCCGTCCGGGCCGTGACCTACTGCCAGTGTCGGAAGCTGACAGAGGAATGCAGAAAATCTTGGCGTGTGAGCAGGAGTACTTTCCTCTTCTCAAGTTGTTAAGTGTGTTTCAGAAAAACACACAGTTGAGAAGGATTTTAACTTTTATTTCACGGATGGCATGACTGTAGTGGTTTGGGGCCAGGTTCTGTTACCAGCGAACAATGATGATGACAGCAATGTCACTGTCACATTGCCAGCGCCTGTGGCAGGATTTGGAGGGGGACTTGCTTGCTCTACTGGCTTTTTCTGTGACTTGAGTAAGATGTTGAACTATGTGCACTTCAGTTTCCTTATCATTAAGACCAGCGTAAGATGATCTTTTGGCCCAAGTTTACCCCAAGCACTCACGCTCCTGGGAGACCTAGGCGAATGTCCCCATTGGCGTGTGGACAACCCGAGCGGTTTTTTGTGGAACGCAACTCAGCTGGAGACAGGCAGAGCCAGACGCACCCCCAGACCCTCCACTGTGTGCCCAGGGTCCTTGCCCCTCCTGAGAGGGCTGTCAGAGGCTCGCAGCGGGCTCCGACCGTTACTACTTCTGGTAGGGTCACCCAGCCCATCAAGGTCAAGCCATGGAGAGTTTGTCACTGTTACTTTTAATTCTTTAGGGAAGGAGACCTTCCATCTTCATTAGAGATACCCCTGTGGGGTGAATTGTGTCCCCTAAGAAGATCTGTTGAAGTCCTACTCCAGGTGCCACAAAATGTGACCTTACTTGGAAATACAGTTAATTGTTGCGGATGTTGTGAGTTACAGTGAAGTCGCAGCGGTTTAGAATGGGCCCCAGCTCCAGTGGCTGGTGTCTCTGTAGGACAGGAGAGGACACGCACACACGCACAGGAGGCCATGTGAAAATGGAGGCGGAGACCTGGGCGGCGCAACCACAGCCAAGGACGGCTGGAGCCACCAAAGGCGGGAAGAGGCAGGGGGCGCCCTCCCCTCTGGGCCCTGCAGGGAGCCCGGCCCTGGGACAGGACCTGGCTGGAGGACCCCGGCCCCACGTGGCTCCGGGCGTGGGTGCCTGCCGGGCCTGGCCGGCTACGGGCCTGAGGAAATGGCCTGTGAGTAGCCGCAGGGTGGCACATGGCAAGCAGCTCGCCTGGCAGGAAGGGAAGGGCCTGGCCCTTTGCCCTGGAGCCAGTGAAAATGGTAGGAATGGGAGCCTGCGCTCTCTCCTGGGTGTCACCCCTGCCGGGACGTCAGGCCCCGTGGCCCCTGCACACTTTTGTTGAGCACGACAAGCTGGAGCTGGAGGTGGTGCAGTCCTGGGAGCCATCCTCCCTGCCCACACCCACGTGCTGGGGTGGTTGGGGTCTGGGACTCCCTTCCCCACAGGCAAGGACACCTGTGTGGCAGTCCCCCAGCGCAGCGTTCATGCAGGACACCGGCCTCCCGGTCTTGCCCAAGGCGGAAGGGGCTGGCTGTGGAGATGGCCTGGGGTGGCAGGTGGCACTCTCGGCAGCAGCCCTCCGTGTGCCCTCGCTGCCCCTGCTTTGTTGAAAATAACACATTAGTCGTTTGTCATAATTACATGCGTTGTGATGACACGGGGCGCAGGCCGCCTGTGAGTGTTGCCAAGACTTCGAATGCTGTCAGCGGGCGCTGGGAGCCTGTCGCCACCCATCCACCCAGACAGGAGAGTCGCACGTGATGCGCAAGACGTTCCTCGCACATGATTGATCTGCTCGCCACAAAACTAACAATTACACAGCTCTTCAGTTCCACTCGCCTTTGTAACGTGAAACTCCCCGCCGTGTAGGGGCCCCGCCACGGTGGGGTGCGCTGAGGAAGCACACCCCTCCCTCGTCCCCCACACAGGTGCCCCCCGCCACCTCTTCTCGCGCTGTAGGTCGTTCCTGAAGACAAGTGTAACACACGCCTTCCATTTTGGTGTTTTCTTTGGGTAGTTTTTAATCCACTCACCTTTGGGAAACCTGAATGTTTTTAATTCTTTTCTTACCTTCATTCTCATATATTTTATCCCATATGCATTGTCAACTTTTGAATCGGCTTTAGGTTATGGTTTTCCTACGGGAGTTAGAAAACGCATCAGCATTGGGAGCTTTCTTGTGAATATTAAACACAGCTGATCATGTGGCCAATGTTCACTTCTTCACCTTTCTTCTCTTGGTCTTGGTGTCAGAATATCTACTGCATCAGGAACAATTTAAAAGCCCTTCCCCTTCTCATGGGAGAAAACCTCAGCAGAGAGTTGTGTTGCTTCTACAACTAACACAGTTATCATTGAATTCATGAACCCCCAAAAGGTTTACTGCCCAAAAAGAAGGCTGAGACAGGCACTCTTGGCCCTGGTGCTGGGGTTGGGTGGGATTGGTGGGGTTGGGTGGGGGTTGCTGGGTTTGGAGGTGTGCCGTGAAGGACGCAAACATATCTGGTTTTCTCCTGAGAGGAAAGCTGATAGCATTAGTCGGCCCCAAGCTCATCAGGTCCTGCAGAACTCAGAGCTGTTTTCTGGGATCTAAAGTGATAATAAACGTGCCAGTGCTCCCTGGGTCTGTCCCTGTGACTGCTGTATTAGTGTCCTGGGGACACCATGGCAGCAGATTGGGGGCTTAAACAACAGGGTTTATTGTCTCGTGTCCTAGAGGCTGGAATCTGAGATCGGGTGTCCACGTGTGTATGTGGGGTCCCACCTGAGGCCTCTCCTTGGCCTGTGGACGGCCGTCCTCTCCCTGTGTACATCACGTGGTCATCCCTCTGTGTGTCCAAATCTGTTCTTACGAGGACACCAGTCAGATTGCATTAGGATCCACCCCAACGGCCTTATCTTAATTCAGTCATCTGCAGACGCCCTGTAAGGTTCACGTTCACACTTGGAGTGTAGCAGACGGGGGTGTGGGGCCCTGCGCTCCTCCCGTGTTCTCATTGCCTGGCAGGTCCCTCCATCAGGCCAGTTATCGGCGCACCATGCTCTCTCTAGCCCAGGGCGTCTCGGAGTGGCGAGGCATCTGTGCTGCTGGTCAGTCGTGGTCGGTGACGCGCAGACAGGGGAGCTGAGGACAGGCTGGAATGTCGCCTCTTGAGTAGTTGTGCTTGCACTGTTTAAATCTGATCTCGTGCTGGGTCACAACGTGCCCGAGGCTCCTTTTTATGGGAGGAGGGAAGGCACAGCCCAGAGTGCTCCCTGATGTCACAGTGATGGCAGATGTGCTGGGAGGGGCAGGGGACTCGTGCTCCTATGGGTCAGAGCAGATTGTCCCAGCGCAGCTGATGGAAGCCAAGAAGTGGGAATGGCAGGGGACAGAGACCTTGAGCTCCCCGCTGGCTCTGTAAGCTGAGCTGGCCTCACTGGGCCAGGAACGTCACACCCCGTCCATCCAGAGCCATGTCCTGCAGGTTCAGACCCAGGGTCTTCAAAGTCTCCCAGGAGAGAGGCAGGACGGCTGTCCATGGCTATGCTTGGATGCAGGGCATCCCACAGCCCTTGTGAAGCCCCCTGGATTTCGGACCCCACGATGCACCCATGTCATCTTGGCAATTTTGGAGGCAGAGTGGTCCTCAGATTTCACTGGGACACAACAGGTGCCAACCGACAGGTGCTAAGCTGGTCCTGCTCCCTGCGTCGTCCTGGTCGCACGTCTGGACCCTGAAGCCTCGCCCATCCTGCAGATTTGCACGCATACGCACACTCACAGCCTGCTCACACACACACACACACACACACATGCTCCTCTACACTCACTCATGCACTCACTGTTACACACACACACACTCACACACTGGCAGACACTCACATGCTCATGTACTCCAGGACGCACGCACTCACACACACTACATACTGACGCACACCTTCCTCATCCCCACACTGGGAGGAGCACCGGCGTGTCCCCAGTGCTCTGTCAAGACAATGATGCGTCTCTTAAGATCTTAGAAACCAGGAAAACAATGTTGGCTTTTGAGTTCAAATGCTCACATTGATTCATAATTGATCATCAGATTGGAGATTTGCAAAGGCAGCTGAAAGAGACAGCATGGCTCCTGAGTGAGCAAAACTGAGCTGTCAGCAGACTGAAGACGCTGGCTTGTTGTGAGGAAGAAGATGTCATAAGAAGGCGACTGGTCAGCCGAGATCACTGGGAACGCGGGGGTGGCACTGTCACGAGGCAGGCGAATCCGTGTCCCTTCTCACTGTGCCTGGTGGCCTCACGTTAGGGTGATCTGTCTCTTCACACACCTTGCATTCCTCACTCTCATTGTGTGACTTAAATCAGATCACTCATCTGTCCCATCACCCCCCAGGGCACATCAGCTGCAATCTGCTGAGATTGCCTGAAGCCTCCCATTGTCCTTCCGCCTTGTTCTCCCTCCGGCTGGGCTGTTGCTCTGTGAGCGCTACTTCCTGTCTCCCCCTCCCACCCTCACATGCCACCTGCTGGACTCAGGTCCTGAGCTTCCTTCTGTGGCTGAGAGCAAATAACCGTCCTTCAAAGCTCTGCTGCGCTGCTCTCTCCTCCCGGGGTTCACGGAGTCAGAAGTCATTCAGGTTGCCCCGTTCCACTCCGGGTTCCTGCTGCTCTTGGCCTCTTCCAGGTGTGACCACCTTGATGAGCAAAGCTCCTGGCAGCCCTAGAGGGGCCAGAGGAGTTCAGGACCGTCTACGGAACCAAGTCCAGCCCACCCACCCCAGGGGGACCCCCTGAGCCGAAGAGGCTCCTTGAATGTGCAGGAAAAGGGTGCAGTGGATCAGGGCTAACTAGGCGGACGTGAGATTTGAACTGGGTCTTAAAGGGAGACACGATCTTGGCAAATGTGAGAAGAAAAATGAAGAACATGTTCATAGATCTAGTCCCAGGTTGAGCAGGAAAGTGGTGACTGGTGATACTCAGGGAAGTGGCTTTGAAAATGGAAAGAACGCGATGGGCTACTTGGTTGAAAAGAAGGCAGCGTGCGCATGGAGACAATACTTCCTGGAGGCCATGGCTTCTTCCATGGTGGGAAAACGGGACCAGAGTTTCATATCAGCTCACCTTTACTTACGGACTTTTAATTATTGGCCAATTTCCATAAAATACAAAGAACTCTCCAGACTAAAAGAAATTAGCAACTGTCTTCAAATGGTAAGCAACCCCAACACACACACATCCTAGACCACTTAGCCCTTTTGAATTAAACACTAGAACTTAGAAAAAGAAAGAGAAAAAAATCTGATTTAGATATAAATTAAAAGTTACACATTGAAGGGAGTACAGCCAGCTCTTGAACAAGCAATCCAATGAAATATGTTTATTGAACATCAAAGCCTGTAAGACACCATGGTTTCCGGGGATGACTGCGGTTTACAAAGCACTTTCTGGTGAATTGCTTCAATTTGGAAGATACCATCCCCATTTACAGGAGGAAAAATGTTGCAGAAGGTGGGTGACCTACCCAAGCTCACCCAGGGAGTAAGAGGGGTCAGGACCTCAGGACCCAAAGTTCCTGCTAAGTGTGTTGCTTTTGTGTGTGGAACGCATGTCACATCCAGGCCAGCGGGGTGATCGGAAGGAAAGTGACTTTCGGGGGAGCAAAGCTCATTTAAACCGCCGCCCACTGGTGTCATGTGGGAGTCCAGTTAGCTGCCTTTACTCATTCCTTCTCTGTATAAATTGAGCATTATAGCTTTTGTCCACCATCATCAAGGAGCGCTGTCCTGGTGAGGATATGACCTGTTGCAGAGATGGTGGTTCCTCTGTCACCTAAAATTCAGTGTGTCCAAAAGCTGGCCCGAGATCTCTCTCCACTGAAGTTTGTGCTCGCGGCTGAGCATGGCTGGGAAGGCAGCTGCTTGGTGGACCCATGTGGGGGCAGAGCCAGCCTCTCCCTGCCATGTGTCTGGGGGCCGGTGACTCCAAATTCATGTTTTATGGACTAAAAATGTTTGGAAAGTTTCACATGATGATAGAGTATATTATGGAATGAAACTGAACAGGACTGAGAACCTACGTTTATTTCTCAGATTGAAGATAATATCACTTTTTAATTTTTTTCATTATTAAGCTCAATTTTGAATCTCAGGTAATGTGCTATTTAAATTCCAAAACAGAGATTCCCTTGCAGTAAATAAAGAGGCTTTACAAGTGTGGGCCCTGAGAAAGAAGACACCTACCAAGAAGGAGTCCTGGGAGCCCGCTGGGCTCAAATTTATTAATAAAAGCCGGATCTGCCTGAGGCTGGGAGGCTGCGAGCCTGTGCACCCCACCTGTACCGAACCCTGCCTGCCTGCCCGCCCAGAGCGGCCCTGTTTGTACGTGTCACTCAGGCACGGCTCTGTCCTGAGTGGGCCACTCCAATCAATGTAGGGAAATGAGTCTTGCTTTTCCAGGGACTCTTGGGCGGTATTTGTAGCCGTAGACAGAGGTCTCCCGCCGGGTGCATGGCTGTGACTCTGCTGACTGAAACTGCTGAGAGACGCAAGTGGCAGCAGTGCTGGCCACTCGCACCCGACAAAGGCCTGTTCCCAACTTGACAGCGAAGTCCGTGTTCTCTCTGTTCTGGCAGCCAGGCGGCCGTTCTCCTCAGACCTTCCGCAGGACCAGCAGGAGGTGCCGCCTGCCACTTCTCCTGTGTGGGGAAGCCCTGTGCATGTCAGTCAGGCCAGGCACAGCCAGGTTGGGTCGGTGACAGACACAGGAGCAGAAAAGACAGCTCACCTGTCGTGAGAAAGCTCATTAAACACCAGCTGCTCTCAGGGATTTTATTGCAAACCAATCAACCTAGTCTGTAAAGGAGGCTGACCTCGCCCCGATCCACGGGCCTTCCATCCCGACTCTACCTACCAGCGGTAGGAATTGATTTCAAAGGCTCTAAAACTGGCTCCGTACATCAGAGACTTGTTCTGACGTGCCTGTAACCCATGGCTCACAGGTGTCGCGGTGCTGCCGGGGGCGTAGTGCAGGCCCAGCGGACACAGTTAAGCCCCCCTGAGGTGTCACTGCAGCTGACTTCCTGCAGCGACTGATTTCCTGCAGCTGACTTCCTGCAGCGACTGGCGTGGATCTGACCCCTCCTCTTAGGTAGAGGGTGGATGGAGTGTGGGCTCCGCATTAACAAGGTCATTCTGCTGCCCAGACCCAGTGTCATTTCACCCCCAATGGGCTAGGGGGCGCTTCAGTAACAGAAGGTCTCCTGTTTCCTGGTCCTATTTTGGGATGCGACTGCACAGAAACTTCAGGGCGTCTGGGATGCGTGGTGCCGCGATGCCTCGTCCTCGGGGACGGAGCTCACAGTCACCTTGCCTTTTTACTTCTTGTAATAACGCGTGCTTGGGGGTTTGCCACTTCTTGTTTTAATTGTGACTTGCTGCTTTCAAGTGACAAATACAAACCTTTATTTTTAAGCACTTAATTTTACTTTACTGAGACAGTGCCTACAATGGCACACAAACCCCATCCACACTTTTTTTTTTTAAGCTGAGCCATCCTGCCACCTGTTGGCAGCTCAGTGGCTGCTCAGCTCGGGCTGGGACTCGAACTGCTGTTGCTCAGCGCTCACACTCCTGAGCGAGCTCTTAACCAGCTGAGCCACTTGGTCAGCCCCACACACTTTTTTTAGTAATGGGAAATTTGAAGATTTCTGAAACATCTATTTAATTTGCTTTCTTTTTCCCTATCTTCCTTCTTTCCTTCCTTCCTTCCTTCCTTCCATCCTTCCTTCCTTCCTTCCTTCCTTCTTCCCTTCCTCTCCCTCCCTCCCTCTCTTTCTTTTTTATTTCTTTTGTTTCTTCTTTCTTCTTTGATTTATTCTTTCTTTCTGATGGTGTGCATTGTGGCTTTGCATGTGCCATTCTCAAAAATCAGGTCGCTCTAGTCAAACAATTGGTTGGTACAGTGAGCAATAAAGAAGTCAATCCAACCAGTCGTTTGCATTGACTGGCCCTCATAGACAGACACAGGTAGGTCATTACTAGAAAAGTTGAAGTCCACGGAAATCTTAAGGGCATCATCTGTACGTAGCCAGGAGGAGTGGTCTGAGTCCCACGGAACAGGTCGTCTGTGCCGGGTGCTCTGTCCTCCACATGGTTACAATTCCCTCCCTCAGATGGAGGTGCTTGGCCGATGTTAAGACTTCACATAGCTGTGACTGCTCCAGGGCCTTTGTGCTCATAAAGCTCTGAGGACTGGGTTATCTGAGAGCCTCGTAAAGGATCCTTGCCCTTAGGCCACCCTGACAATTCAGGATAACCTCCCTTCTTTAAGGTCGTCTGATTAGCATGCTTAATTCCATCTGCAGCCTTAACACCACTTGCTCTGTAAAGTAACTTATTCACAGGCTCAGGGGTTAGAACGTGGACATATTTGGGGACCAGTGTTCTGCCCACCATGCTTGTTTTGCAACTCCGCTCAAATCAGGCTGCCTGTGTGTAATCAAAAGGGTTCTCTCCATTCATTCATTCATTCACTCATTCATTCCCAGTTCTCCTCTCCTTCTGGGCATGGTCAGCAGCTGCTCCCCGGTGGGTGGTGGAATCAAGCATTTGTAGAATGCCTAATTATCACTTATATCTGGATATTTTATGTATATTAAAGGATAGTCACACTCCACAAGTTACACCGTTGTATGAGTTTTGCAATGAGAAGAGTGGGACTCACTCAGAGTAAGCAATTACTTAACCCCCTATCAGTAATGGAAACAACCTGGACCTCAGGAGAGATGTCTCTGCCTCCAAACCCTGTAATTTGCATAATTCCCATGAAGAAGTATTTGTGCTTTACCAGGAATTAAAACTCAGAGGCAAACAGAGTGAACAATCCTGACAGGACGTTGGTGATACTTCCTGGTGGGGCACACGGGTGGCTGGTCCTTTGATCTGCCTGGGGGGTGGTCACGTCATCTTTGGGTTGAAAGGAACATGGTGAGGACCCACCGCTCAGCTCTCATGACCAATTCCTTTCCAATTTCCTAGAGGCCGTATTTTAAAACCTGTTTGGAAATTATTTTAAAGGCTAATACTAGCTAACATTACTGAGTCCCAAGAGCTTGCTAGGAGACCCTCTTTACAGATGAGGAAACTGGGCTAAGTAAGGATGGACTCACCCAAGCCATCAGCGAGAGAGCAGAGTTGACACCCTGGAGCCAGGCTCCCACCTGCTTACCTGCTCAGGGATTTTCGTGGCACATGCCACCTGGGCAGGTGTGCGCTGCTGAGCTGCTTAGCGAGGAAGTCTACAGCACGTATGTGCAACCTCCTGCCAACACGACAAACACCTTTGTTCTAAAAACGCATAATTGCCAGGAGCAACTGTAGCTAGTTCTGGGAGAATGACGCATGAACATGATGGAGAAAATCTATAGACATGGTAGCTAAACACCATTAGGTAGCAACTTAGATGATTTATGGTTGTACATAGAATATTTATGGCTAGTAACCTAGACCTAAACCATGAGAACGAAAATCTCAGCATTGCCTGAGACGTCCCTTTGGCCACAGTTCCAGCCTCTGTCTTCTTACAGCCTTCCTGGCGTGCGTCTGGCAGGCTGACGTGGGTTCCATGTCCATTCTGTGCTCCTGTCTTCATTCACTGAGAGCTCTGCTGACAAGCCATGTGCCCGACGTGGGCAGTCAGGGTACGGGCAGCAGGTGTGGGGAGGACAAAGAGAGGTGAGGGTTTGGTCATGAGTCAATAACACACGTGGTCCATATAACTAAAATCCAGTTCATTACACTTCTATTTTCCGTATTAGTGTCACAACATCTTTTATCTTTTCACTAACAATATGGAACTGCTTTGAAGTGAGAGCAGGCTTGTAAGTTAATATTAATTTTTCAAATGGTAAACAGATTCTTCAAGTAATCATTTTAATATTGTCACCTTTTCTTTTTTAGCATATGTTACCTTGTAAGTCTGATTTTCTACATGCTGTCTAGAGAAAAAGCGGAAGCATTAATTTCAAATATACAATTTGAGTTAATTGCAGAAACTATTGGTTTGTTGAATTTGTGTTGCATCACATCCCTACCACAAGTTATCCTCTCCGAGGCCACCCACGAATGACACAGACCACCTGACCTCGTGCCGTGCCAGTGTGCTGGTCCCTGGTCAGGGTGACTCACGCATGGCCCCAAATGTCCCCGGTGAACTGACTTCCCTGTCAGGCATCCTGGAACCCTGACTGCCTGCGGGCTGACTGCATGCAGCCAATTACTCACTTATTAGGAAGAAAGTCCCTACTGAGGGCGAAACATGTAAGGGAGATCGCTTCATTATGAACGGATATTATTTGTCATGTTGAGTTGAACAAAATACAAATTGTCTTCCATTTTCAGGTGGGTTGTCAGGGCCTCGTGGCGACTGGCCACACCGCTTGTCGGGTAGAAAGGCGTGAATGCAGTCTTTTGTGCAGGACAGGTTTCAAGGATTGGGTTGGTTTGTGCCTCCCAAAGGAGCCAGTTATTGCTTCTGACATTTATCTCCTCCTGGTTATCCAGGTTAAGCTATCATTTCCTCTGTCTTCTGACTCCAAGCAGACTCTCTGTCTATTAACATCCATCCACGAGCCGCTGAGGGGCGAGTGCTGAGGTCACCTAGCTCAACTAAGAGTGGGAGCGAATTCGCCAGCTCACATCCAAGGGAAGTCGCACAGGAGAGAGACGGATTGGGTGCAGAGGCTCCCAGACTCAAAGTGGTGGGAGCACCAAGGGGCCATCACCAG